>NW_023425566.1:600000-938646 GCF_014108245.1 Pipistrellus kuhlii
TTTTGTCAAAGTACTATATGCAAATGGTAAGAATTCATGCAAGGTCAAGGGGCAGACAGTACAAAGTGAGCTTTTGTCTAAGCTCAAAACCCCTTCCTTTCTCCAGAAACTATTGGTTTTCGTGTTTCTTGTTTAACTCTAAGAGATCTTCTGAATACATATGTCTGCGTGCACACATGTCATGTGCACATGTGTCTGCATGCCCATGGCCATTGCGTTTTCCTACAAGTGGCAGCATCTGGTCTTCATCTCGTGAGAGGCAGATGTTTAGCACAGTTTCTTCTGGTATTAACCTCTATATTTCTGAACAACATGGCTGTTGTTATATTAAAAATATAGACATGCTGACTTTTCACTTTTAGATATTTATCCATTGTTGTCCTTCCAAGGAGGACAAGGGTCTAGCTCTAAGAACCCTTTTCTCCACCCCATTGGAAGCACACTGTCCTTTCCTCTGCCTCTCATAGTGTATTTTTTGGCCAAGTCAGTATCCTTTTGCATGATCAAGATTCCCTAAAGTATTGTTCACAGCTATGTGTGTCCTATGATACATTCCCCTTTTATATATATCCATTTCTCCCCTAAGGTTGCTACATATCAATCTTTTTTTTTTTTTTTTTTTGCATTGTTTCTTATGGATCTATCATAAATTCAGCTCTAGACCCTGACAGAGTAGAAATCTCTTGAGTACATTCACATTTCAGCTAATCTGTGATTTTCATGTTTTTCCTTAGAAAGGTCATTCTGGAGCTCTGCATTCTCTTGTAGACTCATTGCTCTCGACCTTTCATTCACCCTCATCTTGGGAACTCCCTTCTGGGTCATTCCCCTGTTTTCTGGATCTCTGGCTTCATTTTGTTTTACTACCTCATTCTGGTGGAACACATCCTTTAGCAGGTTTCTGAGAAAGGGATATGTGGGGGCCGTTTTTCTGAGAACTTGACATATCTGGCCCTTCCACCATGTTGATAGTTGTACTAGGTATAAAAATATTTAAAAATCAAGATTAGAAGTCAGTCTGAGGATTTTGAAAGCATCATTCACTGACTGCCAGCTTCCAGAGTTGCCCTTAAGAAATCTGATGACAATTCCTGATTCTTTTAAAAAGAAATTTCTAGAGGAAATTTTTCAACTTTAATTTTAAACTGTCTTTTTATTTTCTCCTATTATATTTATAATTTATAATTTGCAAGGATTATTTTCTTTCCAGTTACTATTATTTGTTTACTAGAGGCCTGGTGTATGAATTCATGCACCAGTGTGGTCCCTCGGCCTGGCCTTTGGGATTGGGCCGAAACCGGCTCTCTGACAGCCCCCAAGGGGTCCCAGATTGTGAGAAAGTGCAGGCCAGACCAAGGGAACCCACTGTGGCATGATTGGGGCCGAGAAGGGTGTGGGAGGTTCCCAGCTGGGGAGGTGCCACGGGAGGGCTCCAGGGCTTGTCCGGCCCATCTTGCGCAGTCTTGATCAGCCAAACCCCAGCAGCAAACTGACCTATTGGTCAGAGCGCCTGCCCCATGGTGGTCAGCTACTGTTCTACTGGTTGATTGTCTGCCTCCTGATGGTCAGTGCATGTCATAGTGAGCAGTTGACCAGCCTTAGCATATCATTAGCATATTATGCTTTGATTGGTTGAACAAACGACCAGACACTTAGCATATTAGGCTTTTATTATAATATATAGGAGGGCAACCTGGTCTTGATAGTTATATAATATTTTCTTTTCACTGAAGAAATCGTAGTTCTTTCTCAGCTGGCATGACTCAGTGGCTGAGTGTTGACTTATGAACCAGAAGGTCATGGTTTGATTCCTAGTCAGGGTACATGCCCAGGTTGTGGGGTCGATCCCCAGTATGGGGTGTGCAGGAGGCAGCCAATCAATGATTCTCATCATTGATGCTTCTCTCTTTCTCTCCCTCTCCTTCCTCTCTGAAATCAATAAAGAATTGTAGATCTTGTGTTATTCTATAAGTTCTTTGTTGTTCTATAAGAGGGACTGAAAAAATTGTTGTGGTCTTTAAAAGGTAACCATTGTTTTTACTGATAATAGTATAATTATTGTTGCTCTATTGCTTGTATTATCTTCTATCTACTAAGCACTTTGGACTAGGTTGGTGTCTTTATCGTTTTGGAGATTTTCCTCCAGTGCCTGTGGCCTTGAATGTCCTTATGGAGAGTGCAGCACTAGCAAGCTGACGGGCACCTGCACAGGCGGAGCTGGGATATGAATGGTGGGTTTCTATAACACACCTCCTGAGGAGTTTCAGTATCTGTAGTTGTCTACCTGGGGCTCGTTTCTCTACAGAGGAATCTTGGCCATCATCTCTCAAGGACAAGGCAGCCATGCACCCTCACTTTTATGTGTAGGGTTTTCTTTGCTACCTCTGCTTCCAGCTTGAGCCTTGCCCTGAACAGTCTCCTAGTCCAGAGATCTCCTGGTTAAATTTCTGGTTTCTTACGGGGAGTACAGACAACAAATTACTGTTGTGTACTTTGAACGAGTCCTCTTATTTTCTGCCTCCCTGCTCTTCTGTTGTTCAGGGGCTTGGGCTGCCAATCCCTGGCCATTGGGGAATGAGTGGACCTGCCTCAAGCTCTGCCTCTCAACCAGCACTTTTTTTCTGCTTTCTGTGATCTGCTGTCAATGATACTTTGCCCATCAGCTTTCCAGATTCCAGAGTTTTGCTGACATCTCTTGTTGACTGTGTTCTCTTCTCCTTTTGTGTTTA
The DNA here is from genome assembly GCF_014108245.1 of Pipistrellus kuhlii. Classification (NCBI taxonomy): domain Eukaryota; kingdom Metazoa; phylum Chordata; class Mammalia; order Chiroptera; family Vespertilionidae; genus Pipistrellus; species Pipistrellus kuhlii. The sequence continues at coordinate 602,730 of NW_023425566.1, forward strand.
TCCATATGATTTGTGCCTTTTTAGAAAGTTCCTGCAATTTAATGAGGCTTCAGAAGGAAGGAGAGGTAAAGTGCTAGTATATGTTCCATCAGCCACTTTAGCCAGAAGTGTGGAATCTTCCCCCCCAGGCACCCCGATCCATACCTGGCACCTTGTTGGTGTTCCGTTAATATATGTGGGTCTTATTCAACAGACACAGTGGATTTCAACAGAAGTAATGACCACTTTTGTTTTGTAATTCCTGTGGAATTAAAAATTACCAAATATAGGAATAAGCATAGTAGGTTATTAATCTCTGGGAGATGAATACGATGTAACTGGGAAAAGTCCCATACTCACTGGGAGGTTCTCTGTGTAAAGCCTTCCTCTTAGGACACATCATGGATTCCTCTTGAATCTGTTACTAGTGATGGGCCTTCTAGGTGCTGGTGCTGGATGGCTCCCAGAATCACCAGGTTGAGGCCCAGGGTCTCCCAGTCTCCCCCACATCACAGGCGAGATAGGCCCTTGGGGGTCCCGCATTAGGCTCTGTGGTCCTCTGTTCTAGGACGGTAGTTGGCCCAATGCCCTTCCTAAAGAGCCTGGCTAGCACACCGGCTTCCTCCAGCTCAGCTCTGAGTTCTGTTCTGCCCATCTTATTAAAAGAGTAACAGTAAGGAAGACAGAAACATCAGCATTCCATGCCAGTATTTAGGGTATGCAGTTGTCACCTTGATGCCCAAGTTCTTAGCCTCCAACCAGTACCCAGCATTTATTCATCCAGCCAGTGTTTGCTGAGCTCCTATCATGTGCCAGCACACACTGGGGGTACAGTGGGGAACAAGTCAGACATGGCCACTGTCGACAAGGAAAAAGGAAAGGAAAGAAGAGGGACTTTCACTGACAAGTGCTGTGGGGTGAAGATCCAAGGGGTGTGAGGGGCTGAGTGGGAGTGGGTGGCAGAGCTTCCAGGAAGAGGCAGGGCCTGTGCAAAGGGTCCAGGAAGTATTAGGAGTAGCAGGGAGCCCCTGGCTGGGGTGGAGGGTGGAGGTGGGAGGATCAAAGGAGGGTCTGTCTGAAAGCTAGGCTGTTCCTTGAGTGTGAAGGCAGGTAATTTACTCCTGACCTCACTTCCACCTAACGGGTCATGTGTGCGACAGGAACCCGGCTCTCAGTCACTAAGGTCACCAGCAGATTGGAGGTGGCCCCTGCTACCCAGGGTCAGCCCTGGAGGTGTGTAGGCCCCTCCCCGCAAAACTGCACTAGGGGCCCTGAGGTGGCCCTGACTTGTCCCTGTGGGAAGCTGCTGCCCCCCCCACCCCCCCGCAGCTGCATCCTGACTGAGTCACCCACCCCAGGAGACCAGGGCGAGGTGCAGGGTCCCCGTCACGCCACCACCAGCCGCTCTCGGCACCGCTGGGAGATTAAACACATTCGCTTAGAAAAAGCAAAGAAATAACTTCTTTTGATAACCAGCATCTGTTAGTTAATGGGCCTCTGAGAGCTGTATACAATTTAAACTTTTTATTAAAAAGGAAAAAAAAAAGCTCATTTACTCTCCTGGGAGCTTACGCTGTGAAATTATCAGCTGCTCGGCTTTTTCCTTTTAAACGTGACTGAACATACAATGGAGAACATTAATTTTGTTTTGTTTTGTTCTGAACAAGAACTGTGGGTTTTACTTTCCTCTCTTTTGATTAAAGTAATCTCGGCTTGTATGTGGGGGAGTGAGACTCACGGTGGGGAGCCAAGAGAGGCCCCTGAGCCCCCAAACCCACCCTCTTTATTTCAGCCCTGAGCCTGGAGCGGTTCTACAGGCACCCTGGCTACAGAACCAAGAAGCCCCGGAGGGAAGGGCCTGGGTCCAGGTGGCTGGGCCAGGAACCTTCTCTCCTCAGCACCGCCTCCCAATTAGGTGGCTCTCGCCACGTCCCGTAAAGCAGCCTGAATCACTTCCCCCAAATACAGTTAAGGAATCCCACTCCTGTCAAGGGACTTGAGCCCCAATGCCAGGCCAGAGGAGGCCCAGCTGCTGGGGGCCTCGGCCAGCCCCTGTCTCCCAAGTGGCAGGAAGCAGTCACATCGCACCCACACTGTGGGGCCCCGCCAGGGAGGCTGTGCCTGGCGGCAGTGAGCTCCCCGCAGGTGGCAGGCGGTCTGAGCTCCCACTGGGTGCCAGGCAGCCGGACCTGCTCGGAAAGGTCGCTGTGCCAGACTCAGTCTTTCCCTTTTCCATTCGCGTCAGTAAGCATAATCCAAGGCAACCGGGTGAAGGGCGGGTAGAAGGCGAGGGAGGGAAGGAGGCTGCCCTTTGGGGATGCTGGTGGTGGGTGTCACCTGAGGAAGGGACATGTGGTCTCAGCTTGAGTGAAGAGAGCCAAGCTTAAGGACCTGGGGGAAGAGGTGTAGGCAGAGGCCATAACACGTGCAGAGGCCCGGAGGGGGGAGCGGCTAGCTGTGCTCAGAGGAAGAAGGGACCGGGTGCAAGCTGAGTGGGGGGGCAGGTGGGACTGTGCAGACAGCGGTGAGCAAGAAGCTGGGGTTTCTTCAGAGGGTCCTGGTGGCTCCAGAGCTTTAGCCAGGGCTGGCCGTGGTGCGGCCAGCCTGCGATGGCCGGCGCGGACCTCATTCTCTTTCTGAAAGACACTTCATTTCTCTCAGATCATCATCCCCTTGGTTGATTTTAATAACTGGTGAGAACATTTTTCAGACTGTTTAATTTTATTAAAAGATTCAAATTTGATGATAAATGGTGGCATGGCTGCCTCAAGCCTTAGATACAAGACTCACTCAGCCGTGGACACATCAGCGCCACCCACCCTCCTCCCCATGAGGAACCCCCCCGCTCCCCCCCACCACTCGATGCAGTCTGAGACCACAAATAATTACTTCTTGTGCTTTCGTAAATATGCCAGGAACACTCGTCACTCTCTGAGACCCACAGACAATATGAACTTGGTGGTGTGTGGCTTTTTTTTTTTTTTTTTTTTTTAAGAAGAATGGGTAGATAAGTTAGAGCAATTTCAGCAGGCTGATTGAACCCCACACAATCTAATGGAGGACAAGGGCTTTGTTCTGAAAGCGTCATTAGCCTCACAGACAATTGTTGTTCGAGATCCGTGACAAGAGCCAGAGATAGGAATCGGGCGGAGGAAGGAGGGGGCGCTTTGTCAGGACGCCAGTTAATTTCACAGTGAACGGGCGCGGCCGGCCCGCAGCGGGCCTGGGGAGGCACAGCCTGTCCCGCCCGGGCACGGCTCCCAGCGGGGCACGGGGCGCAGGAGCGGCTCCCCCCTGTCGCCATGCGGCCTGGGTGGTCCCCGAGACACATTCGAAGTGGTTTTCTCCCTCGTCCGTGAGGCACAGGGAATCTTGAAAGCAGAGAACACCTGTGCAGGGCTAATTACAGAGCGCGTGGTAATGCCGATATCATTAGTATTAATTACTTTCCCAAGGCTGGGAGCACCGCTTTCCCCCGCAGACCGGTTCCCGGCAGCCAGCCCAGCGTGGTGGGGGCAAAGGCCACCGCTCGGGCTCAGCTGCAGCCCGCCCGCGCCCGAGGCTGCGCCTCCCCACGCGCTGCCCGCTGGCCGCCTGCCTGGCAGAGCGCGGGCAGGTGCACACAGACGCCCCCGGTCGGGATTCGGGGAAGCTGAGTTTCCCCACAGAGACCAGCCTTCTGCCAGAGAGCTGAAACCGAGAGCCTGAGCGGCATCTGTAATCACGGCCTGAGTGTGTATTGCTTAATTTGAATTAATGATCTTTAAGGAAACTCGCTCGCACAGGCAGACGTGGGGCAGCGTCCCCTGCAGACCCTCACCCCCATTGCACAGAATCCCAAGGACACAGGGAATAAGGGGGGCCCTGGTGCAGGACCTCCAACTGCCCACGGAGGGTGGGAGCCAGTGTTCAAAACTCAGAGCCATCGACATGGCCGCGAGGCCAGGCTCATGGGCACAGTCAGTAACCCACCGCAGTGTGCACTCCGCAGGGGCTGCTGCACGCAGGGGCTGAGCCCCCGAGGCGCAGGCTGAGCTGACGGGGGCAGGCTCCCTCCTGTCTGTGAGGGAGAAGAGGGGAGGAGGCCTTCCTCTTAGATAGGTGCGGGCCTGCGCTGGGCTGGAGTCCAGGGGTCAGCCGGTGACCCGATCTCATAGCCGCTGGAGGAAGGCCAGCCCACGAATGAGGAGCAGAAAGGGGAGAGGGGCCACTGGAGGCCAGCACCCCCCACTGTTGAGGGGCTCCTGCAGCAGAGGCCTGTGCTGGGGGGGCTTGGAGAAGTCCCGGGCCGCCCCGTGGCAGAGCACCAGGGGTGCCTGGTAAGACGTGGGGCGCTTCTCGGGGGTGTCCGGACTCGAACCGTCGGTGGGCCTTTGTCCGATGAAGAGCAGGCTCTGCCCGAGGGGGTCTTGCTCCACCTTGAAAAGCTCGTACTCCACATGCGGGAGCCTGATGCCCAGAGGCAGGCACCCATTGGTGGCCGTGACATCCCGTTCTGTTCCCAGGGACCAGGCCCCCGGGCCCCCGCAGCTGCTGGGCTCTGAGACATTGAGCATGGCCATGGTGACCTGGTCCATGGGGGTCACACGAGCTTCTGTGACGTGGAACACCAGCTCGGTACCACCGGGGACCTTGGCGGACGGCGTGCCCTTGGTGTAGCGGCCGGCTGCGTAGACCGTGAAGGTGGGCTGCCGGCAGGCGGGGTCTGAGAAGTGATGGTAGTACCCCTCCCAGGAGCGGTTGTGCCCGTGGAAGGTGAAGAGCCTGGTGAGGAAGAGCACGGCGGGGCGCACCTCGCACCCGGGGCTGACCCACCGGCCGCCCAGGTGCAGGGGCAGGGCCGTTGGGGCAGGCAGCACGGGAGGATGGTGCTGGTCGGAGCGGGCGATGAGGCTGCAGGCCGGGCAGGGGTGAGCGTGGTGCTGAAAGAGACAAAAGGCAGTGACTGTCCCGGCCGGGGTCGGGGTGCACTCTGGGATGGGGTGCCATGGAGCCTACCCAGCGGTCACCCATCATTCTCCACTCTCAGCCTCCAACTCTTCTTGGATCCTCTGGGCCGCTGCACCTGCTGTCCCTTCCACCTGGGACCCCCAGAGCATAGCTTGCTGGGCTCCTCGTCCTCTGGGACTCAGATCAAAGAGGGGCCTGAGGGATTCTTTCCTGACCACCATGTGGGCATCCTCAGGGCCTTTCCGTGCTCAGAGACCTGTCATTCCCCCTCTGCCTTCTCTCCGCCCTCCCCTTCCTTAGACCGTAAGCTCTAGGAAGCCAGGACTGTCTGTGGCTGCTCTGTCCCCAGGCCCTGGCACAGTTCCTGGCCATAGCAGGAACACATTTGCTGAGTGATGAAGGAATGGATGGATGAATGGATGGATGAGAAATGGAATGGAGGTGCCCTCTGTCCTGGGACTTGACAGAAGTTGTTCTTTCCCGCCCCTGCCTGCTTGGTCCTAAAATTCGGCCGTGAAGGTTTATTATAGTTTCCTTGCCAAGGAGACTCTCTGCCCTTTTGTGCTTCTAGGTGTCCCCGAGGGCCAGGACCTGGGCTAAGCATGTCTCCTGCAATGGTTGCATGTTAGGTAGCAGCAGCTGAAACCCAGTGGGCCAGGCGGCCCGCCAAGGGTGTGGCAGAGGTGCATTGAACCTGGCGGTCAGACCCCATCCTCTTCCCATGCAGAAAGCCTCAGGCCCTCCCCAGAGTCTGGGTCTCCATTCCCGGATGGAGAAGAGAGACTGTCTCCAGAAAGGTCACCTGGGGAGGGGAGCAGGCACCAAGGGTGGGAATGCCCCTGTCTGCCGAGCCCATCGCTTGGAGCCCGTGCTGAGGAGATGGCTGGGATATTGCACGGAGCTGTCCATTGGGGTGTCGTTGACAGCAGGGACAACCGGCCACCCCACGGTGTCAGGTGCAGCCACAGCTCTTTGTAACCTGGGCTCTGCATCTCCCCTCTCATTGGCCTTATTCACGGTTTCCCAGGAACACGCCAATAACAACCAGATGCTAAAACGAATTGTAGTCAGTCTTGTTGTTTTTAACGATGGCTGCTGCCCAGAGTTTGGTCCCGAGCATCGTTCTGAAAGGTGAATCTGCTTGGCACAGCCCTCGCCGGCAGGGCTGGCGTGGGACCAGCGTGCACCTGCGTTTGCAGGGTGGGCACGGGAAAGGCTTCCTCGGACCCAGCTGGGAAGCCAGCTTCCCGTCGTCGTCATCTTCTTGCAAAAACAAGAGGTTCTCACAGATTGCTCCTGGGTGACGTTCATGCCAAACAAGTGGTGTCTGGGAGTGCTGGTTTAGAAAGGAAATAGTGGATGATGGGAAATATTTTTCTTCTTTTTTGGATGACCACATTATAAGCTTATTATTTATTTCTACAGCAAATCTAAACTTGCCTTCATTTCCATAATGTAGAAAAGTAAGCGGTTTTGATTTGGGGGGTTTTGACTCAGAGTATTTGGAGGAGCTTTGAAATATTAGTAAATGATAGCAAATCTGTGCTGGGCAGCTGGCGGAGGGAGGGCATGGCGGGGCGGCTGGCGAGAGCCGCTCTAACTTTGGCCTTTCCCCCGCGTCCTGGCTGCTGTCGTGCTGGAGTGTGTCCCCAGAACATAAGGCATCACAGCAACGTGACCCAGGGCCGCCTTCTCCCCAGAACGGAGCTGCCTTTTGCAGACAGGACACTGGGGGTGCTGGCTGTAATTTGGGGCGTTTTTGTGGGGAGCAGAACCCGGCGGAGAACCTGCGCACTTGTAAGGGGAGGGGAGAAAAGGCACGTTCTTCTCTGGTGCTCTCGAAGGGGCTGAAGGAAGGACCTGCCTGTCCGTCTCCCGGGCGTCGTTGGGCCGAGGCCCGGTGGCCTGTGTTCACAAACAAGCCTCCAGCCAGCAGAATGCGCGGATGCAGGAGCCAGGCTCAAGCCTGTTACATAAAGCTGTTTCTCACACAGCACATCGGGCCTCTAATTAACCCCAGAGGGGACACCGGGCTTGGATGCTCTTGGTTGAGAGCTGGATGATTGATTAGGATTCTACATCCAGGCAATGAGTTTGGGGATCAAATTGGTTTGAAATTAACTTCTAAAAATGTTCATGTTTAACATCTGGTTGGGTCGTGGACAAGGCCTGGGCCCCAGAGAGCCCAAGGTCACGATTGATCCTTACTTAGGGATATACAGAATATGCAGCATCTCCTTCTTCGAAATCATCTTCCTTTTTCCCCGGAGAGGGGCCCTTTAACCTCCTGTCCGAGCATCTGCCACTCCTCACCTCGGCAAGCGTCCTGGTGCTCTGCCTCTGACACATCGCAGGTGCCACCGGCCACGCGGGCTGGTGAGGCAGCAGAGGCCGAGGCTGTCCGGAGCCCAGCCTGGGAAGACACGAAAGTGTCCTTCTTGGCACCAGGGGTCCGTCCTCTGTGTGCAGGGTTTCCCTAATGAGGTGGCGGGCTCAGGTCCTGACCCCGCCAGCGCCTTCTCTGAGGGAGGAGTAATGCCAGACCGTCTAGCTCAGGGGTCGGCAAACTCATTAGCCCACAGAGCCAAGTATCAACAGTACAACGATTGAAATTTCTTTTGAGAGCCACATTTTTTAAACTTAGACTTCTTCTAACGCCACTTCTTCAAAAAAGACTCGCCCAGGCCGTGGTATTTTGTGGAAGAGCCACACTCAAGGGGCCAAAGAGCCGCATGTGGCTCGCGAGACGCAGTTTGCCGACCACTGGTCTAGAACATCAGCTGGCAAAAAGGGAATACTTTTGAGGTTAGGAAAGAACGCAGGCTGGTTTTCTGATGATAGGAATGTCTGGTGCTTTCTTCTTTGCTCCCCAAATCCTGCCTTGGGAGAAGAGGGGTGGACTCATCCCCAGGCACCCCCTGGGGTGCTCCCAGGGGTGAGAAGTTGCCCCACCTGTTTTCATTCCTTGAGTGTCTAGTACACAGTAGACACTTAATACTTGTTGAATGTTGTGACAGTTGCCTTGAGCACTTGACAGGGACACCTGACCTCATCCATCCCTCCCTCCGTCTACTTTTGAAGGATGTCCCTTGGGTGCCAAGTTCAGACATTCTCAACCTGGAGCCTAACCTTGGCTTCCTTTTTACTAACCTCTAACTCAGTGGTTTTCAACCAGTGTGCCGAGGCACCCTGGTGTGTTGACATTTTAAAACATGCAATTCCTGACTATTCAGTCGGGGATACTGACCTGTTTTCCCTTAAATTGTCAACAGCCAGCACAATAGCTGTTAGGTGCCAATGAATCAAAATTGCACCAATTTTTTTTCTCAGAGCAGCAAAAAATACCTTTTTTGGTATGCTGCAGAATTTTAGCAATTAATTTATGTGCTGTGAGATGAGGAGATTGAAAATCGCTGCTTTAATTGCTAAAAGTTAATGTTTCTTCTCACTGTGAATGTAGACAACAAACCCCCACAGCTTCCAGAACCTCTGACTTAGTTGCCTGCCTCACTTTAACATTAGTAAGGATCCAGGGAACTGTTTACACTCATCTCTACTCTGAAATGAAGGGAGAGTAAGGACTTCACGTGGCCCCCAGACCAGGGCAGGGAAGCACGAGGGCCCTGGGCAGGGGCAGATCAGGTGGGGCCTACTGGGCCGCGGCTCCGAGCTTGCCCTCCCAGGATGACACTCACCAGGGCGCTCTGCAGCGGGCGCTGGTAGCCGGTGGGCCGGTAGTGCCACCTCTCTGCCCAGTTGGTGTGGATGTCCCCCAGGTACAGCTCCTCCACCAGCTGGGGCCTGGCCCGGGGCCGCGGCTGCAGGCGGCGCTGCATTCGGACCAGGCTGAGCTCGTGCATGGTGAAGCCCAGGGCGGCCGTGCAGTCCCGCCCGGCCCGGGCGCTCAGCAGCTCATACAGCGCCTCTGGTACCCAGGCCTGGGCAGGGGGCAGCTGCTGGGCACAGTCACGGCTGGCCTGGGTCCAGTTGAGGCGCCTGGTGATGTCCAGCAGGGCGTGGCGGCTGTGGAAGACGATTCCCACCTTGTGCAAGTGGTAGTCGGCCTCAGTGGCGCCACGGGTGACCCAGGAGGCCCGGCGCAGGCGGATCTTGCCCTTGATGACCAGGGAGTGGGCAGGCTCCTGGCACAGGGGGTCCTGGTAGTAGAACTGGTAGGCCCGGAAGAGGCGGCTGGGGAAGAAGGTGTAGGAACGGGTGAGGAACTCGGGCCCAGGTCGTACCTCGCAGCTGTCGGGTGGGAGAGACGGGATGGGCAGAGCAGTGAGAACCTGTAACTGAGCCCTTTTCTGGGTGGGTCCCCCACAAAAAAACCTATCGCAGACCCCACCTCAGGGCTGTTGGGCCTCTACAGCCTCAGTTTCTCTGAGTGATCTTAGTGAGTCCCACTTGGGGACCTCTGTGCTAAGAGTTCCAGAGGCAGTGCCCAGAGCCCGGGACCCAGGATCCTCCTGAGCATGGATGTAGGCGCTCAGATCCTGTCTCTCTCGGCAAGACTGGCCTCCCTACCAAGTTTTACCCATGCCTGTGCCAGGCTGTGGGCCTAGCCGAGGTCAGCAGACATTGAAAGTTCAGATAATGCATATCATTGCTTTTCTGGGTGGTCTCTATGGCAACTACTCAAGGTTACAATTGTAGAGCTAAAGCAGCCGGAAGCCTATGCAAGTGGGGATATGGCTGTGTGCCAATAAAACTTTATTTATAAACACTGGTTTGGGCTGGTCCTAGCCCCCAGGTCCTCAGGCCCTATTCTGCTGGTGGTGAGGATGAGCACTGGGTGGGCTGGGGTGCTAAGAAATGCTAAATGACTCCGGGACTCATGTCACACCTGGGCTGGGACCCTCCCACCAAGGGCTCGGGGCATGTGGTGGATGAGTCTGGGAGAAGAGCAGGCAGTGCCCCTTCCAATGTTCCTCGGACCAGGGGCCGCCGCCCACCATGGGCCTTCTTGCTCAGCCTGCCCGACTGCGCTAAGCAGAGGTGCTGCTGGGGCCGGTGCGTCTTTAACCGGCCTCCCTTCCTCCCAGAGAGAGCCGGCCGCAGCGGGCAGCGGACCTAGTGAGAATTTAATTATGCCGTTTGGTTTTCATTGACTTTCTTTTCACAGTTCCCTCCCACTATGGCAGTGGCTCTGCTCCCCATATCCGGGATGATACTGCGCTTCCCTTAAAAATAATTAGAGGACAAGGAGCGGCTGCTCACTGGGCCGCGTCCCTCCACGCAGCCGAAGGATAAGGGAACCTGGGTAAGGCAACAAGGCAGGCGGGGCAAAGGGAAAGTGTAAGGAAAGTGCCGGGAGAGTTAAACACCAACAAGGATGCTCACACGCCGGGTGGCCTCAGCCCTCTCCTCGCGGGCCTCACAAGGCCAGGGAGGGGACGGTTTGCCTAAGGGCTAGCAGCAGGTCACACTGGACATCTCGGTCTCTGCATTAAGACTGTCTGGGACTTACAGGGGGAGCTTTCTACGAAGAAGGTTCTAGAAGCACTGTTCCAGATGCAATTGGCCCCCGGGGCAAGAGCAGCCATCAAGCAGTCCCTACCCTTCCTGAGCCCCAGTTGTGCCTCAGAGTGACCCCTGCCAGTGGTGCCTGGGTCCCCCCGGACTGTGGATTGGCGGAGAGCCTGGGAATGCATCCAAAGGGGCCTTGCTGAGCTCCAGGTCCTCCCTCCACCCAGAGCGATAGCAGATGTTTGGCAGCTCGCTTCTCGCTGACCTCAGAAGGTGCAGGGAGGACACGGAGAGCTCATCCAGACCCTGCTCCTGGAATGGGACCGGCTGGAAGGGGCTGGTGGGAGAGGAAGTGGTGTGCTGGGAATGGAGGCCACTGCCTCCCTCTCTTCATCCCCGCATCCAGAGGGAGGGCCCCATAAATGAGGGCAGAGCACAAAGCCCATTGCCCCAGAGAGCAACAGTGCCTGAAGTGGCAGGCCAGCCTGTAAGGTTAGAGAGAGAATTAGACAGGCAAGCAGGACACCAGAGCCCTCTCTAACCCACCACTTCCTGCCTCAGGACCTTTGCACCAGCTGTGCCCTCTGTCTGTCTCTTCCCCTGGCTCTCTGGATGGCTGACTCCTCTTCTTTCAGCTTTCAATGGAATGTCACCACCTCCGAGAAGCCTTCCCTGACCACTCTCACAAAAACCCTCCCAGGTCACTCACTAGTACATCCTTGTTTTATTTCCTTCATTGCAGAGCTTAGCACCATCTTGAGACTGTGATACTTATTTCTGTGCTCACATGCTTAGAGCGTGTCCCCCTCTGTCCTAGTTCATAGCAGGCACTCAATAAGTGTCTGTATAGTAAGTGTTTGATGTGTTCAGTGGGTGGATTTCGTCCAGTGCTGCTTGTGGCTGGCTCACTCCGTGGTGGTGGTGGTGGTCATGCTGGCGGTGGTGGTGGGGTGGTGGGTAAAGCTTTATGCCACAGGAAGCAGGCCTCTTAGACAATAGGCCAGCGAGGCTCGGAGAGGAGAGTCTTCCAGCTCAAGGGCCTGAGGTCAAGGTGATCGGATCTTACCCAGTGGAGATCCAGGGTCCCTCGAGGCGTGGAGGCAGCAGTGCAGTGACGGGAGCTCTGCTGGTCAGGGGCTGCTGGCAGCGAGGCTCCCAGCGCAGGTGGCCACCCCCTGCTTTCCCAGCCGCCTCTGCGCTATGGGCTGCAAAGCAGACAGACCCAGGGTTAGGGTTCCAGCTCTGCTCAGGTGCTCCACCTGCCGCTGCTGCCCTCCCACCTCAATCTCCACCTCTGTCCCTTAGACTACGCCAGGCCCCAAGATAATATGGGGTGCTTAGAATTGGCCTCTGGACTCAACTCTTGGTTGTGACCACCATGGAATCCAAGCCTCCTGCAGGGGGACTGTCCAGATTCCCAGTCACTGTGCCGAGTCGCTGCTCAGACGCTCCTGCCGTGGCCCTGCCCTCCCGGACAATGGCACATGGGACTGCCACCCCTCCACCGAGGAGCCCAGGTCCCGCTGGACCTCTGCCGTGTGGAGCAGAACTGTGCCTGCCCCTCGAGGCCCCACACGCACGGACCTGCCTTGACCTCTGTGGCCCCAGGCCGGCCCTGCATGTGTGGTGGAGTGGGGCTGGGGTGGAACCGGAGGCCTCCGAGGGGAGGGTGGATGTGAACAGTGGGGCGGGGGCCTCAGGCCCTCCTGAGTGACCCCCAGATGTGCTCTTCCTGTGGAGACCAGCCAAGCCTGGCCGGGGGACTGCTCATTCTGTTCCAGGAGCTGCTTGGAGGCGAGAGCTCGGGGCCTTCAGCTGCTACAGAGCAGCGATCCCGCCAGAAACCGTCATCTCTCCCCTAAGCCTGGCCTTGACGCAGCCCAGATGGCGGGGTGCTGTGGGAAGCCTGGCGGCGAGCGGTGGCCAAATATTACAGCAGCGGCAATGCCCCGGGCGGTTGCCCTGGACCGCTGGCGCTGCTCCCGCCAAGGGCTCTCCAAGGCCCTCTTCCCACCGAGCTGTGCCAAAGGGGCCAGGGGCGCCGGGCCGGCGGAGATGTCAGCCAGCTGGGAGGCAGGCCCTGGCGGGAGGCTGGGCCAAGTGAAGCACCGAACGAAGGGTGTACTCTGTCCCCTTCCCCGCCTCACGTTCACAGCTTCTCATCAGGTCAGGAATGGCAGCAGGGCCAGGGGTGGGGGCTGGGGAAACCTGGGACCACACTACCCCTTTGCAGGGCACCTGGTGTCCCCACATGGGCCTCTCAGGAAAACCAGGCAGAGTGGAACCCTCACTTCCATGGAGGTGGGGCATCTCTTCCGGAGAGTCTCGGGGTCCCTAGTGGTTGGCTGAGAAAGCTGGAGCAGCAAGAACGGTGGCGATGATGACAATAACTGTGGCGCCTATTAACTGAGTGTTGACGCATCTGATTTTATGCATCATCTGCCCTTTCCAAACACTGTGGCTTAGCTTGCCCGGGGCGCACAGGCTGCCCAGCTGTGACAGAGCCGGGTTCACGCCAGGTGGCCAGACTCCAGCCTGGCATCTCCACTTCTGCTCATCTTGCATGGCGGGCACAGGCGAGTGGCTGTTTTCAAGACTTGGTGGGATGCAGGGTGCTCCCCAGGCAGTTGCTGAAGGAAGGAAGGAAGGAAGGAAGGAAGGAAGGAAGGAAGGAAGGAAGGAAGGAAGGAAGGAAGGAAGGAAGGAAGGAAGGACTGTGTGAATGATTGAATGATGATGGAATGAGTGAAGGAATGAATGAGAATGCGGTGCAGCCCTAGGTCCCTGCTACCTTCCTGGCTTATTCTACAGCTGGTTTATTGGTTTTAATCAGCCAAATAGAAGTGAAAACCAACAGCCAGCGGCCAGGACTGTGGGGTCCCCACGGGGCCCCGGGGGCACAGGGCTCCCGAGAGCTCTCAGGGTCCCGCGCTGAATGGGAGGAGCCTGTGTGTTCCGCATTAACTCGACACGAGAAATTGGCGGGGATGGAGCCAAGGCACTGTGGTGGGTGGCATTACAGATGGCCAGACTCTGGAATCACCGTGTGGGGAGTCCTGAGCTGGGTGCACGCACCTCAGCGCCAACAGCTCGCACCTTCCGTCTGGGGAACTGGCCGCGTGTTCAGTCCTGCTGTGCTGTGCGCACCACTGTGCCAGCGAGGCCCTCCCGGGCTGGTTTGGGGAATTGATGTGAGCGAAGGGCAGCAGAGGGCCCGGAGGGTCCTAGAGTTTGCCGCTGAGCTCACGTTTCAGCAGAATGGTCGGTGGCTCTGGGGATGGCTCTGAGGATGGCTCTGAAGATGGCTCTGGGGATGGCTCTGGGGATGGCTCTGGGATGGCACTGGGGATGGCACTGAGGATGGCACTGAGGATGGCTCTGAAGATGGCTCTGGGGATGGCTCTGGGGATGGCTCTGATGGCTCTGGGGATGGCACTGAGGAAGGCTCTGAAGATGGCTCTGGGGATGGCTCTGGGGATGGCTCTGGGATGGCACTGGGGATGGCACTGAGGATGGCTCTGGGAATGGCACTGAGGATGGCTCTGGGGATGGCACTGAGGATGGCTCTGGGGATGGCACTGAGGATGGCTCTGAAGATGGCTCTGAGGATGGCTCTGAGGATGGCTCTGGGGATGGCACTGAGGATGGCTCTGAGGATGGCTCTGAGGATGGCTCTGAGGATGGCACTGGGGATGGCTCTGAGGATGGCTCTGGGAATGGCTCTGGGGATGGTTCTGGGATGGCTCTGGGGATGGCTCTGAGGATGGCTCTGAGGATGGCTCTGGGGATGGCACTGAGGATGGCTCTGAGGATGGCTCTGAGGATGGCTCTGAGGATGGCTCTGGGAATGGCTCTGAGGATGGCTCTGGGGATGGCACTGAGGATGGCTCTGAGGATGGCTCTGAGGATGGCTCTGAGGATGGCACTGGGGATGGCTCTGAGGATGGCTCTGGGAATGGCTCTGGGGATGGCTCTGAGGATGGCTCTGGGGATGGCTCTGAGGATGGCTCTGAGGATGGCTCTGGGGATGGCTCTGAGGATGGCTCTGGGGATGGCTCTGGGGATGGCTCTGGGGATGACACTGAAGATGGCTCTGGGAATGGCACTGAGGATGGCTCTGGGGATGGCACTGGGGATGGCTCTGGGAATGGCACTGAGGATGGCTCTGGGGATGGCTCTGGGAATGACACTGAGGATGGCTCTGGGAATGGCACTGAGGATGGCTCTGGGGATGGCTCTGGGAATGACACTGAGGATGGCTCTGGGAATGGCACTGAGGATGGCTCTGGGGATGGCACTGGGGATGGCTCTGGGAATGGCACTGAGGATGGCACTGAGGATGGCTCTGGGGATGGCTCTGGGAATGACACTGAGGATGGCTCTGAGGATGGCTCTGGGAATGGCTCTGGGGATGACACTGAGGATGGCTCTGAGGATGGCACTGGGGATGGCACTGAGGATGGCTCTGAGGATGGCTCTGAGGATGGCTCTGGGAATGGCACTGAGGATGGCTCTGAGGATGGCACTGAGGATGGCTCTGAGGATGGCTCTGGGATGGCTCTGGGGATGAATCTAGGAATGGCACTGAGGATGGCTCTGAGGATGGCACTGAGGATGGCTCTGGGATGGCTCTGGGATGGCTCTGAGGATGGCTCTGGGATGGCTCTGAGGATGGCTCTGGGAATGGCACTGAGGATGGCTCTGGGGATGGCTCTGAGGATGGCTCTGAGGATGGCTCTAGGAATGGCACTGAGGATGGCTCTGAGGATGGCTCTGAGGATGGCTCTGGGAATGGCACTGAGGATGGCTCTGAGGATGGCTCTGGGATGGCTCTGGGGATGGCTCTGAGATGGCTCTGGGGATGGCTCTGAGGATGGCTCTGAGGATGGCTCTGGGAATGGCACTGAGGATGGCTCTGGGGATGGCACTGAGGATGGCTCTGGGGATGGCACTGAGGATGGCTCTGAAGATGGCTCTGAGGATGGCTCTGAGGATGGCTCTGGGGATGGCACTGAGGATGGCTCTGAGGATGGCTCTGAGGATGGCACTGGGGATGGCTCTGAGGATGGCTCTGGGAATGGCTCTGGGGATGGTTCTGGGATGGCTCTGGGGATGGCTCTGAGGATGGCTCTGAGGATGGCTCTGGGGATGGCACTGAGGATGGCTCTGAGGATGGCTCTGAGGATGGCTCTGAGGATGGCTCTGGGAATGGCTCTGAGGATGGCTCTGGGGATGGCACTGAGGATGGCTCTGAGGATGGCTCTGAGGATGGCTCTGAGGATGGCACTGGGGATGGCTCTGAGGATGGCTCTGGGAATGGCTCTGGGGATGGCTCTGAGGATGGCTCTGGGGATGGCTCTGAGGATGGCACTGAGGATGGCTCTGAGGATGGCACTGAGGATGGCACTGAGGATGGCTCTGGGGATGGCTCTGGGGATGACACTGAAGATGGCTCTGGGAATGGCACTGAGGATGGCTCTGGGGATGGCACTGGGGATGGCTCTGGGAATGGCACTGAGGATGGCACTGAGGATGGCTCTGGGGATGGCTCTGGGGATGACACTGAGGATGGCTCTGGGAATGGCACTGAGGATGGCTTTGGGGATGGCTCTGGGAATGGCACTGAGGATGGCTCTGGGAATGGCACTGAGGATGGCTCTGGGGATGGCACTGGGGATGGCTCTGGGAATGGCACTGAGGATGGCACTGAGGATGGCTCTGGGGATGGCTCTGGGAATGACACTGAGGATGGCTCTGAGGATGGCTCTGGGAATGGCTCTGGGGATGACACTGAGGATGGCTCTGAGGATGGCACTGGGGATGGCACTGAGGATGGCTCTGAGGATGGCTCTGAGGATGGCTCTGGGAATGGCACTGAGGATGGCTCTGAGGATGGCACTGAGGATGGCTCTGAGGATGGCTCTGGGATGGCTCTGGGGATGAATCTAGGAATGGCACTGAGGATGGCTCTGAGGATGGCACTGAGGATGGCTCTGGGATGGCTCTGGGATGGCTCTGAGGATGGCTCTGGGATGGCTCTGAGGATGGCTCTGGGAATGGCACTGAGGATGGCTCTGGGGATGGCTCTGAGGATGGCTCTGAGGATGGCTCTAGGAATGGCACTGAGGATGGCTCTGAGGATGGCTCTGAGGATGGCTCTGGGAATGGCACTGAGGATGGCTCTGAGGATGGCTCTGGGATGGCTCTGGGGATGGCTCTGAGATGGCTCTGGGGATGGCTCTGAGGATGGCTCTGAGGATGGCTCTGGGAATGGCACTGAGGATGGCTCTGAGGATGGCTCTGGGATGGCTCTGGGATGGCTCTGAGGATGGCTTTGGGAATGGCACTGAGGATGGCTCTGGGAATGGCTCTGGGATGGCTCTGGGGATGGCTCTGGGATGGCTCTGAGGATGGCTCTGGGATGGCTCTGAGGATGGCTCTGGGGATGGCTCTGGGAATGGCACTGAGGATGGCTCTGAGGATGGCTCTGGAATGGCTCTGGGATGGCTCTGGCATTGCTCCCACAGACTCTGCTTCTCGAGGAGATGTTTCTGTTCCAAAGGAAGCACCGTCCCCCGCACCCCTCTGAAGGCCCGGCTCCTCAGGGAGCATGCTGCCGAAGCGGTTTACTTCGTCTTGTTTTTCTGTGAGAAATTAGGATTCAATTAAGTCAGGAGATGATGTGATCTGATGAAGTCTCCCTGCATTCAGAACATGCACATGCAAAATAGAAAACACAGCCGGAGGGGAAGGGGGTGGGGAGGCAGGAGAGGCACAGGGGGATGGACGCGGATGGAAGGAGACTTGACTTGGGGTGATGAGTACACAATAGTGTGCAGAGGATTATCATAGAACGTACTCCTGAAACCTATACAGTTTTATTAACCAATGTCACCCGATAAATTCAATTACACACACACGCACACACACACACACACACACACACACACAGCTTTGTGGAAGCACCCGAGCGAACATGACATCTCCCCTCAACCATGAACTGTCCACGTCAAGGTTACAAACATTAAATTAGCTGACTCGAAATGAATACATGAAAATTTCTCAGCTGTAGCTTTTGAGGGAGTCTTTTTCTTGTCTTTGCTCTCTCTCCTTCTTTTCTCTCCCCTAGAAAGGTCTTAACTGAAGAAGCGGCAGCTCAAGCAGATGGTGCTGGGGGCAGGCTGTACAACTTTTCTCAGGGACCCGATAGACTGAATTAAACGCATGGGCCAAATTGATTTTTATCAACCATGGATTTTTAATTAACAGTGGTGTCCACTTACTGCCATCCATTATTTACTGTTTACCCACTAATTAAAAATTACGCTGCTTTTGCACTCATAAGAGCAGGGACATTTGAAATTAGATAGCATCGTTCAAATCACCTGCAGAATTAGATCCAGAGCCCAATGGCTCAGACCAGGCTGCAGGTTTAAATGCCATCCTCTCCAGCACGGTGTGTTACTGTGAGGCAGGAGCCAGGAGCAGGCTTCCCTGCACGGTACCTGCCTGGAGCCTCAAAGGGGATGGACTTGCTAAACCTCTGCTGAGGCCCTTGGCCTGGATTGTCTCAGATCAGCTGCCATGTCTGCATCATGGTGGGGAGTGGCCTGTCAATGCAGGGATGCCTGTTGCCAAGTGCCTGCCGTTGCTAGGGACCAACAGCTGTAATTTGCACAACCACCACTGATGGAGATTCATTTTGCAAATGAGGAGACTGAGGTTCAATGAGTTGGAGGGCCTTGGTTGCTGTCCCTCTATCCCAATTCAAAAATAAGTCTTGGCCTGGCCAGTGTGGCTCTGAGATTGAGCATCGACTAATGCGCCAGGAGCTCACCGTTCGATTCCCGGTCAGGGCGCATGCCTGGGCTGCAGCCCGATCCCTGGTGAGGGCCATGCCTGAGGCAGCTGGTTGTTTCTATCCCTCACCCTTCCTCTCCTCTAAAATCAATAAAAGATAAAACATATTTAAAAATAACTCTTGATAAAATATGCCTGACATAAAATCCACCCTTTTAGCCATTTTAGCAAGTACAAGGAAAACGCAGTGACATTTAGGACGCTCACATCACCCCTGTCTCCTCCCATCTCAGAACGTGCTCATCACCAGAAAGCAACCCCAAGCTCCCTAGGAGTTGCTCTGCGTCCCTCTCCTCTCGGACCCTGGCAACCCCAGACCTGCTTCTCTGTGCACTTGTCTGGGACTGGGATAGGAAACGTGCCCTTTTCTTATCTGCTCTTCATGACCCCTCTGTCCGGTGGGTGCGGCCGTTCTCATTTCACAGAGGCAAGTGGAGGCCTAGAGAGGTTTCTCACTCAGCCCCACAATCGCGTGTTTTTCCAAAGAAAATAAAAAGAGTAGGTCTGACTTCACCGGAGGAGGGGGGAGGCGGCCTGGGGTGTGAAGCCGAGCGGACAGAGAAATAGCAGATCTTCACACACCTTTTTTTATCGGGGGGAGGCGGGTGGGCAAAAAGCACAAGCAGAGCATTCTCTTCCTCCCTTAATTGGCAAGCCTGAGGTTCCGGGAGGTGTGCCAGGTGATTGAGGTGCCGCGGAGCGCTTTGTTCCCGGGCCACATCGATTTTAGAGGTGTGAAAAGGCAGCCGCGGCCTGGCCAGCTGTGCTCTTGCCGCTCCGAGGACAGGGCTGAGCTTTGGGTCTGAACTTGATTTTGAAATGTTAAGTCACACTTGCGGTGAGTATTAGTAAGTAAAGGTGAGCGGTGAACGGCCTGAGGGGGCCTAGAATGCAGAGGGGCAGGCGGGAGGGACTGGCACCAAGTCACGTCACCTCACAGATGCCCGGCCTGGGTTCCTGGTAACAGAGCACCCAGACTGGGTACTGAGGCCATTTCAGACGAGGCCAGACGTTTGAAAGCTGGGTGCAGCCGGCCAGCTTCCCTCCCCAGGCTGCCTGGGAGGGTCCTTCCTGCCTCTGGCTTCTGGTGGCCCCAGATGGCCCCGGGCTTGTGGCCACGTCACTGTGGTCTCTGCCTCCATGGCCACATGGCCGTCTTTCCTCTGTCTCCAGAAAGCCTTCTCTTTTCCCTGGGAAGACCCCAGCCCCCACATCAGCATGACCTCATCCGAGTGTGGTAACCTCTGCAAAACCCTGTTTCCCAGTCAGGCCACACTCAGAGGTGCCAGGTGTAGGATTTGAATGTGTCTTTAGGGGGCATACTTCAACACAGGGCCATCCAAAGCCCAGCACTCCCCTTCTCCTCCCTCCCCCCATTCACCCCTGTGCATTCATTCCCTCACCTACACAGGCGATCTACAAGGCGTCATCTCAGGGGCACGTAGCGGCAGCTTGTCCGATGCTGGAGATGCTAATTCTGAGCACTTGCTCAAGGAGATGTCTGCTAGTTGTCTCCACTGTTTAATCACCAATTTCCTCTTCATAAGTGAGAATTATCTTATGGGGATATATTTAGAAATGAAGTAGGTATCTTGGTATTTTTTTATTATTATACTCCCACCCCTAATTTTAGTATCTATTGATGTCCATTGATGATTCTTGCTTCCAAAAATTATTACTATAGTGTTTTCCCAATGTCCATTCTCTAGTCCTGTCATTCTTTCTGAATTTATTAGTTGGAACTGTGCCATAAGGAAGCATTGTTCCATGTCCCCATTCATCTCTCTAGTCAATTATTTGTACTAGTCTGAGCTCACAGATTATTATTTCACCTGACAGGCTACAGTCTGTTGCCATCATTATCATTTTGTGGCTCAAATTGTCCCCAGTTCGGACATTGGGGGTTTCTGCAGCTCCTGTTCTTTGCACTTGCGCTTATCGTTTTCTTTAGCACTTTCTCAATTTCTGGTGCCAGAGGGTCTTCCAGGCTCATCTTGGACTTTCTCTGCCCCAGCCCTGGACCAGCTGTATCCTCCAGAGTCCTGGTTCTTTCACTGGAGAATGGTGTTTAGAAACCAAGATCTGGGTGCTAGTGTGCTCACGGCTATTGAGGTATCACTCTGGGCTCTTCCACTTTCTCCCTCCAACCCTCCCTTGCTTCATTCCTCCCTTCCTACTTTACTTCCTTTCTCTTACTGCTCCCTCTGCTAGTTTGCCGACTCCATGAGAACAGGTGCCATCTCTCTTGCTACTGCTGATTCCCCAGCACCCGGCACACTCCTGATGTATGCTCAGTAAATGTTGTGTTAAAGTGTGCACGACACTTAGAACAGCACTTTCACATAGCACCATATGCTAGTTATAATTCTATTATCATTCGTACTTATAATTGCATGAGTGAATAAATGATTTGTGCTTTACCAAATCAATGCACATGACTCTCTTGTTGACACTCCCGCACTCTTTGGGAGTCCCCCTCCTAAACACCGGCTGGCTGGCGATGTCCATTGGGAAAGGAATGGCTTGAAATGGAAAGGGAGAGAGAAGGCTCGCAGCTGTGGGATCACCGAGAATCTGCCTGAGGTGGAAGGTGGGCCGCAAGGCAGCTCCTAGCGGGCTGGGGCTCAGGCAGATCCAGGCAGGTGGAGAGGAAGGAGAAGCTGCTGGAGGGCAATGGAGGTGAGCCTCAGATCCTGCTGAGAGCTTTGAGTGTGGGGTGGATCCAAAATTGGTGCTTTGCTTTAAGGCCTCTGTTGACCCAGCCAAACCGAAACCCTGGGGTGGCTTTATACCCGCAGGGAAGGCTCCTATGCCCGCAGCACACAGCTCCGGAGAAACTAGCTCTGTGAGGCACCAATGTAAGCCTTCTGCGTGACGTTGCATTTCCTAGTAGCCACATTTTTTTAAAAAATGCTAAAACTTAATGGGTGAAGTTAATTTTAATGATGTTGTATCCAGCCCCAAATATTATATTATAGTTCAACATATATTAAATATGAAAACTATTAATGAAATACTTTATATGTTTTTTTTTTAATACGAGTCTTTGAAATGCATTTCTACTAACAGCCCAACTCAATGTGGACTGTTCGCATTGCAGGGGGTGGGGGCCGCGTGTGGCTGGGGCCTGAGCGAGGGTGCATGCGGTGCGGGGTGCCGGCCTGGGGGTCTCCACACCGGCTGCTGAGGCCGCTGGAGAGAAGGCGGGATGCGGCGCGTGAGGCTCTGTGCTCTCACCCCCAGCGTCAGCCCAGGCAGCCCCACCCTCAGCTCCCGTGTGCATGTCAGGATCCTCACCCAAGATCCACTTTGAAAAAAAGAGAAAGTATTCTCTTGTTTAAAAAAAAATCTGAAGCCCTCTGGTTTATTCTAAAATCCTTAGCTTGAGGTAATTCACTAGAACGTTTGGACATTGGACCTTGTGCACAGTTCGGTAAAAATGCCCACCTAAACAGTAAGCTGTGGGCCAAAAGCGGCGGCCTCACTCACGGCGTCGGGCATGGTGGCCTGTGTGGTGCCCGCCAGCCAGCCTCAGAGGCCGGCGGAGGTGGCAGCTGTCACCACGCTGCTCCAGGAAAGGCGAGCTTTCCCGGGAAGTCGTTGCACCAAAGGCACACAGGCTGTCCGTCCCAGCTCCTCCGAGAGGGCCTCAGGTGGGCACGCCGTGACAGTGCCAGCAAATCTCAGACCCACCAAGACCACCTCTGGATTCTAAGGAGCCTGGGCTTGCCCGCTGTGTGACCGCGGCTCTGCACTCTGCCCACATGGCCCTCCGGCCGCACCCGCATCTCGTCCATGCCATCGGAGGGTCTTTGTGTTCAAGGCCAAGGGTGGGGAACGGGCTTTGCATCGTGTGCTCTCGAGAAAGTACATTCTCACACGGTGGCATGTGGGGACCCTCCAACGTGCCCTTTCTCGTGAGCTCGGGAGGGGAAAGTGGCCCCCGGAATTGAGGTCCTGGCTGCCCAGAAAAGCTGGGTGAGAGGCAGAGGCATCAGGTAGCGATGCAGGCGTGTGGGAAGGCCAGCGAAGAGGCATGGTTTCTTTGTCACTGCTGCTCCCTTGTTCCATGACCTGTCCCAGGCCGGGCTGGACCCAGGGGTGGGTGGCAAAGGTGGGCCCTGCTTGGTGCCGCCTGGAGAAGGCGATTCTTTTAGGTTCGCACTTTCCAAATGGAAAACCTTTTTTTAAGGGGAGCAGCTGGCCATGCAGACATCTCCGCACAGCCCATGCTGAGCATTTCCTGCCGAGGGAGGAGGAAGCATTCAGCTCACGGAATGGGAAAGGAATGGGGGCTTGGGGAGAGGGTCTGGCCCACCAGACCAGCTCCTCAGCCAGGATTTTTTGCTTGTTTGTTAAGGAATGTTCCAGCACAAATCTGTTCACTCAAAACTCTCCCCGGGCTCCACGATAGCGCTAATTACGCCTCATTCTGGCTGGGCCTTCCCCCCAGATGAAAACTGGAAAATTCCAGCCAAAGAGCAGCTGTTTTCGAACAGCCGGGGCACCAGGATGATTGATGGGAGGTTTTCCCTTCCACCCAGATGTTCTGGTGTCTTGGGGACAAGGCCTTATTAGCTCAACTTTGGCGCCTGTGTTCCCAGATCTGCACGTTGGCCTTATATTTTCATTTTTTTTAAACCAAATTTGGTCAATGTTCTCCACGGATACATTCCATCCGGTGCTCTGAGGAGGGGAGGCGGGGGAGTCGGGCAGGATGGATGGAGCATGTGCTCTCAGTGATTTGGACATACCTGGTCTCTCCAGGGGAGCAGTTACCAGGTGGTATTTGCTTAAACAGAACATGTGTGTAGAATTCCCCCATTGGATTGAATCCTACTCTCTTGGCAGAAGACTGAAGCTTTCACTGTTATATAGAAAGGAATTTGGCACGATAATCACAAGTTTTGACACATTCAATAAGAGCGAAGACGCTGTGTGACTGGTGATGGCTCCTGGAAGAGGGATCTCGGAGGCACATTGAGGAGCTTAACTCTCTATGGGGCCGTGGGGCTGGTTCTCCACCAGACCTTCCTCGGAAGGGCCAAGAACCTTTTGTCTCAAAGAGCTATTTAGGTTTCAAGGTGAGAAGGATGGCGACTGGTGGTTGCCCTTGAGTGCCTTTGGGTCTGAGAAATGGCCAGAGGTGTCGGGCTCACGGGAACAGCGTTGGGGCAGGACACCACTTATGGGGCTGTTCTTGGGAGGCTCCACAAGGGGGACCTCTTGAGCTTTGGTTGGGGTGGTTAGGCTCTGGGGCGAAACCCAGCACCGCCTCCTCCGGCCTCAGCCTACAGCCCAGGGCCACCATCTCTCTCCATCAGCCCTGACTTTGGCCAATTGGGAACCCATGGGAGGTGGGCCTGGGGCCCATGCTCTCCTCCACGTAGAATGGCTGTGTCCACTCCCACAGAGAATGGCTTTGGAGACTCCAGGGCAAGGGTAATGAGGTCGCCCAGCCTTGCCTCCTTTCAAGGAAGTTTGCGACACAGAACAGAAACCCTGACTGGAACCACAAGAAAGGGCATCTGGGAGCTTCATAGACAAAAACAAAGCGCTGGGCTCCTGGGCCTCTCCCCGAAGGCGCTAGCGGGGCCCTGGGTCAGCCTCTGCAGGAAACACGGAGGTTTTAAATGCAAGGAAATTATTGTAATTTAACAAATCAGTTTTTCCTACACTGTGCTGAGATTAAGCTTGTGGTCTCTCTCATACATTCAAAATAAGGAATTTCCCCGGAGTGCAATTTTGTGGGAAAACCGACATCATGTTTCGAAAAAACCCATTTTGTTAGGAGTCACCAGATTTTATTTTAAGAGAAATGGTAATATTTAATTATGGCATTATTTTACCGTCTAGAAAATTAATGTGCTTTCAGAGTTTCCGGAGAAAGGCCAGCCGTAAGTCCGGAACCCTGTTTTTAAATTACCATACAAATAGAATCCCAAAGACGCAAATATTGGCTTAAGTGTTGCAGACAAGGTGCAGGGCAACGCGCCGGCTTCCTAAATGTTAAATAAACAGGCTTGTAATTCCTGCCTCTCCGCGACCCTGGCCCCGCGCTCCATCCGGGGAGAGCACACACAGCGCGGGCGGCACAGTGCAGGCTGGGGGACCCCTGGGGATTAGGCTCGGCTTCCTCTCACCACCCCAATAACAGGCCAGGAATCCTGTGCAGCTCCAGGCCTGCAAGCCCATGCTGACTTCCAGTAAGCCTCGGGTGGGTGTTGGGATCGCCCATCTTACAGACCAGGAAGCAGAGTCTGAGCGTGCCAGCTCCTGCTCCTCAAGTGGGCAGGTGGAGCGGCCCAAACCCCAGGGCAAGTCTGTGAGCTGGAAACACCCAGCCTGGCCTGTGCACCTACTGTGCACCTGCCCGTGGGGCTCCCATCTGCATCTGAGCTGGCACAGGGGAGCCGGGAGCTGCCGCTGGGTCCATTTGCTGGAGGGACAGGCAAGGAGAGGCGTCGCTGCCTCTTGAGTCTCACAGGCGAGCTGCTTGACAGGTGGAAGAGAGCTGAGATGGGTCCTCACCCGCAGGCTGCGAAGCTGGCAGGGAGGTGTGAAGAGCAGCCAGCCGGGAGCATAATGAGTCCTGTGCGGGGGCACCGAGGGTTGTCATGGGGAGGGCTGGAGAGGCAGGGAGCCGCAGGAGGCCTGCGAGCCACTTCGGGTCTGGAGTGTTCTTCAGAAGAAGCCGTGCGGGGTGGGGAGGGGGGGCAGCCAGTGGTTCTGTGAAAGGCAGTGCTTTCCAAAGGGCACCGTGCCTACCTGGTGGTGCAGCCATGGCCCCAGGGGCACATGCTGGCAGCTCACGGTAGGTTGGGCACACGCTTGTTCTGACTCAGTTCGATAACGGACACATTAAGCCTGGATCTTGTTAGCACAAGGCTGATGCACACAGGGATAGGTTATTTTTAAAATAAGTGAAAATGAGTTCGTCCGTTTGGAGAGAAACAGTGACCCAAGGACAGTGGTGCTGGGATGTGACAGGTGGCTGGGGAACAAAGCTCTCAGGCTCTGCTGGCTTGTGTTCAGGATGATCCAGGGAACGGGGGAGCTCAAGGCCACCTGTGGGAGATGACCCCCAACCTCCGCCCACAGGCGAGGCTGGGACAGGAGGCGCGGAGTGAAGGCAGGAGAAGAGGGTGAAGGCAGATGGGCGCTGGGGGCATGGCGGTGCCCCTCCAGAGACGGAGAGCTGGGAGTTCAGTGTTTGGGGTGAGCTATTGGAGGACCTAATGGGACATCCAGGAGGAGCCGGTGGGAGGGACTGGCTTGGAGCCACACATCTGTCCACAGGCCTCCCCGAGGTGAGGACTGAGGGTGGAAGTCAGCCAGACAGGATCCTGAGGAAAACGCCTCTGGGGAAAGGCATGCCGGGCTGGGAGGCCCCTCGGAGGGGAGCAGGGTGCTGGGAGCAGGGCTGCAGATAAGACCTGGTGCCACTTATATTTGATTTCCAGATACACATTGTTTTAGTATCAGTGTGTCCACATATTGTGTGGATAAGTGTAGGCGTTTGGAGAAGGGAGACAGAACCAGAGAGATAGAGAGATTGTGTTTTATGGCTTAATTATTATTTTTATGTAGGTTCTTTCATGCTATACACAGGGCAGGAAAATAAAGAATCTGAAAATACAGAAAAGCACGAAGGTGACATAAAAGCTCGCCCACAGTTGCTCCCCCAACTGAATTGCCATTAACCTGCTTGCTGGTGCACGTGACCCTTCAGATTGTGGAGTGTGGGATGGCTAGAGGGACTCTGGTCCCCTTTGAGCATCCACTGACAGCACCACTGGCCCATGGTAGACACAGGTTACATTTTTGTTGAACGAATGAATAAATCATCTAGGCTTCTTTCCTTTTTGCACAAACATACATGCTTGTATCAGTTATTTTTTTTACACTTATGGGATCATCCTATGCATGTCATTTGAAGCCTGTGTTTTGAACTTAATCATAGGTTGTTAGAAATCTCTGAGGAAGGTTGGCTTTTTGGGACCACAGGAACCAAAGTGTATTCACAGCCTTTGAGGGAGGGGCCCGAGGACAAGGCAGTGGCTTGAGCAAGAGATACAATAGCCAGGGAGCCAGATGCCCTCGTCAAGAAAAGTCCAATGAAAACAGGCTGAAACCTTCACACAAAAGCAATCCATGCCTTGCAGTGGAATTCTCCAAATGTATTAAAAAGGTGTAAAATGAAAAGCGAAAGTAGCTTTCTACCCCAGAGCCCTGGTTGCTCCCTCAAAAGTGAATTATTTTAAGTTTCTTGTGCATCCTCCCAGAAAATAGTTTCATGCCGATCTCTGCATATAAATGTACATGTTTTTTATTTGGCTATTAAATTTTTTTATGAATGCAATCTTTCTATACACATCGTCCTGCATTTTCCTTTTTATGCTTAAATTACCAGCGTGATCTCTCTATCTTAGACTTAGCTCTTCATGGAAAAAACAAAATAGTATTCCATGATCTAGGTGAATCTTAATTAGTTAGCCAGTCCTCTGTAGACGGTCCTTTAGATTGCGGACAATTAAAGCAATTTTTTTGTTGCTGTTATTATATGCAACAATATGCTAGCATCCTTTAAATGTATTTTGGTGTAAATTTTGTATGTCCTTTCGAGGTATTCCTAAGAAAGAAATTGTGTTTGCATTTAATAGATTGACAAACGGAGGCAAACTGCCCTCCAAAAAGGCTGCTTCAGGTGATGGGCCACCAGCAGCATATGAGCATCAGTGGCCTCACATATTTGGCCGCACTGGCCTTGATCAAATTTTTCACCTTTTCCAATCTAACATGAACAGTAGGAGAGAAATGATAAATTAATTAAAGTTTATAGCTAATCACACATTTTTGTGCTTATAAATAAGTAACTGAATAAGCCGATTCTCTACTAACTTGGATGCATACTCTCCTGTGTAGTGTCACTGCCATCACCCTGGGTGAAACCACCATCATTGCTCACCTGCAAGACTGACAGTGGCCCTCATGGTTTCCCAGCACCGACTCTGCCCCAGTGACCCATTCTCCACAGAGAGCTACCATGATCTTCGAAAAATGTAAGTCAGCATCCTGCTCCTCCAAAGTAACTCCTCAGTACTTTGAGGGACCCCCTCACTGCACACAAATAGATTTGATGTAAAATATAATTGTTCAGAAAGTAGAGAAGATTCTGTTCCCTGGCCCCAAAGTGAGCTGAAGTAGGTACCTGTGGAGACCGTCCTGGGGCAAATGCCAATGTCAGCATTGCGTGTGGTAGAGGCTTGTGGGGAGCCAGGGGTTAGGGTGGTCCCAGGAATGCTGGTTAGGGTGGTCCCATGAATGAATGCTTTCTTGAGAAAAGCACAATAATTCTATGCTCCAAGATTTTCCGTGGATTAAGAACAATCAGCATTAGTTCTCAATTAAAGATCACCAAATACACAAGTAACCAACCCACTATGGAGAAAGAGTAGAAAGAAAAAAATTATATATCCCAAGAGCATCAGCTATTGGAATTATTTTCAAGAAAAGTGTGTTTGAAATTATTAATGAAATAAAATTTGGAAGTTAAAAAATATGAACAACCATAAGCCTATAAAAATGTCCAAAAGGATTTGAAGAAGAAGCAAATCGAACTTTAAGATATAAAATATAATCTACATATATATATAAGGCTAAATGACCAATCTTCCAACTGTCTGACCGTCCAACAGACCAACCAGCTTGTACATATGATGCGCACTGGCAATTTAAAAATAAACATTGACTTGTGCATGCGCGATACATATAAAGCTCTCGCTGGTGTCAATCGCACACGTGTTTCAATCTGTCATTTTCAATCATAAACTTGATTGTTTTCATTGACATTCTGAAGTTGAAAGTGGTGGTGACAGAATATGTCTGGAGACCAACTATTGGCACAATACATCATTTGAGTGATGATTCCATCAATTCAATGGCTGATGCTAAGAAGGAAAAATTTCCCATCAAATTTCTTAATAGTATTACTCCTTAGGGAATATTATAAATTAAAATTGAAAATAGGTGTAATCATCATGTTACTGTGAAATCTTAATAGTAAATGGGGTCTTTGTAATAATACTAGATTTATTTATCAAAAGGTTGCGAATAGAAGCTGAAGTATTAGCAGGATCTGCAGAAGGAGAGGTTGTTCTGACTCTAAGAATTGATTTGTCCCCATCTGACACTGATCTCCCATTTAAATTAATTCGAAGATAGTTTCCTGTGATGCCAGCATTTGCGATGAATATTAATACAAAGTGTCTCCTGAATATTTTGAGGGACACCCTCACTGCACACAAATAGTACGAACTCTAGACAGAATAGGAATATTCCTACCTGAACCTGTTTTCACACATGGTCAGTTATATGTTGCTTTCTCTCAAGCTCAGAGTGTATGATGTTAAAGTTGTTCACAAAGGAAATTAGTCAAGCACTCTGAAAGGTTTTAATCTTAATGTGGTAAACAGGGAGATATTAGAATAAGTTTAATCAGTTTATCAATCATTGTTTTTAATCAATGTTGTTCTTATATCATGTTTTTGTTGTTTTTATGTCATGTCTTTGTTGTTGTTATATCATGCTGTTATTGTTTATTAATCAATTTATATATTATTTTCATATGCATTTTACTAATTTTTTTAAATCTCTGACACTTTTATTATAGAGAAAGGGCAAATAGTGATATTAAAATATTTCTTCTAATTATTTTCCTTTCATTGTGCACAAATTCATGCACTGGGTCACTGGTTGTTGATATAAAAACTTACTGGTAGTGATTGGATCATAGAGCAGATTAGATACAATTGTCAAGGGAATTATTGAACTGGAAAATAAATGTGAAGAAATTACCCCGAATTAAGGAAAAAGAGGGGGTCAAAAACTAAGGAAAAGAGGTTAAAGACACAGAACTGTAATGAGAAAGCCTAACTATTATCTCTCAGAAGGCAAGAAAAGACAGGGTAGAGGATAAGCAATAATAGGTGAAGAAAAAGGGTCTGGTAATTCTCCAAAAGCAAGTAAAATACTTCACACTACTGGTAGCAGGAAGGACAGTGAGTACCAGTGGGGTGAATAAAAATAAATCGACATTTGAACCTGAGGAGCACCAAGGTAAAAAGAAGAGAAAGAGCCATCAACCTAGACTTGTGCATGCAGCCAAATAAACTTTCAAGCACAAGGTGAAACAAAGACAGTTTCAGATAAACAGTGCTGAGAGTGTTTACCATGACATCACAGGACTTCATGAAGAAGGAAGTTCTGATTTAAAGAAGCTATAATGAGGGAAGAATTTGAAATGTTATAAATATTAATTTAAAAAAAAGGATAAATGGATAATCTCTAATTTTGTGAGGGTTCAAAAAAGGTCATAACTAAAATACTGGAAACAGTAGCATGTAATTTGGGGAAGAAATGATTAGTGTAAATTAGTATGGCTTAGTGTAAATTCCTTCCATTATCAGGAAAAGTGTTATGATATTACCAGTAAGATGTCATCATTTGAGAGGTAAACACTAAACGAATAGAAGTATTGTATAACTTGTAAACTAGACAAAAAAAAAGTAATAAGAATAAACACAACCCAATTAATGCAATGAATAATTAAAAATTCTAGAAAGGAGGAGAAAGCATTAACAGAACAATTTGTAGAAAACTAAAAAAATGACTTTAAAAATCTGGTTTTCTAGCCATTGATGAACATGATTAAATTGGATTTTTTTAAACTCCTGATATATGTTGTTTACATACTTAAAGCATAAAGACACAGAAAGGTTGAAAGTAAAGGGATTGAAAAGCATGTACTTGCCAAATACTAAATAAAAGGAAATTGATATTAGATAAAAATAGAATCTACTATTGGAACCATTAGTAGGATAGAGATCACTCCATAAAAGGTCCAGTCTGGTGGAAGATATGATCATCAAAAATCTCAAAATATGCAAAGCAAAAGTATCTACAGATATAAGGAGATATTGGCATATCCACCATCATTAAGAAAGATTTTAGCACAACTCTTTCAATTATTTACAGGTCAGGCAGACAAAAGGTCAGTAATATGCAGAAGACTTAAAAACACAAAAAGCAAATAGAATTCACTTTATATGTGGGGTTATACACACATATGTATGTGTGTTGTGTGATTGTATCTACACAGATATATGTAAAATACTGTGCCCAACAATTAGAGGTGCATACACAACATAAATGCATAAATAAGTGGAACAATAATTGATGTGTACGTGTGTATCTCTCTTTCTCTCTCCCTTCCTCTCTCTCTAAAA
Organism: Pipistrellus kuhlii; assembly: GCF_014108245.1. Lineage (NCBI taxonomy): Eukaryota > Metazoa > Chordata > Mammalia > Chiroptera > Vespertilionidae > Pipistrellus > Pipistrellus kuhlii. The sequence goes on from NW_023425566.1 coordinate 633,275, forward strand.
TCAATAAACAAGACAAATTCAAAGAACTGGTATTACACAGCCCACATTTTAGACCATAATGCAACTAAATTAAAAGTTATAAATAAAAACATATTAAAAATTCTATGTGTTTGGGATTTTAAAAATCTTCTAAAACACTCAGGTGTCAATGAAGAAATAAAAATAAAAGTTAAAAATATACAGAGCTTAAAGCTAAGCAGAAAGTGAAGTGAAAACAGGATATACCAAAACCCATGGGGTATGGAAAAGGCAGGACTTTGAGGGAAGTTTATAGGCTTATAAGTTTATAAATAAAAGAATAAAGTCTGAAAATTAAAGATTCTTACTCCAACTTAAAAAGTTAGAACAAGAAAAACAGAGAAAGCTTAAATAAAGCAAATAGAAAGAGAGATTAAGGTGGGGGGGAGGGAACGGCAGACATTAATAAGTTGAAAACAAAGCTATAAAATAATCAACCAGGTGGATCTCTGAAATCCTTAACAAATCACATAACCTCTGATAAGACTGATCATTGGAAGGAAGGAAGGAAGGAAGGAAGGAAGGAAGGAAGGAAGGAAGGAAGGAAGGAAGGAAGGAAAGAAGGAAGGGACAATGTGTAGAAGAGAGAAAATAATGTTGGGAATGAAAGAGGACATAACTACAGATTTAAAAAGATTAGATGCACACACACACACACATATATTAAAATATATATATTAAATCTCACTCCCTTAATAAACAAAACAAATAAAAATCCAGGCCAGGTGATTTTACAGGTGAGTTCTACTAAATTCTAAAGAAACAGGTCATTCCAATTTTACACAAACTTCTAAAGAGCAGAATGGAAAGAGTCCTACCAAATCCTGTGTCTTTTACCAAGGCCAGATCCCGGTTTGTGGAGCCTGAAGTTTATTCAATTTGGAAGACCCTCTTAAGAAAAAAAAAAGAGTGAAAATCCATACGGAAGTTCAAAATCAGCATAAAAATAAATATTGATTTATGAGAAAAAAATGCACAAAAAGTACAAATCCTATAAAGTTGACAAAGATCACAAACATAACCAAACCCAGAAAAGCAGCGTAGTTTCTCAGGCAGCTGCTTGAACCCTTCCCGCGTTTTCCAGTTGTGCAGTGCCTGCTGCCTTCCTGGGATACAGGCTCTTTGGTTTCATTTTCTCCGGCAAGAGTAGAAAGTCCACCGAAAATATGTTTGGTTACTGACCATGAGATACGTTTGTTCAGCTGCCCAACTTGCTGTTATGTTGCCATACATTTTGGGGTTGTTACCCAATTTTGGAGAACCTCCACAAGTTCCTCACATGTGGGAGCGGAGATGTGAAATAGCTCGCTCTGGCCAGTCCATGCCCTGTTTGCCCTCCACTCTTATGGTTTTGGTAGCCGGTGCCAGAGGACCCATCCCAGTGCCCTTTGACATCAGGGTTCGGGGAGGCACTCAGTGAGAGGTCAGAATGTTCCAGAAATGAGCCCCACCCACACCTGCTCAGGTGGTTGTAACTTTACTGCTCATACAAGTGGCTGGAAAACACACAAGTGTACCCCACTAAGTCAGATCACTCCCACGCCACCTCTCCTTGAGCTGGGACCCTAATGTCTGTGTCCCTCTAATGCTTCACAGCAGGAAGAAAGTGATGGAAGGAAGTCAGTGTGGAAGGGTTAGGGGAAAAGAAGGAGGCTGTCCCCTACTAATGTTAAAATACCTCAAGCTTTCTTTTTCTTTTCTTTTTTCACTTTTTATTATTTTAAATCTCTATTCTTGGAAGTATCAACCAGGCCCAGATGGATCTATGAAATCCTTAACAAATATGTCCCTCTTCTCCCCCCCATTGATCCCCTTCAGCCCGCTGCACCCTCCTCTGTTCCTCCTCCCTGCCCCTGCCCCAGGCCCTCACTGCCCATTGTCTGTGTCCATGGGCCATGCATATATATATACAAAAGCCTTGGTTAATTACCTCCCACCCACCCTCCCCTGCCTTCCCTCTGAGATTCCCTCTCTGCACCATGCTTCCTGGTACCTGGATCCACTCCTCTCATAAGTTTATTTTGTTACTTAGATTCCACATGTGAGTGACATCATGTGATTCTTATCTTTCTCTGACTGACTTATTTCACTCAGCATGATACTCTCCAGGACCCTCCATGCTGTCTCACAGGGTAAGAGATTCTTCTTTGTTACTGCTGCACAGTATTCCACGGTGTAAATGTACCACAGCTTTTTATCCACTCACCTACTGATGGGCACTTTGGTTGTTTCCAGGTCTTAGCTATTGTAAATCGTGCTGCTATGAACATAGGGGTGCATATATTCTTTCTGAGTGGTGCTTTGGGTTTCTTAGAATATCCTATATAATAAAAGACTAATAAGCAAATTGTCCAAATGGCAGAACGACCGGTTGCTATGACGTGCAATGACCACCAGGGGGAAGACACTCAATGTGGGAGCACTGCTCAGCCAGAAGCCGGGCTCATGGCTGGTGAGCACAGTAGCAGTGGCGGGAGCTTCTCCTGCTTCCATGGCAGTTGGACATCCCACCTGAGGGGTCTCGGACAATGAGAGGGCACAAATCCCCCGCCCTCCCCCCTACTGCGCGCCCCCCCCCCCCCCCCCCCCCCCCCAGCCCAAGCAGGATTTTTGTGTACCGGGGCCTCTAATACTCCTAGAAGTGGGATCACTGGGTCAAATGGCAGTTTCATATTTAATTTTTTGAGGAAACTCCATACTGTTTTCCATAATGGCTGCACCGGTCTGCATTCCCACCAGCAGTGTGCTAGGGTTCCCTTTTCATCACATCCTTGCAAGCACTTGTTGATTTGTTGGTGGTAGCCATTCTGACAGGTGTGAGGTGATGTTATCTCATTGTCTTTTAATTTGCATCTTTCAGATGAAAAGTGACTTTGAGCATTTTTCTTATGTCTCTTGGCTGTCTGTATGTCCTCTTTGGAGGTGCTTTGCCCATTTTTTAATTGTCTTGTTTGTCTTCCTTTTGTTAAGTTGTATGAGTTCCTCATATATTCTGGATAGTAACCCTTTGTCAGTTGTTTCATTGCCAAATATGTTCTCCCATTCAGTGGCTTCCTTTTCATTTTTTTTTTTTAAATATACTTTTTATTGATTTTGTACAGAGAAGAAGGGAGAGAGATAGTTAGAAACATCGATGAGCGAGAGTCATCCATCAGCTGCCTCTTGCACACCCCCTACTGGAGATATGCCCACAACCAAGGTACATGCCCCTGACCGGAATCGAACCCGGGACCTTTCAGTCCCCAAGCCGACGCTCTATCCATTGAGCCAAACCGGTTTCGGTTTCCTTTTCATTTTGATGTTTTCTTTTGCTGTGCATAAGCTTTTTATTTTGATTTAGTACCATTTGTTTATTTTCTTCTTAGTTTCCTTTGCCCTAGGAGATTGTATCTGTAAACATATTGCTACAAGAGATGTCTGAGATTTTGCTACCTATAGTTTATTTTAGAATCCTTATGGTTTCACAACTTACATTAAATCTTTTATCCATTTTTACTTTATTTTTGTGTATGGTGTAAGTTAGTGGTCTAGTTTCCTTCTTTCTTTCTTTCTTTCTTTCTTTTTTTTTTTTTTTCATGTATCTGTTCAATTTTCCCAACACCATTTATAATATTGAAGAGACTGTCTTGACTACATTGTTTGTCAAATATGAATTGAGCATAATGGCTTGGGTCAATTTCTGGGGTCTGTTCTGTCCCATTGATCTATATGCCCGTTCTTATGCCAGTGCCAAGCTGTTTTGATTATGGTGGCTTTGTAGTATAACTTGAAACTTGATATTGTGATTTCTCCTCCGACATTGTTCTTCTTTATCAAGATTGCTGTGGCTATTTGGAGTCTTTTTTGGTTCCATATACATTTTTGGAATATCTGTTCTAGATCTGTGAAATATGCTGTTGATATTTTAATTGGGGTTGCATTGAATATGTAGATTGCCTTGGGTAATATGGACATTTTAATGATGTTGATTCCACCAATCCATGAACATGGTATATTCTTCCACTTGTTTCTATCTTCTTCTATCTCTTTTTTCAATGTTCTGTAGTTTTCTGAGTACAGGTCTTTTGCCTCTTTGGTTAAGTTTATTCCTAAATATCTTAATTTTTTTTTTTCCAATGGTAATGGGATTTGCTTGTTTAGTTTCTCTTTCTGAGAATTCATTATTGGTGTATAAAAAAGCCATAAAGTTTTGGGTGTTATTTTGAATCCTGCTACATTGCCAATTATTAAACCTAGTAGTTATTGGTGGAGTCTTTAGGGTTTTCTATGTACAATATCATGTCATCTGCAAATAGTGAGGCTTTTACTTCCTCCTTTCCAATTTGGATGCCTTTTATTTTGTCTTATCTGATCGCTATTGCTAGGATTTCTAGTAATATGTTGAATGAGAGTGGTAAAAGTGGACATCTCTGTCTTATTCCTATTCTTAGGGGAAATGGTTTTAGTTTTTGCCCACTGAGTATGAAATTTGTTGTAAGTTTATCATATATAGCCTTCATCATGTTGGGATATGTTCCCTCTATGCCTACTTTGCTGGGAGTTTTTATAAAAAATGTGTGTTAGATTTTCTAAAATGCTTTTTCTGCATCTATTGATATGATCATGTGATTTTTGTCATTAATTTATTTATGTGATGTATCATATGTTTTTAAAACATTTTAAAATATATTTTTATTTATTCCAGAGAGGAAGGGAGAGATGGAAAAAGAGAAATAGAAACATCAATGATGAGAGAGAATCATTGAACAGCTGCCTCCTGCATGCCCGTACAGGGATCAAGCCCAGAACCTGGGCATGACCCCTTTACCAGAATCGAACCTGGGACACTTAAATCTGCATTATGACTCTATCCACTGAGCCAGAGCAGCTAGGCTGCATTTATTGATTTGTAAATATTGTATCAGCCTTGCATCCCTGGAATAAATCCCACTTGACCATGCTGTATGATCTCTTTAAAATATTGTTGGAGCTGAAACCGGTTTGGCTCAGTGGATAGAGCGTTGGCCTGGGGACTGAAAGGTCCCAGGTTCGATACCGGTCAAGGGCATGTACCTTGGTTGCGGGCACATCCCCAATAGGGGGTGTGCAAGAGGCAGCTGGTCGATGTTTCTCTCTCATCGATGTTTCTAATGCTCTATCCCTCTCTCTTCCTCTCTGTAAAAAAATCAATAAAATGTATTTAAAAAATAAAATAAAATAAAATATTGCTGGAACCATTTACTAGTATTTTATTGAGGATTTTAGCATCTATGTTCATCAGGGATATTGGCCTGTAATTCTCTTTCTTTGTAGTGTCTTTATCTGATTTCAAAATTAGGGTAATGCTGGCCTCTTAAAAAGAGCTTGGAAGTGTTCCTTCCTCTTGGATTTTTTTGAGTAGTTTGAGGAGTTTAGGTGTTAGTTCTTTGAATGTTTAGTAAAAATCCCATGTGCAGCTGTCCTGACCGAGGCTTTTGTTTGCTGGGAATTTTTGTTTTGTTTTTTATTACTGCTTCTATTTCATCAGTTGTTGTTGGCCTGCACAGATTTTCTGATTCTTCCTGATTCAATTTTGGGAGATTGTATTTTTGTGTGAATTTGACCATTTCATTCACATTGTCCCACTTGTTGGTTTATAGCTGTTCATAGTATTTTCTTATAATCCTTGGTATTTCTGTGGTGTCATTGGTTACTTCTCTGCTTCCATTTTTTATTTTACTTATTTGCATTCTCTTTCTTTGTTTCTTGATGAATCTGGCTAACAGTTCATCAATTTTGTTTATCCTTTCAAAGAACCAATTCTTGGTTTCATTGATTTTGTTTATTTATTTTTTTAGTCTCTGTATCATTTATTTCTGCTCTAAACTATTATTTCATTCCTTCTGCTTACTTTGGGCTTTAATTTTTTGTTATCTTTTTTGTTCTTTAAATTGTAGCTTTAAATACTGTATTGTTGATGTTTCTTGTATTTTTGAGATAGGCCTGTGGTGCTATGAACTTCCCTCTCAGGACTGCGTTTGCTGTGTCCCAGAGATTTGGGGTGGTTGGGTGTTCATATCATTTGTTTTCAGGAAATATTTTCTTTCTTTCTTGATCTCATTGTTAACACATTCATTGTTTAATAACATGTTATTTCATCTCCATGAGTTTGAATGTTTTGGGGTGTTTTTAATGTAGCTGATTTCTAATTTCATTCCACTGTGATCTGAGAAGACGCTTGATATGGTTCCAGTCTTCTTGAACTTGTAGAGACCTGTTTTGCATCCCAACATGAGTCCATCTTTGTGAATGACCCATGTGTACTGGAGAAGAATTTATATTCTGCAGCTGTGGGATGAAATTTTCTATAAGTATCAATTAAATCCATCTGATCCAGTGAGTCCTTTAGAGTCTCTGTTTCCTTGTTAAGTTTTTGTCTGGAAGATCTATCCAGTGAAGTCAGTGGGCTGTTCAAGTTTCCTACTATGACTATATTGTTGCCTATCTTCCTCTTAAAGTCCTCAAGAAGTTTTTTATTTTTTTATAATATATTTAGGTGCTCCCATATTGGGTGCATATACATTTACCAGTGCTATAACCTCTTGTTTGATCAATCCCTTTAATATTATATAGTGACCTTTGTTGTTTCTTATGATGGCCTTTATTTTGAAGTCTGTTTTGTCGAAAATGAGTATTGCTACTCCAGCTTTCTTCCCCCCCGCATTTGCATAGAAAATATTTCTAGCCCTTCACTCTCATTCTGTGTGTCTTTTGTTCTGTGGTGGGTCTCTTGTAAACAGCATGCAGTTGGGTTATGCTTTTACATTCATTCAGCTACCCTATGCCTTTTGATTGGAGCATGTAATCCATTTACATTTAAGGTTGTTATGGATAGGTACTTAATTATTGCCATTTTAATTATGATGTTTCTGGGCATGGTTCTTTTTACTTGGGATTCTCTGTGCCTTCTGAACTTGGTGACTTTTTCCTTTACCAGGTTAGGAAAATTTTCTGCCATAATTTCTTCAACAATGTTCTCTCTCCCTTTTTGCCTCTTCTGGCACAGCTGCTATTCGAATATTGTTACATTTCACATCGTCCCACAGCTTCTTTAAACTATCCTCGTGTTTTTTTTAAATTGTTTTTTCTTTTTGGTTCTCTGAGTGAGTGATTTTTTTCAACCCTGTCTTCTAATTTATTGATTTGATCCTCAGCTTCCCCTACTCTGCTGTGTATTTCTTTCAATGTGTTCTTTATTTGTGCTGTGTCATTCTTTTTTCTGTTTTCATAGTTACTATATATTTTCTCATGCTGCTGAGCATCTTTACCATCATTATTCTGAACTCTGTATCAGAATTTTTTTTTTTTTACTTCCATTCCATTTATCTCTTCTTCTGGAGAATTCTCTTGTTCTTCCATTTGGTTGTTGTTTCTTTGTCTCATTTTGGCTGTCTGTTTGGGTTTGTGACTGTGTATTAGGTAGATCTGCTACACCCCTCAATCTCTAGTGGAGGACAGTGTCAAATACTGTTTGTGACTAATTAGATCAGGCTAAGATTCAGAGTCCATATGCCACCTCCGCCTACATGCTGATAGGATTTTGTCTTAAATTGCCTCCAGGCAATCTGCCATAGGTGTGGCAAGAGGTTTTTTCCCAATAGGGTAGAGCAATTGCTTCTGCCAGGAAGCTAATTTTTATTCTCATCCTCTTAATGGGCCTGAGCAAATCTGCACCGTGGGGTGGGGTAAGGTGTTTTCCAATAGGGTGGATCAACTGTCTTCCTCCCAGGCAAGGTCACCTTTATAGCAAATGTCTGCATGAGAAAGATGACTTCCACAGCGTGAGGAAATGACTTAGAACAGGAAACCTGGGTGTCAGGAGCCGGGAAGCCCTGTGAGACGGGCCGTGAGAGCCTGTGGGGCTGCCCAGCTGGGGGCAGCGAGAATAATGACCCTTTGCTAGATTGTCAGCCCTTGGGGGTAGGGGGTGCACGGGGTGGGGGGGCCTCCAGCAGTGCCGCACACTTGGGGCTCTTCAGAGACTGGCGTAAAACAAGGGGGCAGAACAGTGAGCCCCCTGAGGTCCCTTCCCCCCGCCCCCCACCCCCGCTGGACTGTCCGGGCCCGGGCAGGCAGGAGGGGAGCTGGAGGGTGGCACAGGGTCACCTACAGGGGGCAGCCCCACGGTGACCCCCTTGCCCGCCCACGTCACAGAGGAGGAAACCTGGCCACGTGCGATTCCCTCTGTTCCATTCCAGAACCAAGCTCCACAGGCGGGGCTTCCACCAGTGGGACTGATTCTCCCCCAGTTTGGAGGCCGAACATCCCAGATCAAGGTGTGGGCAGGGCTGGTAGCTCGGAGGCCTCTCTCCTGGGCCTGTGCCTGGCATGTACCGTCTCCCGTGTTCACATGTGTTCCTCTGAGCATGTCCCCTTTTGATGAGGACACAGTCCTCCTGGACAAGGACCCACCTAATGACCTCATCTTACCTGATCCCCTTGTAAGGACCCTGTCTTAAGAAGGACACATTTCCACCCTCTGAACGTGGGGGAACAATTCCACCCCTAACATTGACTCAAGCTCATACCGCCATGGGGAGCCGGGCTCCCTCCAGCCTCACTAATACATTCTCATTATTATAAAGAATGCGAGGCAGGCGAGCAGATTCCCTCAGTGCCCTCCCACCCCTCCCCCCTTCCCAGCAGCAACTCATATTATTAGTGTGTGCATCTTTTCAGACGTTTATTTCTACGAAGGAATATACATAAATATGCGCTTTGGCAGAGGGGAGGCTGTTTTTAAAATAAAATTTAAATCCCTGTTACGGTGAAAAACCTGCCTAATGAAAATTATGTTTCAAAATAGACTGAGGCGTTCTTTGTGCTAAATACGGTGTCCTTTGTCTCATTTGCAATGGAAAAGTCCCTGTTTAAAAAAATACATTATTAAGAGGCCTTACAATACAAACCACATTTTCCAATTCAATAGCGTCCAAGGTCAGCCAAGCAAAGACAATGTAAACTCGCTGCGGAAGTGTCTTGCTCAATAATGAAATTTGTTCGGAGGGCAGCATTATAATCAGAGCCTGGTACAAGCTGCTGAAATGGTAGCTCTGAAATGAGCCCCATTCAGTAATTGGGAGCCTATTACAGCAGCTTTCGTGCAGTTTCAAGTATTGCATTTCCTGATTAACAAGGATATAATTTCTTGAAGGGAGAAAAAAAGGGATTCTGTTTATGTCCTTGGTTTCCTCGGATTGGCCGTTGTGCAAAGAAAGGCCACCGGCCAGGCAGAAGCTGAGGAGACACACTTGACGGGGAAGGGGGCCTGAGGGCCAGCAGAGCCGAAGGAGGAATGTTAGGAGGATCTGTCTTTACTGGCCACCCGAGTTCTGTTTGAACCTGGAGACCAGCTGAGTCCGCAGCTACTGTCCCCGATGCCCAGGGCCACCGGGCCAGCCTCCCTGGTGGCAGGCCCTAAGCTAGTGTGGTTTGTAGATGCCTCGTCCTTTGCGCCAACGCCCCCGTCCTCCGGGGCCGGGGCGCATCCTCTGCAGCCACCAGCCGCTGTTGCTGTGGGCCCTGAGACCCCCTTTCTTGGAGTCTCTTCTCTGTCCCGCGTCCATCTGGCTGGCCTGCCCCCACCCTGGCATCAGAGCCCTCTAATTCCTCATTTCTCCCACCTGCTCTACTAAACTTTCTATATAAACAGGGACTATGTTTCGCCTTCTTGATATGAACTCCAGCCCTGAGTGTGGCTCAGTTGGTTGGATGCCGTCCCGTGCACCAAAAGGTTGCTGGTTCAATTCCTGGTCAGGGCACATGCCTCATTGCGGGCTTGGTCCCTGGCATACGGGGGACAGCTGATCAATGTTTCCCTCTGACGTCAATGTTTCTCTTTCCGCCTCCCTACCTCTTCCTCTAAAAATAATTTTTTTTTTAATCTTAAAAAATGAAAAAGAACTCCAGTAGTTCTGGCCTCAGATCCTCTGGAAGCTCTCTGGCAATGAATATGCAAATTTCCAGTGATCTAGGTCTTCCTTGAAGCCCTTTCAGGATTCTGGAGCCTTAGGGTCCTGACCTCTCTCCCCTGCCCCTGTCCACAGCAATAATGAATGCCCTGGATGCAAATGGACTTAACTGTTCACATGTAACCTGGAACTCTGACTTCTCAGGAAGTCGGGTTGCCCCTATACGCCCTCAGCGGCAGAAATCGACACACACAGGCACCGATAGTCCCTGAAAGCTTAGGGTGGGGTTTACTCAGCAGATACACCTAGTCACTCAGTCATAAGATCACTGCTTTCTCTGAGATTTCAATGGGTACTTTAAATTCACCCTTTCCAAAAGGCAGATGAAAATGCAAAAGTACTGTAAGACTGTGGGGGGGGGGGGGGGGAGAAAGCAAGTCCAACATTGGTCATTATAAAAGCCTAGGGGTTCTCACTCACCAACAAGTTGGCTTTCATTTCAGTAACTGGGTTGCTGTTTAAAAGATTGTAGCCCATCAGAGAGTCTGGTTAAAACTCCTGGGCCAAACTTAGGTTTCAAACTATCTAGAAACCATACCCAGCCACCCAAACACATGTTAAAACAGCTAATTATATATTTCAAAGAGCAAGTAATTTTGTTTTACTGTGGTCACTGTGATTCCAAGCTAAACACATTCACATCTTACTCTCTGTTTTTATGCATATTTTGGGGGAAGAAGTGGGGTTAGGTGTGAGCTATTGCTTTTCTTCCCATCCTAATATATAAAAACCCAGGGTCTGTAATGACTGTCTGAAGGCTCAACTAAACACTGGAAGAGAGTCCTGCAGTCAAGTGCTGGGTTGCCATGGTGACCGAGCATTGACTGCTGCCAGTGTGGGAGCTGCAACCCAGCACCGACTGCCGAGGGTGCTGTGGAACAGCCCAGAGAGAGGCTCTTGGGGAGAGAGGCAGGGTCTGATCGGCAGCCTCCTTGGTCTGACCAGCCATTGCCTCTCTCTTGCCAGGCTTCATCAGCAGCCATGCCTCTGTTTCTCTCTGGGCCTCCGAGGGGGCTGCTGATCAGCCCCACCTCTCTGATCAGGCCTGTTGATAGGCTCAGAGACATTGACTGCCATAGAAACTGACAAATCAGAACCAAATCTGGGTGAACTGTGAGGAGTCAATGGCTGCCTATGAGGAGAAGCTTTTGACACTGACTGGCATAGAAACTGACCAATCAAAACCAAATTGGCTGGCAGGGAGGGCAGTTGGGGGCAACAAGGCCGGCAGGGGAAGGCAGTTGGGGGTGAGATCAGGCTGGCAGTTAGATCAGGAAAGGGCAATTAGGGCTGATCAGGCAGTCAGGCAGGTGAGCGGTTAGGAGCCAGTGGTCCCAGATCGTGAGAGAGATGTCCAACTGTTGGTTTGGGAATCAGGCTTAAACTGGCAGTCGGACATCCCCCAAAGGGTCCCCAGTTGGAGAGGGTGAAGGCTGGGCTGAGGTACTCCCCCCACCCCGATGCACGAATTTTGTGTACCAGGCCACTAATTTTCAGTATAATTTAACACTGAGGTTTGAGGAAGGCAGCTCAAGTTTTAAATGCACTTTGAGCTCTGAGGTGAGCTAACCTCAGTAAAGCATATATACTATTTAGCTAACAGTTCAGAGGTCATGGTCTCAAAGTGGACACTGGAGGTATACTGACCAGGTGCTTTGGTTGCAAGCAGCCAAAGCCATGTCTGACACATAAGGCTAAACTGGGCTTCCGTGGAAGGGCATGGGTGCTCACTGATCTAAGAGGTGCTCTGGGGATCCGGCTGGTGGGAAGTACCCTGCAGTTTCTCCGGGACTCCCCTGTGGGCAGGATACATTTTAACTTCCTGTCATGGACATAAGATTCCAAGCTTTGGGGCAAACATCCTGTTTGCTCACCCTGAGACTCATGCCCCAGGTGGAGGGGAGACAGCTTGATTGACCATCCTCCAGGCTTTGTGTCGATGAAGAAACTGTTGCTGCTAGCAGAAGGGAGTATGACATTACCTATTGCTGACATCTACCCACCCACAGCTGTGTTCTGGTCTCAGTCACCCTATCAGGACTCTGATTCCTGGTTCTGAAGCCCCATCCACTTGACTGGAGACAAGGCACCTTTAGCATCCCCTCAGGGTTCTGTCTAAATGTCTGATGGTTGGGGCCCGGCTCTTCCTTAGATCAACACCAGGAGCAAAATTTGTCTAAGACCATCTCTCCTGCCCAGGACCTCTGGTGCATTCTGGGTGATCCCACTCCTGACTCCAGGACCCAATCCCTGCAGTCAGGTCAGGATTCTCAAGCCTCAGTGTCCACTACTTCTCTAACCAGCCTCTTTTTTGCTGAGGTTCTATCGAACCTTGGGGATTGCATGTCTTGGAGATTATAATCTCGGTGACAGCAGACACCCAGCCCCTTTCCTTGGAAACCATATCCCCAGATGGAACTGGTCTTGTAGGAATACAGAAAAATCATATAAAGACAAAGAGAAAAATCACCCAGAATCCCACTTCCCACTAATTTCTTATGTTTTCTTCTAGTTTTTTTTTTTTTAAATAAGGATGCCACCCTCCCAATTAAAACGTATTTTAAATCAAATGTATATATACTGTGTTTCTGTTCTAACATGCCAAAATTATCTTCCCATTTCATTCAATATTTTTAAACATAATTTTTTTGTGGGTGCATAATCCCCTCAAAATTTGTTGACATCTTTGCCTAACATTGGGAATTTAGGTTTTGGCCTCCTGGTCTCTCTTTCCACCCTGGGTCTTTGGTCATGGCTTGTCCCTGCCCCATCACCTCTCAACCGTAGGCCCATCACCTAAGTTCTTGAATCTCCACTTCCCAGAAACACCTGATGCCTTCCCACCCACCAGAGGCGGCCCTTCAGATACAACCTGAGGAGTTGTGGGCTGAATTGTGTCCCCTCAAAAGATACGTCCAAGTCCTACCTCGGAATGTGACCTATTTAGAAATGCAGTTGTAAATAGTTAAGATGAGGTCCCACTGGTAGGGCAGGTCCTAATCCAAGAGGTCTGGCATGCTTCTAAGAGGAGGAGACACCCAGGGGGAGGTAGCCCTGTGGCTCTGGAGGCAGAGGCAGGAGTGACTCATTGAAAGGCAACGCAGTACTGACTGGCACCTGCCACTGAAAGACACCGGAAGTCACGCAGTGCCAAGGCCTTTCAGCAGAAGCCACCAGAGGAAGGAAGGACTCTCCCTCATGGTTCCAGAGGGAGCCGCCTCCATGACACCCAGGTTTTGTTATTTCCAGAATGGTGAGCCAGTTCACTTCTGTTGTTTTAAGTCACCCAGTTTGTGGCACTTCGCACAGTAGTCCTAGGACACAAACACATGGTGCCACCCCACCCACTAGTGGGGGCCCTTTGGCCACATCACCAGGCAAAGGCAGCGCACGCCCCCGGTCACTTTTGGAGCAGAAACGTGGGCTTCTGACGTCCTTACTTACTCTGCGCCCCGTCCTCCGCTGACCTTGTGAGCCGCCATTTCTAACCCTTCCTGCCGCCACACTCTGTGCTCCGTGGCCTGCCCTAAGAAGCAGTATATCTTGGTCCGAAGATCAGAACCTAGAGCAGCGTCCTGTCACCTTAATGATGACGCAGTGACGCCCACCAGGCACCAGTCTCACCTGCTCCGCAGCCACCCATGGGCAGACAGGACTGTGCAGAGGAGGAAACCGAAGCCCAGAGGGATTAAGTAATCAGGAAGCCAGTGGAGCAGCTGGAGTTAGGATGTGGGAAATTGAATTCCAGAGCCCAGCCCACGCAGCTGTCTTTGCAGATGGACAATTAAGATCCTTCGCTCCTGAGCCCCTCTCAGAATCACATTTAACTGAGGATTTAAGACTGTTCTTGTTAGCATGCCTGTGGTCTCCACACTGCGATCTTCCGCCCTAAGTCTCGTTATGTACACTGCCAGCCGCGTGCCTCAGCGCGTGCGCATCTTCTGCTGCCCACACTCGTCCTAAACCGGCCTCTTTCCAATGGGCAGCGGGGCAGGAGGTCCTTGCCTGAACCTCGAGCTAAACTTCCCAGTAAGGGCAGTTGAGGCGTGAAGCTCGGTGGCCCACAAACCTCAGTCCCTGGGCTGGCCAGGTGGCTGATCATAAGCACACGGTCTCGCCTGTCCTTTGTAACACAGAGGCGCCAATTGCATAGGGAGGCCATAGGCAGAGCCCGCTGAGCACAGAGCCTGGCGAGGTCTCTGTCCCATGCCGCACGTGCAGCGTTTACGGAAAGAGCACCTGGCCGTCTGTTATCCCTCAGGGAAAAATGGACATTTAGCTCACTGCCACTGTGCGGGGTTCACCGGAGTGGATGTGAAAGAGATGAGGAGCAGGGACGCTTCTCAGAAAGCTCGGGGGAACCAAGGGCGAGCTGGGAACAACTGCACCACAGACGGAGCCAGCTACTTTTCCGTACGTAAAGAGCACTAACAAATCAATAAGAAGAGATTCTTTAAGAAGTCCGATATAAAAGTGGGCAAAGGGTATGACCAATAGGAAAACAGATACAAGGGGCCCTAAAAGTAGAAATAGACGTTCCTCTTTGCTCATATGGAAAGGAAGGAAGTCTGAGCATCGCCATTGGCAGGGTTTGTGAAGAATGATGCTGACAGGTGGCGAGGTTGCAGGATGGTGGTGCGCCCATAGGCCGCCCGTGGGAGTGTTGACTGTGCACTCCATGTGGAATGGAGGCTCGAGAAAGACCTTGACACACATGTTGCTGCAGCAGTTCCACTGTTAGGAATTCACACCCATATTTGCAGGTGAAGGGGAGCCTGGAGGCAGGGAATGGTGTTCTAAGCAGAAGGAACAGCCTGTGGGTGCATGCATGTGCGTGTGTGTGTGTGTGTGTGTGTGTGTGTGTGTAGGTTGTGGTGGAAAGGAGGTGACTTGACTTGATGGACAGCCTGACACTTCCGTGTGGCTGCGTCACAGTGGCGGCAGCTGGGGGTGGCCATCTTCTCTTAGTAGTCTGTGGGGATGAGGGCCAAATGGGCCCGGAGCCCTGGGAGAGAAGGCAGGGCTAAGGGGAGAGGACAGCCTGGGGACGTGGCTGAGCTGAAGGAGGGTCTGGCTGGGACTGAGCCCCACACCCTGAGCCACTCAGAGGTGGACTTGCTTACATTCTATGCGCGGACAGCAGCATTGGGTTTAGGGAGCCACCACATACATGACCAACGCCCTGCAGGCTGACGCAGGGCCTCCTGTGCACCAGGCTGTCCACTGGCTTGGGGGAGGCACCTATCTTGGAAGTTTTGTCAGGGCTCCTTCTGGCTTTGGAGCTTTCATTAACATCGTTAACTTCCAGTGCATCCACAGATACTGCTTCTTGGGTTGCTTCTTACTGGCCCACCGCCCAGATGGTTTTGAAATCAAGGAAGCTGCTCAGTTTGCCTGGAGCTGGGTATTTTGAATCTGGAGATTATAGCTCCGGTCAGAACGATAAGCAAAACAGCTGGCCAGCATTGACCGCCGGGTGAGGCAGCAGGAGAAAGTTTCTGCTGATAACTTTCTTTATTTTAAATAATTAATCCGATTACTGGTCGCCATTCTCTGTTGATTTTCGGAGGAGTGTACTTAAGTTAATTTTCCTCCCAGTTTTTATTCTTGGATTCAAAGCGGAGCCCCACACTGACAACTAATTTATTATGGGCTAGCCTGTGATTTCGTTCCAGTTAATCTGTCTCTAAATGATAACTTGCCATCGCAAAGTACATGGTTGAAGATAAAAGCAGGGCTGAAATTAGACTAAAAGAAATGAGAAATAGAAAGGAGCAGTGGTTTCTCATTTCCCCCCCTCAAGCATAAATTGCCAAGTAAGGAGATTTTAAAAGCCAGAAATTGCTGTGGCGTGAACCCGAGCTGGGGGCCGGGGCACTGGCAGGGTCGCAGCTGGCATGGCAGGGCTTTGCTGCAGGGGGTCCCTCACCGCACTCACCCACCCACGGCCAGACATTCACAGAGGACATCCTCAGAGACGAGAAGGAGCGAGAACAAATGGGAAAAATCAGTGACCAAATTGGCAACTCGCTTGGGGTGCTGTTTTTCTTGGAACCCCCCTGTACCTTTGATTTCCTGATTGCTCAGAGCAAGAATAACAAACCCATCCGACCTGGTGATTTTGACAGATTCATCGGAAAAGCTACCAGTTGAGTCTGATGGAGCCATACACGTAGTTTTCAACCAGGAGTACACCCCCTCTCCCCCGGGGGACATGTGGCTGTGTCTGAAGACCCTTATGGTTGCCATAACTGGGAGCTGTTACATTGGCAGGTAGAGGAGAGGCCACGGATGTGGCTAAGCATCCTACAGCGCATGGGGCAGCCCGCGGAGAGAATGGTGTGGACCACAAGTCAATAGTATTGAGGTTGAGCAACGTTGGTGTGTGCTTCTGTATGCATGCGTGTGTGTGTGTGTGTGTGTGTGTGTGTGTGTGTGTGTTTACTCTTTGTGGATTCACTTGGTGGGGCCGTTGGTGTGTCGTCCACAACATTTCTGGAACCTGGGACATGAAGCAGGCACGCCTCTGCTCAGGTACCTAAATTATGTATGTATCTGAGGATTAACTGGAAGCGACGGGACCTTGGTGCCTGGTGATGAGCCAGGGGGAGAAGAACTTGTGAAGAAAGTGTTCAGTGGGAAACGGTGCTTGGCGCTCTAGTGGGGTCGGCGCCCTCCTCGTCTGTGTCTGAACGCAGGGCCATGGCGCCGGCTCCCATCGGGTGCTCCCTCCCGGCTCTGACTCCCATGGCAAAAGGTGGCCCAGGGCCCGAGCAGCAGGACTCCCTGAGAGCAGGCACCATGCTAACTTCCAGGGATTTTGTTGGCAAGGAAAGGCACTAGCCGTGTGCTGTGGCCACACCTGCACAACCTGGAGTCACCTGTCCGGCTGGGCTCTCAGGCTGTCCCTTTCCCGTGGGAGGGAGCAGGTAGGGAGGGATGGAAGGGAGCAGAGAGGGAGTCATGGGAGGGGGCAGGGAGGGACGAATGGGGAGCATAAAGATCATGGTTCCTCCCTCTCCTGGTTCAGCTGTGCGCCCAGCCGTCCCCGCCACCCTCCCCGCTTCCTCCCCAGCCAGAGAACAGGGCACCGTGCCCTCTGCACATTGCTGGGGACTCCTCCTGGCCACCTCTCACCTCCAGCCCGTGGTAAATGCACCCTTTGGGTGGATGTGTCTGTGACTCTCAAACTGCTCACCCACGCCTCCCTTGACTTCCTTCAGACCCTTTCATCTCCCCTCCATCTAGCGCTTAGGAGCTGGAGGTGGGGAAGAAGACCCATTGAGGGCTCCTGCAGGCAGGCCAGGCTTTGCCTGTGACTGTACAGGAGCAGAGTGCCTGCTCCCTGGTGCCAGGTGCATGCTCCGTGCTGTCCCCCCTCCTCTGTAGGCCTCACAATAGGCCTGGCCAGAGGGGAGGGCTTGGTGGCCCATTGGACAGATGGGAATGTTGGGCTAAGAGCTGATGGCCATGCAGAGGCCGCACAGGTGGGCGGAAGCTGATCTGGGCCTCAAAGCCCGGTGGTCTGACTCCAGGGCCAGAATGCTTCACCCTTCACAGTGTGAGGGTGCTTGGGGTCAGCCGGGGCTGGGCACACTGCCATGACTGTGGTGGTTCTTATCGTATTTCCAGTGATGGCACCCCATGGTCCGTTGGCATTTGTAGAGTTTTGCCCATTCCCCACCCTCTAAGAAGCACCAGTGCCCGAACGAACGAGCAACCGTTCCTCTACGGGGGTCCTGAGGTCCCTTGGCCACCGTCTCTCTCCCAACCCCCCACCAGCCTGGCCCAGGGTCCCTGCACCCTCCCCTGCCTCCTCCAGCTCTGCCTCAGGACACAGCCCCGAGCACCCACAGGTCCAGGTTCCGTGCGGAAGCCCAGCGCTGCGGCCCTGCTATCAACACCGGGTTTGTACCTGGCCGCCGTCTCAGGGGGCCTGGGATCCTCCTCATCCTCTTGGAGGTACCAGTCCCCCTGGACCCCACCCCAGGGCTCCTCCTAGTGCCTGGAAGTCAAGCCTGCAGGGGCTGGGAGGGCAGAAGAGTGCACACTTGGCCAGTGACACCCTCCCTCCCGCAGGGCCAGGAGGAGCCTGGAGCCAGCAGGTGCTGCAGGTGAGGCTGGGAAGGGCTGGGGGAGGCAGCATCAGCCTCCGGCGCAGACCCAGGCGGCAGTCCCCACGGATTCTGGGGAGTCAGACGGCGAGCTCCCTCCCTTCCTGCCTCAGACAGCAAGCCCGCCAGGAGGAGGGTGGCACCTACCTCCCAGAAGCATCAGGACCCAGGCGTAGGGGAGCATGGCTGCGGGCATCCCGTCGGGGCTGGCTGGACGGCCTGGGCACCTCCGCAGCGTGGCAGCGTGGGAGGGAGGCGGGCGCGGGGCTCCTGGGCCGGAGGGACGCTGGCGCCTGGCTGGGGTCCCGCGAAGAAGTTGCCCGGGCCCTGCGCCCCCCTTGGCGCTCACCCTCCGGGCTGCTGATGGTTGTAAGTGGAGCCGCGCACTCATAGGTCCAACTTGCCAGAAGAGGTGGAGACAGCCTCCGGCGTTGCGCGTTGCGCGCTCACCGGCGCGGTGCGCCCAGCCCGCTGGCACGGCTCCTCCTGCCATTCAGACCCCAGCTGACCCCATTCGGCTCGGCCCCTCACCTCCCCCAAAGTCTTCGCAGTGAGCAAGACCCCCCTCAATCCGGCGCACTCCCTCCGCAAAGTGCACCCAGGCAGGCTGGTCCCTGGAAGGACAGGGGCGGGGAAGCTCTCCTGAGCCCCGCTGGTCCTGACCCTTGAAGTTTCTGCTCAGATTCTCTTGGGAAAGTCACCGGACTTGGAGCTCAGCTAGGGGCACAGGGAAAGGGGCCAAACTGGCGCCCAGCAGCCAGCGCGCTCTGTCATTAGCCTGCGGGTTCCAGAGAGCATCCAAGCCAAAGTGAGTCGCGGACCAGGGCGGTTCCCCACCCTCCTGCCCCAACTCCTCCTCCTGCCACCACCTCCCAGTTCCCATCTGAGTCGTTTTAGGGTGACAGCCCAGAGGCAGCTGGATGGAGGAGGACAGACAGCATGGCCCAAACCAGTCACCTCTGCCCCCCACCCAGGTCCCGCAGCTCCCAGGCAGTTCCCAAGTGGCAGCAAGGCTGAAGGAAGGTCCGAAGGAGGACGCCATGAGTTACTGGGTTTACGAATGAAGATGAGAGAGAATCACTTGGACTGGAAAACATTTAGCCGGATTGTTTCTGTCTACATGGGCCATCTGGATAACTGAAGGGGAGCTGTGGTGGATGGGGCTGAGGCTGGAGACATGGAGATCTGGATGTCTGTTCTCATTGTGTTTCCATGAACTGGGAGAGGGAGAGGGAGAGGGAGAGAAAGAGGGAGAGAAAAAAAGGGGGGGGGGTGGAGAGACAGAAAGTAAGGAAGATGAGAAAGAAGAGAGAACAGGAAAGGGAAAGTCAGAGAGAGAATAAGAGGAGAGAGATGGAGACGCCCCTGGCTGAGGGCTTGGGGATGGGGGACGGGTCTGTGCCCTGGGTGCCCAGGCCAGCTGCCAGGCAGTCCTCTGACAGGTTATAGACCCACCTCCGGTGCTGTGGGCTGCTTGCCTCTGAGGGTTGGGAGACAGCACCCGACCTGGCCTCTGGTCCTTATGAGAAGCTTGGGGGATGCTCTCAGGGAACCAGGAGCCCCAGCCCTCGCCGCTGGGCTGCCCTGAGCCCTGCTCTCCGGGAGCAGAGGAGCAGAGTGGGAATGGGCCACAGCGTGATCTTCCACAGGTGGAAATGTGAGAGAAACGATCAATCTCCTTCCTGAAAATGACATTTCTTCCCTGGTCTCTGAGTTGCTGAGAACAGCGTGAGACAGGAGGGGCCTTGCTGGAGTAGCGGGGGCCAGCTCCCCCCCAGACGGTGGCTCTGTGCCCACGTTAAGCTCTCAGGAAAGGGGCAACCTTTCGGGCGAATGTAATTGCATAATCAGGACTATCCGTGGCAATTATGTGTCTTTAAATTTGCAAATAGTGCAGTTATGGATAATTTTAAAAATTGTATCCATGATTAAGGCGCACTCTCGGGATTCTGAATGAAGGGTGCTGCTGGGCTGGCGGGGGTGAGTGTTCACAGTGTGGCATGGGGAGTGGGTGCTACATTGGCAGCCCCGGTGAGGGCACAGTTTGGTACTTTCAGCCCTCAGTTACTGCTGTCCACAGTGAGAAGGTCCTTACAAGGTCTGACGAATTGCATTATTGACTTGTAAATAGGAGGAATTGCTGATAATTATGGAAGGATTGTTAGCCCCATTTTACAGAACCAGGAAACTGAGCTCAGAGACGTTGGGCCACTGGCCCAAGGCCACACAGCTGGAAGGTGGCAGACTCCCCAGGCCCCGCCTATGACCAAGATGCTCTGTGTCTCTATGGGGTGCCCTGTATCACTGAGCTGTAGTTCCATTCCGAATCTGAAGATGTTATTGAAAAACTAGAAGCCCAATGCATGAAGATTCATGCTAGAATGGGCTTTCCTTTCCCTGGCTGCCGGCACTGCCTTTCCACTCGGCCCAGCCCCTTTCTCCTTCAGCCCTGCCTTCCCACCCTGCCCAGAGGCCCTGAGAGACCTGGGGTGGGGCAGAACGCTTGCATCATGGCATAGCAACAACACAAGCATCCCCTCTCTCCTCCCCATCACTCAGCGCCTTTGTATGCAAATTAACTGCCATCTTTGTTGGGTTAATTTGCATCTTGCTCCTGATTGGTTGGTGGCATAGCGGAGGTATGGTCAATTTTACATGTTTGTCTATTATTAGGTAAGATCTCATTCTAGCCAGCTGATTCAGCTCAGTGGATTGAGCATTGTTACATGGACCAAGAGGTCTTGGGTTTGATTCCTAGTCAGGGCATATACCAGGGTTGTGGGCTCAATCCCCAATAGGGGGTATGCAGAAGGCAGCCAATTGATGTGTCTCTTTTATTGATGTTTCTGTCTCTCTCTTCAATTAAAAAAAAATTTTTAAAGGAAAAAAGGCCCATTCTATAATAACAGCTTTTCTCTCTTTTTAAAAAAATATATTTTATTGATTTTTTTACAGAGAAGAAGGGAGAGAGATAGAGAGCTAGAAATGTCGATGAGAGAGAAACATCGACCAGCTGCCTCCTGCACACCCCCTACCGGATATGTGCCCGCAACCAACGTACATGCCCTTGACCAGAATAGAACCTGGGACCTTTCAGTCCGAATACTGAAGCTCTACCGCTGAGCCAAACCGGTTTCGGCATAACAGCTTTTCTTCAAAGAGCTTTAGGAAGGACAGGGAAAAGTGCCTCCTAAGACTTAGCTAAACCTTGCAGTTGAGACTGACAGTTTCTGAAGAGGGGACCCCGCTGCACCCATCTCTGCACTCCTGCTGGCGCGCAGCAGCGCGGTGGGGGTGGGAGGCCACCCGGTGCAGCGCGTCCTTCGGGCGAGGGATGGCGGCACAGGGCAGGGGAGCCACCTGTTCCCAGGCAACCCAGATTTTACTCCCAACAGTTTGAAAAGCAAAGGAAATGAACAGTCATGTTTGAACAAGACTCTCGTCTAGTCCTAAGGAGAGCAAACAAAAGACAGAGAAGGAACCTAAGCTAAAACTTATTTATTGGCTTCAAACATATGTTTATTTTTAACTCAAAACCAAGACAGTTCTGTTCTGTTGTCCAGCCCTGGCATTTTGCTGGAGAAGTACGCTCAGTCCCAGCCCTTCCTGCCTTCAGCACGGTCATGGAGGACATTGGAAATGGTGGTAATTACAAGCTCATGTGGAGGAGAAGCAGATCCGTTCCTGACCTGCCGGCCATGACTCACGTCCATGGGCACTGTGGCATCTTGGCCTCCAGAGCTGGGCTTTTCTGGGCTGTTAACCGCAGGCACCCTCCCCCGTGGTCAGGGCTGCAGGGTAGAGGGCGGGCACGCAGGCTGGCTTCTCTGGGCCAGGCCCAGCCTGTGTGGAGGAGGTGGCCGGGAGCCAGATATGGGTGAGAAGGGAGGCCAGCCTTCCACCCTCTGAGTTTACCCGCCTCAAAGCCGGGGGTGGGTTTGTGGGCAATCGCTGCAGACGGAGCCTCCTCCTCCCTCCCCACCAAACGCCCACCTTGTTCCCGTCCCTGCTAAATGCACATGGGAAGACGGCTTGCCCCAGGAAATGTTGCTATAAAATGGTTGGTTTCCTCTGCTAGTTATCAGGGGTGTCTGATCAAAGAAATTGTGCCCAGGCCTGGTTATCTAATAACCAAATAAATGTCCAGGCTGGTTCCTGGGTGGGAAGGGTGGGCAGGACTCTCTGGATGAAGGTAGGGACAGGCCAGAGTGGCCTTGACCTCTCGGTGAAAATTGCTACCTGCAGAGCGCCATGCTGGCCAGGGCAAAGTCAGCCAGATCCTCTCTACCAACCCCACGTTACAGATAGAGAAACTGAGGCAGGGAAACCGTGCTCCTGCCTTCCAGAGAGCTTGTGGTCATGGGTAACTGACACTCATTTGTCCCCTGTGCTAAGTTCCACAGGCTCAGTCTTGCTCTAAGTGACACCACTGTACCCTGTGCCTAGCACATGTCTTGTGCGTAATGGGACTCACTATATAGTTGCTGAACGAATGAATGAATGAATGAATGAGCAAACAAGCTACACAGAATGAGCACTGGTTTCACGTCAGAAGACTTGCTCTCAAATCTAAGGCTACTCACAGGGCCAGGGCCAGGGTGAGGCGCCAGGGCTCAGCTGGAAGGGGCTGTCACTCGCAGGCTCACGCAGGCCCAGAGTGGGAGGGTGAACATGAGTGCCCCTCCTGTTTCTTTCTAGGTAAAATGGGGTGATGCCTCTGCATCTGCCATGTAGGATTAAGGCAGTGTCTGCAGAAGTGGGCACTGGGTGCAGGAATCAATGTTCTTAGGCCCTGAGACACCAGGCTGGTGTGAGATGGAGCCTGGGTGGGAACCTGGTCTGGGGCTTAAAAGTCTGGCTTCTCGGCCTGACTCTAAACTGCCTGGGTCCTGAATGGCTTCTTGTGCATCTGCCTCTGGGGGAGGCAGGTGTGAAAATACCATGGGCTGCCCAGAAACTGCCCCCCACTAATCCTCACACCTGTCCCAGTCTTCTTGCTCCACCAGACTGTGTTTGGGGCGGGCAGGGCATTCAAGGGCTTACCCGATCATTTGGCATATAGGCGGTCAGTTTTGAGTGGATGAGTTAGTAGGTGGATGGATGGTAGGAGGATGTTAGATGTATGGATGGATGTTGGGTAGATGAATGGGTTGGGCAGATGGATGGATGGATGGGTGGGTGGACAGGTAGATGAATGGATGAAGGGGTGATAGGAGGATGTACAGATGGATAGATGAGTGGATGGATGGATGGATGGATGGATGAGTGGGTAGGTGAATGGATAGCAGGAGGATGGACAGATGAATGGATAGATGTATGAATGGATGTATGGATGGGTGTATGGATATATAGATGTATGTGTGGACGGGTAGATGAATGGATGGATGGGTGATAGGATGTAAAGATAGATAGATGGGTGGATGGATGGATGGATGGATGGATGGATAGATGGAAGAGTGGGTAGGTAGATGGATAGCAGGAGGATGGACAGATGGATGGATAGATGTATGCATGGGTGAGTGTATGGATGGATGGAGGGGTAGATGGACATATAGATGTATGTGTGGACAGGTGGATGAGTGGACAGGTAGGTGTACAAGTGTAATGATTAACATTTCAGTTGTCACAGTTGTTGTTTTGGGTGGTGCCCAAGCTCAATGGCTTGTTGATTTTATTCTCATTTATTAGTTTATTAGTAAGATTTCATTAATGTATTAACTCACCCTAGATGACCAGTCCCCAGCTGTGGGAAAGCATCATTGTTTCTATACTCAAGGGCACCACACAGGTGGGCCAGGCGTTCCCCTGTGGACAGCCACGGAGCCAGCATGGTGGCTGGGTGCCTACGCTCATTGCCGAGTGATGAACAAACACCTGTTATGTGGCCACCAGGCTTGCTTGCCTAGGAGGTTTGGGGTTGGTTTTCTTTTAAAATCTCAGGACCCCCTGCCCAGCCTCTCTGACGAATGCCAGGGCTGGCCCTCTTGGGTTGTGTGACTTTGGGCCACCTCACAATCGCAGCCTTATTGCTCATCTGAGAAACCCAGGCTTCTCAGGTGGTTTGGGGTAGGATCCTAGGAGGTAAAGCTCTTAGTGTAGGGCCTGTGGAGGGATGTCCTTGTAAGACCGGCAGCCATTCCCATTTCTGATGAGTTCCCTGAACATAGATGTGTGGCTCCTGGGTGCCCCAGACCCTGAGCATCCCAGGATGTGTGGCATCCCAATGTGCACCCCCATCAACTGCCACTGGGGGTTCTGTGCTGGTTCCTGCTATGCACAGGTGAGGTTTGGTGCATCCTCCAAGGAGCAGGTGAGCTACATTCAAGGTGACAGACAGAAAGCTGGGCTCAGCCCTCAGGTGTTGGAGCTGGGAGGCCTCAGGATCTGTCGCTTTCAAATGCTCCCTTGGGGGTTGGCACACGACAGACACTGTGATTTTCAGTGTGTGTAGCTGAGGCCACACATCACACCTATGTGAGTGGATGCCTTTAGGAGGAAAAGAAGGGATGCGGGCCTGGGGGCTCTGGGGAAGGGATAACAGATAAAATACAACAAAGGCAGGTCCTATCCCGACGGAAGTTATTAGCACACACGACCTCAGTAATAGCATTGCAGCTTTCTGCATCTGAGGTCCAAAGAGTAAGATAAGCGAAAGGGAAGGAGCATCCCCAAGTCCCCCTTCCTGAATATGGGGAAACTGAGGCACAGCAAGAGGAGAGATTGCTAAGGTGGTGGTTGGGTGTCATGGGTTGGGAATTCCTGACTCCTCCTTGTCCTTCCCTCATACACAGGCCCCACCTTCTCCCATCTCAGCAGCAGCCACCTTTCCGAAGCCATCAGCCTCCCTGCCCATCCCCCACCTGGGTGGCAAGAAAAGGTAAACCTATTATTGTGATGAGTCCTCCATTTTGAGAGGCTTTTGTTGGAGGAGAAAAATGAAATAAGAAAAGCTGGGGGACCTGTGTGGCTTCAGTCTATTGCTTTTTTTTAAACCACGAAGGTTATTGTTACCCCTGTTATGAAAACCAGTGTATTTTCAAAAGCAGCAAGTTTGATTCCTCTCCCATGATACAATTCACTGTGCTCCTGATACGCTGTCTGGAAGGCAAAAAGGAGGAAGAGTGAAAATGAAAGTCACGCGTAGTCCCACCTGCGGGACAAGCCTGCTGACGCTGGGGGGGAGGCCCTTTCTCCACTTATTTGTTTCCAATCCACGGTCAGATGTAATAATGTCAGCGTCTGAAAACACTCCGAATTCCCCAATGCTGTCTTTTGGGTGAACTTCCCAGCCTTTAAGACTGCCGGGTGCAAGGACGGGGGAAGGAGGCAGGACAGAGGCGAAGTCATATTCTTCTTTTGGCCCAAATGTGCTGCACATTGAATTTGCCTCCTGTTTCATTCGGTTTGAGCCTTTTGCCAGCTGTTAGGCAGCTGTTGGTAAACTTCCCCCTGCTTCCGATTTCAGCCTGGAAGCAGCAAATCGATTTTAAGTGAAAATACCTTAAAGGTATTGTTGTTTGGAGGTTTAAAAATCCATACAAAGGTTCATGTCCCCCTCCCCCAATCAACTGCCCCTGGGGTGATGTGCCGGCTCCTTCTGTCCACAGGTGAGGTTGGTGCACAGTCCAAGGGGCAGGTGAGCTCCATTCAAGGTGAACAGAGGGGGGGTGGGGTGGGGTGGGGAGCTTATTGGTGCTCAGGGCACAGCCCACGCAGAAGACCTGGCTCATTTTTCCTCTCCTCCTCCTTTCCCCCATTTACAGTTAACATTCAGGGTTCAGTCTCCACCTCCCTCTTGAAATGGAATTTTTATCTCTCGATTCACGCTCCCAGATAAAATCCCTGTTTATCCAGTCGCATGAATAATTGATAAGCTCCTTCAGACTTGCCAGGAGCAACTTAGCAGTCTCGCCGTGCGCCTGGAACCCTGGCAATTTCCGCAGTGCCCACCAGAGACCTTTACACGGTTTCTGCACGGAGTCCACCAACTCTCCGTCTCCGGGCGGGGGTTATCTCTTCATCCAGATGCGGGGGACACAGATCAGGGGCACAGATGAGGGGCCCCATGTTCCAGGGTTGGGTAGAGGGGGAGGGGAGGGGCCCGTCTGTGTCCACTTGGATTTTCTGAAATGGTGTCTGTGACAGGTGTGGATTCTATTGGGAGCCTCCCGCCCGGGGTTGCAGAGTTCATGGCATTAATTAACTCTAATCTGTTCCCTGATAGTTTAAACCAGACCCAGGATGGGAAGCCTTTTTCTTTCCTACATATTTAATGGCCTTAATGAGATAACAATGAGAACCTGTGTTTGGGCTCTTTAATTCATTTGGCTCCCTGGTTGTGTTTATATGATAAAAGCGGTAGGGTGTTATTTATGTGCTTAGCTGGGGTTTATCCTTTTTAAACAGGTCTGGACAGCTAGCTGTTATACTTGGCTCATGTGAGCAAAAAAGGAAAAAAAAAAAAAAAAAAGGAAAAAAATAAGGAATTTATGGACTGTCCTGCAGAACGTCCCAGTTCTTCCAGGCCAAGGTGAGCCTGACCTGGGGGTGCTGAGGGCGAAGCCCCCTAAGACAGAGAAAGAGGGACCGCGCTGTGGCCTGCACGCGGGGTGGCGAGGCTGTGCCTGTGCTTTGTGGCTGAAGCCTGTGGGGAGGAGCGGGCTTTGCTGCGAGCCCCTCACATTCACCAGCCACAGACGTCCATTCAGGCCGCTCTGCCACGTGGGGGAGGGGAGGGAACATGAATTGGAAGCTGATTGTTTTTTTCTGCTGCTTCCCCCAAAGCTCCAGGCAACGAGAAACATGCCATCACAGTCAGCGAACGAGTGAAAGGAACGACAGCCAGATGGGCCTCCACAGGCCGAGCATCTGGGGGAGGACAGCCGCCCGTGGACAGAAAGGAGCCTGGGCACACCGGTGGGTGAGTGACCGCTCTTCCCGTGGCATTCTCGAGCCACGCTCGTCACGGCTCGGACGCTGGCGCCTGCTGGCTGCAGGGAGAGGGGAACAGAAAGGGACTCTGGGGTGACGTGGCCCAGACCTCTGCCTGGTCGAGGAGGGCAAGACGGGGGGTGTTTGTGTCTCCTGACTGGTCCCCTGCAGACCCGGAGCGCCCACTGCTCCCACGGTGGTGTGGGGTGGCCCTCCCCTGCACCCACCTAAACTGAGGTGACCAGATGTGCCGCTTTTGGCGGGATAGTCCCGGTTTTTAACAATTTGTCCCGTGTCACGCAGCTTTTTAAAAAAGTCCCGATTTTTAAAAGAGATTCTTTTAAAAATCGGGACTGTCCCGCCAAAAGCGGGACGTCTGGTCACCTTAACCTAAACCGACAGACTCCTGCCATGCCCAGGGCTGTGCGGTTCATTGGAAGGACAGTGTGGTGGGGCCGACGCTCGCTCCGTTCTCGACAAAAATGCCATGGGGGAGGGTGGGCGGGGAGGACAGGTGGACAACGCGCCCTGGACTCTCCTTGGAGTGGGCCCGGTGAGGGCTGCAGTGCCGTGGCCTCTGCTGGGAGGCCGAGTGCTAGCATGCCGGGCTGGCCCCAGGAGCGTGCCGATCCGACCACACTCATGTCTCCAGGATGTTGTGAGTGAACGGGGAGATGCGCGCAAAGCCACAGGCCGGGAACTTGGCGCAAAGTGAGCGTTGGGTTACGTTGGCTTTTGGTGACTGACCATGACGATGACGAGGAGGAGGAGGAGGCAGGATGTTAGGAATCAGGAGTCCTGGCGCCAGCCCAGCCAAACCACTGACCGCTGGTGTGGCCTCGGCAAGGCCCTGTCTCCCTCTGGACAGGCTGTTCATTATAAACCACCGTGTGCATGGGAGGGAGTGAGAAGAGCAGAGTGCGGCTCGTGATCATGAGAACTTGATGCCCTACCAACCTCCGGTCCCCTGGGGTGCAGGTTCCTCCTCTCTCTCCTAATTCCAGCATACCTGGTTCAGAGAACTGGCAGGAACAGGAGCACTCCGCTTTGATCATTCATTCAGCAGACACTGGTTGGGAGGGGTGGGGAGGAGCCCAGGTGGGAATGGAGCGGAGATTTGGCCTTTTCTCTGAGCATCACAGCCATTTGAAAGTCTGTTGTGGTCCTTCGAGTCTCTGAAGGTTTCTGGCTCCAAAGTCTGCAGAGAAAGTGCCCATTTCCCGCCAAGGAGCGGAGGTTAGCGCTCTGCCGGGCGGCGCTTTCTCAGCTGCGTGGGCAGCACAACGAAGAGGCGGCCGAGGCAGGGCTGCAGGGTCTGTGCTGCGGTGGCGACAGGGCGGCCGGGGAAGGCCCCTGTCCTCCATTGCATTCTCACGGCGGCTTTGTTCGGACTTAGCTGACCCTGCCGTGTGGGTTTGTTTCTGGGCGCTGTGTGTCGCTCCGTGGGCCGGTCTGCCTGCCCTTAGGCACCGCGCTGTTGGGACTGCATGGACGTCAGCCAGTCTAGGAGTCGTGTAGACCAGTGTTTTTCAACCTTTTTTGGGCAAAGGCACACTTGTTTCATGAAAAAAATCACGAGGCACATCACCATTAGAAAATGTTAAAAAATTTAACTCTGTGCCTATATTGACTATATATAAAGTAATTCTCTTGAATAGGAATCAAATAAACACAAAGAAAGTATTTTATAATTACTTTATTATGAAATATTAAGCAAACAAAATAGTGAAAAATTATAAAATTCTTGTCTTGTCTGCGCCTACGGCACACCAGGCAACATCTGTGCCGCGGAACAGCGGTTGAAAAACGCTGGTGTAGACTAGGATTCGACCCTTCAAAATGTGTTCTTTGATTCTAACTTTATTTTATTTTATTTTTCTCCAAAATTGTTTTGGTTTCTTTGTCTTTCACCTTTTTATTTAAGTTTTAGAACTTAAATAAACTTGCTAGTTTCCACTCAAAATCCTGCTCATATTTTTATTGGAATTGTGTTGGCTGCACAGATCAGGTTTAGAGAAATTGACATCTTAATCTGGTCTGGTCTGTCAACATTGCACATCGCTCCATTTATCTAGGCCTTTGATTCCTTCAGCGCTGCTCTTTGAATTCCCACATAGAGAGCTTGCCTGTATTTTATGAGGTTTATACCTAAATAGTCAAAGGTTTGGAGCTATTGTAAATGGTACCTTAAAATATTTTAATTTCGAATTGTTCATTGCTGGTATATAAAAATACAATTAATTTTTGTATATGTGCTTTGTATCCTGTGACCTCGTTAAACTCACTTTTTAGTTCTAGTAGCTTTTTTTACAGATTCTTTGGAATTTTTTGTAGACAATCATGCAATCTATGAATAGAGGTAGCTTTGTTTCTTCCTTTCCAATGTGGATGTTTATTCCCTCCTTGACTTATTGCACCAGCACAACATGGACCAGATGTGACCAGCCCATATCCCGGCCTTGTTCTTGATCTTCAGGTCTGTCACCGTTAGGAAGGAGGGCAGTTGTAGGTTTTTTATAGATTCCCTTTCTAAGAGTAGGTGTTCGTTTAGTCTTTGTTAACTGATAGTGTTTCTTAAATCATAGATGGATGTTCATAAAATGAGTTTCCTGCGCTCTTTGTGATGATCATTTGATTTTTCGTTAGTCTGCTGAATAACATCAATTTTTTGAATGTTGAACCACCCTTTCGTTACAGGATAAATTTCACTTGGTTGTGATGAGTTATTCTTTCTATACATTGTTGGATTTTATTTTTCTTGTATTGTTAAGGATTTTATATTCATAAAGGTTATTTGTCTGTAGTTTTCTTTTAAAAATATATTGTTATTATTTTATTACTAATTGTTATGCTTATTATTTAATCCTCACCTGAGGATATGTTTTTATTGATTTGAGAGAGAGGGGAAGAGATAAAGAGAGAGAAACATTAATCTGTTACCTCCCATACTCATCCCTGCTGTGATTGAACCTGCAACCTAGGTGTGTATCCTGACTCGTAATTGAACCCACAACCTTTAGGTATATTGAATAACACTCCGATCAGCTGAGCCACCAGCCAGGGCTAGTTTTCTTCGGTTGTAATGTCTTTGTCTGGTTTTGGCGCCATGGCGTCATTTCTGTTGTCTTCTGGCTTGCCTACTGTCTGATGAGAAGTCTCATACAACTCTTATTTTTGTTCCTCTGTATGTAATGCATCTCCCCCTTTGCAAACTACCTTTGATTTTCTCCTTGCCTTTAGTTTATAGCAGTTTGGATATAATATGTTTGGTTTTTGTTTAATCTATCCTATTTGGTGTTCTCTGAGCTTCTTGGATCTGTGGTTTGATGTTTGTCATTAGTTTTGAAAAATGCTTTTCATATAATAATATTAATATTAATTATTTTAATTATTTATTTTAAAACATTAACATCAAAAGACAGAAACAGCAGATTAAAAATGGAGGCAGAGTAAGTGGATGCTGCTCGAAAATGCTTCCAGGAACAAACTGGAATTACTAAAATATAGGAAAACTTCCTGAATAATTGGCAGAAGGCTTGCAGGAGAGAACCTTTATACCTGAGGACCTAAAATGGAGACCACATAGGGACTAGTAGGAGTGACAGATGTACAAAAGGGCTGGCCAGGTGCCCACAGACAGCAACTAAAGTTCTGAGATATCTCAGCTGTGGGGGGTTGCCACTGAGAACTCTTAGATCTAATCCCCAAGCTGGGCCCTCAGCAGAGAGCACCAGAACTGAGAAAGGTACCCATATAACATCTGGCTGTGAAAAGCAATGGGGTTGCTGTCTGCCAGGGAGTGACAAGTACTCTCAAAATTCCCAGTGGAGCCACTGACCTTGTGCTCTGGCAGAGGGAGGGTGAAATGGACTGGAGCTGTGTGAGCAGAAGCCAGGATTGGGGTCTCAGAAGCTACCATGTTTCCCCGAAAATAAAACATGCTCTGAAAATAAGACCTACTTACAGGTTTCCTTCCGAGTGAAATATAAGGCATTCCCCCGAAAATAAGGCCTCCCTAGGCTCTGTCTCAGAATGAAAATTAATTTACCATAAACTGGCGTCTAGCAACCAGTGACGTTACACTGAGTCCTGACGTCACTGCTGTGTGGAGGCGGAGCGGAGGTCCGAGTGAGCAGTGAGCGCATGGGGGGGGGGGGGGGAGGAGAAGACTTTCACAGATGCATGTAGAACAGGAGGATTAGAGCGGATGGGACGCAATGAAGGTGGTGAGTGCTGGTCTGTCTCTGGTGACACTACCTGATGCTCGCGGCTGCCCTCACGATGACTGAAAGTTCTCAGTCAGTGGCAGACCCTGCTCCAGCCCAGATCCAGGCCCCAGCAAACCCAGTGACAGCCCCCAGGCAGGCCCCAGGGGGTAAACGTCTGATAAAGGGGTAGGGGGGATGTCTGGTGAAGGTGTTCAGTGGCACAGGGGTGGGGGGAGGGGGATCACTTAAAATGACACAGGAGGATCAGAGGGGGCAATCAAAATGACACAGGAGGATCAAAAGGGGTTACTAAAATGGTAATCCCCCCTCTGATTCTCCTGTGCCATTTTGATTCCCCCCTCTAATCCCCCCTGTGTCATTTTAAGTGATCCCCCTCCCCCCACCTTGATACCCCAATTCCTTTTTTTTACCCCTAGAGATGAGCACAAAAAGAAAAAGCTACTCCATGGAGTATAAGAAAGGAATCGTGGAAGACTCTTGGGACCAAAATCTTACTGCTTTCTGCAAAGAGAAGATGAAAAAGCGCAAGTGTGGATCAGGTCGGCAACCATTATTTTCCGAGCTGGAAGACCTGATCTGTGAATGGGTTGTTGACAGGAGAGCAAAGGCTTTGGTTGTGAATAGGGCTTAGATTCAAGAATTTGCCCTTGCAATGGCACCACAGTTTGACATAGCCCCCAAAGACTTCAAAGCATCACAACACTGGCTGGATTATTTCCTTCAGCGAAGTGAACTGTCTTTAAGAAGATCTACAACATTGTTTAGGTTGGAAGATACTCAAGTTATTAAGCAAGCACTTGCATGCAAGTCCTTTATTGATGATGCTGACTTCTCTAAATACAATCTTTCCAACATGATTGCTATGGATGAAACTTCAGTGTTTATGGGCCAATCATCTCAAACAACAATTGTACAGCAGGGTGCCTCCTTAGTGTACATTCCCTTCACTGCTTACGAAAGTGCACGTGTTTCCTGTATTTTGGCAATTCATCCAGATGGCACTAAAATCCCACCTTTAATCATTTCTAAGGGCAAGAAGGAAAAGATTGAATGTGTTTTGGGAGTTTTTATTATTGACACTGAAAAAGCCTGGGCCACACAAGCAGTTACAAGGAAGTGGGTCGATTTAATGCTGCCACTTGTTATGCAAGGGAGCCAAAGAGGTCTGCTAGTCTGGGATGCAGCCAGCACTCACCGCGCTAAAGACATGAAGACATTTTTTCACGAAAGAAAAAATAGATCAGATAATGATTCCCGCAGGAATGACGGCCTATCTCCAGATTCTTGATATTGCAATAAGCAAGCCATTCAAAGACAACTTGCGCATGGAAATTAATGACTACATTGAGAATAGAATGGAGAGAAATCAGCATGGAAACTTTGTGAAACCTAAACTGCAAGAAGTTGTGACTTGGGTGAAGAATTCATGGGAGAAAATCACTGACAGTTGCATTGCAAATGCACTGCGAGCAGGCTACCTTGACAAGAAATACTCATTTAAAGACAGTGCTATTGCTAAACATGAGAGATTTGGTTCACTGATTCTGAAAGAAATGGAATCACAAGAAATTCACCAGGAAATTCAGGAATTGGCAAAGAGTAGATGAATGGATTAAAAAACATAACCTAACTATATGTTGTCTTCTAGAGACCCAGCTCAGAACAAAAGAGACACAGGATAAGAGTAAAGGGCTGGAAATTTTTCCCATGCAAATGGAAAAGAAAAATAGCTGGAGTAACAATACTGATATCTGACAAAGTAGACTTTAAAATGAAGGTCATCACAAGGGACAATAATGGTCACTACATAATACTAAAGTGCCTGATCAAAGAAGAGAATATAACCCTGGTAAACATATATGACCCAATATAGAAGCATCTATTGTTGTGTATCTCTCTTTAACAGAGAGCTACACAACAATACAATCATAGTAGAGGACTTTAACAGAGAGGGACACAACAATACAATCATAGCAACTTTAACAACCCGCTGACTTAGTTGCATAGATCTTCTGGACAAAAACGTAACATGGTAACAGTGACTCTAAAGGGAAGACTGGATCAGAATGATTTAATTGATATTTGTAGAACATTTCACCCAAAAACTGCAGAATATACATTCTTCTCAAGTGCACATGGATTATTCACAAAGATAGACCACATTAGGACGCAAAACAAGTCTCTACAAGTTCAAGAAGATCAAAATCATATCAAATATCTTCTCAGATCACAGTGGAATGAAATTAGACATCAATTATAGTAAAAATATCCCCAAACATTCAAACACATGGATGCTAAATAGAACGTTATTAAACAATGAACAGACAACCAATGAGATCAAGAAAGAAATAAAAAAAACTTCCTAAAAACAAAGGAAAATGAACACAACAACCCCAAATCTCTAGGGAATAGCAAAAGCAGTCCTGAGAGGAAAGTTCATAGGACTGCTTGTGTACCACAAAAAATAAGAAAAATCAGTAATACACTATTGAACCCTACAAGTTAAAGAACAAGAAAAGCCCAAAGTAAGAAGAGGGAAGGAAATAAAAAATATTAGAGCAGAAATAAGTAACACAGAGACTAAAAACAACAGCGCGCGCGCGCACACACACACACACACACACACACACACAACAATACAAAAAAAATCAATGAAATTAACAGCTGGTTTTTGTTTTTTGTTTTTTTTAAATAACTCTTTATTGCCAAAACCGGTTTGGCTCAGCAGCAGAGCATCGGTCTGTGGACTGAAAGGTCCCAGGTTTGATTCCGGTTAAGGGCATGTATGTTGGTTGCGGGCACATCTCTGGTAGGGGGTGTGCAAGAGGCAGCTGGTTGATGTTTCTCTCTCATCAACGTTTCTAGCTCTCTATCTTTCTCTCTTCCTCTCTGTAAAAAATCAATAAAATATATTAAAATAAATAAATAAATAAATAAATAAATCTTTATTGTTCAGATTATTATAGTTGTTCCTATTTTTTTCCACCCATAGCTACCTTCCACCCAGTTCCCACCCCACTCTCTACCCTTACCCTCCCCCCGCCACTGTCCTCATCTATAGATGTACGATTTTTTTTTACAGTCTCTTCCCGCACCCCCCCCCACCTCTTCCCCTGCCCCCCGAGAATTGTCAGTCCACTCCCTTTCTATGCCCCTGATTCTATTATATTCACCAGTTTATTCCATTCATCAGATATTTTATTCACTTGATATTTAGATTCACTTATTGATAGATAAGTATTTGTTGTTCATATATTTTATCTTTATCTTTTTGTTCTTATTCTTCTTTTTAAAGAATAACTTTCAGCATTTCATATAATACTGGTTTGGCGGTGATGAACTCCTTTAGCTTTTACTTACTGTGAAGCTCTTTATCTGCCTTTCAATTCTGAATGATAGCTTTGCTGGGTAGAGTAATCTTAGTTGTAGATTCTTGCTATTCATCACTTTAAATAATTTTTGCCATTCCCATCTGGCCTGCATAGTTTCTGTTGAGAAATCAGCTAAAAATCATATGGGTGCTTCCTTGTAAGTAACTAACTGTTTTTCTCTTGTGCTTTTAAGATTCTCTTTTTGTCTTTTGCCCTTGGCATTTTAACTATGATGTGTCTTGGTGTGGTCTTCTTTGGATTCCTTTTGTTTGGGGTTCTGTGTGCTTCCTGGACTTGTAAGTCTATTTCTTTCAGTAGGTGGGGGAAGTTTTCTGTCATTATTTCTTCAAATAGGGTTTCAATATCTTGCTCTCTCTATTCTTTTGGAACTCCCATAAGTTGGATGTTGGTAAACTTGAAGTTGTCCCAGAGGCTCCTTACACTATCTTCATATTTTTGGGTTCTTTTTTATTTTTGCTTTTCTGGTTGTGTGTTTTTTGCTTCTTTGTATTTCAAATATTTAACTTGATTATTGTGATCCTTTAGTCTGCTGTTGGATCTCTGTATATTATTCATTATTTCAGTCAGTGTATGTTTAATTTCTAGTTGGTCCTTTTTCACATCCTCAAGGGTCTAGCTAAATTTATCAGTGGTTTCTAGAAAATTCTTGTAAAACCTTATAACCGTGGTTTTGAACTCTATATTCTGTTGTTTGCTTTCCTCCATTTCTTTCATTTGTGACCTATTTCTTTGTCTCCGCATTTTGGCTGCTTACCTGTGTTGATAGAGTGGCTTTGTGTGTGAGGTGTCCTATAGGGCCCAGTGGCTCAGCCTCCCCAGTTACCTGAGGTGAACACTATTGGTGCACCCCTTTGTGGGCTGTTTGTGCAGTCTTCTTGTAGTTAAGCCTTGATTGTTGTTGGTGTCACTGGGAGGAATTGACCTCCAGGCCAAATGGCTGTGAGAATTCGCTGAGTCTATGTTTGGAGAACTTTTGTGCTAGAGACACCCTTATGGGGCAAGACTTGCTTCAGTGGGGCTTTGGTGCTCACTGAGTCTGCCCCCTGAGTGTGTCCCTTATGAATGTGAAGAGTTTTAATCTGGATGGTCCCACTCTGACCCCTGGATACACTGGCTCTTGGATCTCCAAGGCGGTGCTAATTTAGTCTCTGCCTGAGGCCACCAAGCAGGAGCTATGGAGAAATCTGCAGAATCCTCTTTTTTGTTTGGGATTTGGAGGTGCCCAGATGAGGCCCAGCTGTGAAGCAATGCAAGCTTCTGTGGGCCTTCTTTTGAACGTTCTGGGTTTCTCTGACCCAGCTGCAGTTTGTTAGGTAATTTTAGATTACAAAGAGCCAACCCTTTCATATGCAAAAGCCTCTACACACAGCTTGGGTGGGACTGAGTCTCAGGAATCCACAGGGTGGAGCAAACAGCAAATGGCTGTTCCTCAGCCCTGCCCTAAGAGGCCCAGGGTCTCAGTGTCCAGTGGTAATCGCTGCGAGCACTTCTGAGAGAAAGCTGGCCTCGAGTTCTGCCTGATGCCAAACAGTCCAGTTTCTCCCCATATGAGTCTGGGTTCCCAGAGTCTCACCTGGAACTGGAGTTCAGACCAGTCAGGAGCTTGTGTCTGCCTCCCGATCAGAAAAGACAACCGAATCCTAAGTTGCTAGCCCTTTCCTCTCACGCCTCGTACCTCTGCACTTTACTTTCTCTGAGTCTCAGTGTGCTTTTCTCTTTCCTTCTAGTTGTAGAATTTCCACTCAGTCAGCCTTTCTGTGCTTCTGGATGATGTCCGTTTTGTCTTTTAGTTGTAGTTTTGAAGTGGTTGTGTGAAGCAGCAATTTCAGGTGTTTACCTATTGTTTCTCCTTGATTTTTGTTCCTTATTATTCCTACTCTTCTGTTGAAATTACCCATGTGTTCATTCATGGTGTCCTCATTTCCACTAGTGTCTTTAGCATATTCATCATAGATATTTTAAATTCTTGTCTGGTGCTAGAAGAAGTAATAAAATACAATAAATTCTTGTCTGGAATTCCAATATTTGTGTCATAACTCAGTCCGATTCTGTTGATTCTTTTTTCTATTTACACTATATTCCCCCCCCCCCCCCCACTTCATTGTTTGTTTTTGTTTTTAAATATATTTTTATTGATTTCAGTGAGAGGAAGGAATAGGAGAGATAGAAACATCGATGATGAAAGAGAATCATTGATTGGCTTTCTCCTGCATGCCCCCCAACTGGGGTTCAAGCGAACAACCAGGGCATGTGTCCTGGTCATACTGGGACTTCCTAGATCATAGGTCGATGCTCAACCACTGAGCAACACTGGCTGGGCTCCCACTTCTTTTATTGCTTCACATTTTTTTTTATTGAAAGCCAGACATCTTGTCTATGTAGGACAATAAAGACTGAAGGAAATAGTTTTTATGTCTGGAAATTGAACATGCTTTTATTTCTTCTAAGCCTTCAGTGTGGGGAGTTGAGTTGAGTCAATCTACTTAGGAGTTCAGCTAGGTTTAGGCTTTGTTGTTGCTATAGCTACCCTTAGTGCACCTAGCTTCAAAGTCCTCTTGTGCTTGTTTGTGTTTAGGTTGGGAGTTGGTTTGCTACAGGGTTTTCCTAATGTCGGCTCCATCTTCAGCTTTAAGCCTTCCCTTGTTATTTGCCAAAGAGAGGGGTTCTCTCCACCCTCTTGCCCTTCTTCCAGCAGTAGATGCTGTTATTGGTTACTTCATGCTGGTTTGGCTTGTGGTATGGGGTGGGCAGCATTGTTTGTTGTTCTCCATAGACCTCAACCTCAGCCAGGAACTGTGTGCTCATGGCCAACCTTCAGGTACAGGTCTGGGCTCAGAATGTCTTCCGGCTCATCCCACCCCAACCCAGGAACAGAGGTGGGGATCTGCCGTTGTTTCCTTCAGTCAGCTGCATCTGTTTTCACAACAGTGCCCGCAGAGTACCAGGCTTATTGCCCTTCCCCTGGGAGTTTAGGGGAAAGAGGGGAGAAGGTCCCAGATGGGCTTTGTGTTGTTCCCATGGTGGCTGCTGGTGCCTCCTCCAGGCCTACACTGACTGGGAGGGAGCGTTCTCAGGATTCTCACCTGTCATTTTGTGAGCACCAGTTCTGCCAGGGAAACAGACCTATGTATATATGAATTCTTATATCTGTGGCTCCTAGAAGTCATATTTTATCTCACTAGCCCACACTCAACCTTTACAATTTAAGAATTTTAGCTTTTTTTTTTTTTTTCCTATTGGTGTTCAGTGGCACTTTCCCCAGAAAAGCAAGTCTCTGAGTCTGTTTTTCCCTAGGTTTTAGCAATCTCAGTTCTCTACTGCAGTGTTTCCCAAAGTGTGGTACGCGTACCCCCAGGGGTACGGGAAGAGCTTGGTGGGGGTACACATTGCACCGGAGTTTGGTGGGGATATGCACTGCACCGTGCTTAGCTGTGCCTAATTCTATGTCCTCATGAGTGCGAGGGGTACTCAGCGTTACGAAAATTATAGAGGGGGTACACATATATCAAAAGTTTGGGAAACACTGCTCTACTGGATTAAAGAGAAGTAGCACAATTTCAAATTCTTTGGCTTGTTTTTCTGTTGTAGTAGTTAGGATGGGAGTAATGCTCTGTCTTGTTTTTGTTGTTGTTGTAGTAAGGATGGGAGTAATTCTGTCTTGTTTTTGTTGTTGTAGTAGTTAGGATGGGAGTAATGCTCTGTCTTGTTTTTTGTTGTTGTTGTTGTTGTAGTAGTTAGTATGGGAGTAATGTTCTGTCTTGTTTTTGTTGTTGTTGTAGTAGTAGTTAGGATGGGAGTAATGTTCTGTCTTGTTTTTGTTGTTGTTGTAGTAAGGATGGGAGTAATTCTGTCTTGTTTTTGTTGTTGTTGTAGTAGTAAGGATGGGAGTAATGCTCTTTCCAGCCTTCTACATCTGAAGCTACTTCTTTTAAAAATAAAGATTTGTGTCTGACTGGTGTGGTTCAGGGTTGAACATGGACCCATGAACCAAGAGGTCACTGGTCCAGTTTCTATTTAGATCACATGCCTGGGTTGTAGGCTTGATCCCAGTAGGGGGTGTGCAGGAGCAGCTGATGGATGTTTCTCATCAATGTTTCTCTCTCTATCCAATTTCCTTCCTCTCTCTAAAAACCAATAAACTTGTTTTTAAAAAGGTATCAGTAAAAATGTTTCCTTTAAATAGTGAATTAATAATATGAAGGTGGTAGGTGAAATGGCAAAATGGGGAGGCGATAGGTAAAGGTGTGATCTGGGGAAACACTGGGCTAGGGACAAGAGCTTTGGTTTATGTGACCCTGGCAAAGGGACTCTATCTCAGTGAGTCTCAGTTTCTATTTTCTCTTTTGTACCACAGAGATCAAATGGGATCTATTCCAGAGGATTGGAAGAGCTAATACATAAAAAGAGCTTGGCATGGGGCTCAGCTCATGTTAAATGCTCAATAAATGCTGGCTATTAATTTTCATAGATCTGAAGACTATCTTTGCAGCACAGAGTCAGTTCCAGATGCACACAGATGAGAAATGAGTGGGATTTGTAATGTGATTCCCAAGTCTCCTTGACCTGGCTGTGTGTGTGTGTGTGTGTGTGTGTGTGTGTGTGTGTGGTATGTGAGTATGAAGCTCTGATGCAATCCTGTGAAGCAGGTTCACCCCCCTCCCATGGACATATATCCTAGGGCAAAAGAAAATGTGTAGATCAGGAAATATTTAAAGAGAGAAGAGAGAGAGAGTGGAAGAACCCAGCCCAAAGCTGGGCATAGAGAAAGCTCTCAGTAAACACTAGCAAAAAAATAAAAGAGAATCTTCAGAGAGAGAGAGGGCGGGCTGGCGAGAGACTCCTCCCCCCCCCGTCAGTTTTGTCAGCCATCTATCTGCCTGTTGACCTTGGGGAAGACCCTTGACTTCTCTGAGCCTCAATTTCTCATCAGCGAGATGGTAGAGATCTTTGCTGCCCTCACTTACCTCCTGTAATTGTTATGAAGTTGAAACAAGACAATGTCTGTGACCGTCTGAAAACTCTGCAAACAGAGAAGGCATTAGTGTTAAAAATGAGCCCTCAAATCCATTCTGAAAGGTTGAAGGATATGTGAAAAGTAGACCTTGGGGCCTCCTCAATTATGGCTTCAGAAATAGTTAAGGTAAAGTCGGGCCGCAGGTGATCAATTCTTCTGGAAGTTTTTTCCCAAGGAGGCACTCGGGTTTCTGTGGCTGCCTGACATGTTTCTTAACAAGTTACCTGCAACCGGAGAAACATCAGAGGCCACAGTTTGTCTGGCTGATTTATACAAATCGGTGAAGTAATATCTCCAGCTCGTTCTTTGATCTTGGTTTGAAGCAAGTCAACTCCAACACTCTTGGGAGCCGGAAGGAGATCCTTCTTGTAAATGTGTCCACAAATCTCTCCCTATGCTCAGGGTGAGGCCTCCGCATGTCGCTTCAGAGGCCTCATCCATCACGACAGGCGGAATAAAAACTCGAGTTATGCTTTATTAATCTCATTGATTGCCACCCTTGACCCAACTCAACCCAGGTCTCACTGCAGCAGGAATTCTAACTCAGCTTCTGCTCCGGTGGAACTCCTCCCATCCCACCACACCCCTTGCCACCCAGCCCAGTGACCACACTTCTCAGTCAAGAAAGAGGATGGTGGAAAAGGAGGTCCGTGAGACCGAGCTGGTGGGTAAGGTGCTGGCTCTGCAGGCCCTTTGTCTGGGTTTGAATCCCAGCTCCAGCTAGCTGTGTGACCTTGGGCAGACTACAGAAACCGGTCCCTGCCTCAGTTTCCCCATTTATGAATGTAATTGTTAGATCGGTCAGGGTCATACCAAAGAACAGAACCAGTAGGCGCTCTATGAGGAGATGCATGGTGAGGCATCAGCTGGCAGGGAAGTTGAAATCGGAGGGCAGGCCACCAGGCTGGAGCCCTCAGGCTGGAGCTGAGGCCTCTGTCACAGGTTGAATTTCTTCTTTGGAGAAACTTCAGTCTGCTCTTCTACTGATTGGATGGGGGCCCCTTACATTACTGAGGTTCATCTTTATTTAAAGTCACCAGTGGATGCTAACCCATCTACAAAACGCCTGGGTTTATGTTTGGTAACTCAGGATAGTGGCCTAACCAGTGGACTCTGGATGCTGGTCACCAGCGATGGTGTAGAACTCACGTGACGTGTAGAGGAGGTATCATGTGACTAGTGGTTAGCATGGGACCTGGCAGAGAGGACGTACTTCACCCATGTTAGCAAGTGTTATTGCTGAGAGGGCTAAATGAGAGCACACTTACAACAAGCCGGCACATGGTAAGCGCTCACTAAACGTCAGCTGCTCCGGTGTCTTTAAAATGCCATTCACTGCATGTGTATTGAGCTTCTGCTGCAGACCGGGCGTGGTTAGGTTGGGATGTGCGGCCGGGGCCTCTGGTAACCAATACTCAGGCACACTCACAGCACATGCGTACATGTGACTGATGACGGATGGTGGCTTTGCAGGTGGCATGAGGGGACCTGTAGTGATGGGGCTTGGGGGGGCTTGCTTGGACATGTGAGTTTGGAGCTGAGGTTTGCAGGATGAGAGGAGTATGAGGGCATGGGTGGTGGGGCACAGGGGGCAGGCCATGGGGGCACATCTCTGGACGAGAGGGAGGAGGAGGAGAAGGGCGAGGATGGGCAGGAGCACATGCCCCCTCCAGGATCTAGGCGCTGCTGCTGCTTCCCAGCCATCACGTGCACTTCGAGCCCACTCCCTGTACTTGATTGTTTTGATTTTATATCTGTAGTTCTTTTCTCTCTTAGGCTGCAAGTAATTAAGATAATTGCTTATTGACTCTATTTCCAAATACCAATATTATTACCAACAATATCATTACTCCTAAAAACCATTTAAGATTTCTTTGCAGTTCTTTTTAACCCACCAGGGATGTACATCCCTACCAGTGGGTTTTAAAATCACTTGGAATGGGTTTCCTCTGATTGGTTAAAGCAGGAGTAGAAGAACTTTTTCTTAACAGCTGGAGAGCCCAGTGGCAAAGCGGCCCTTCCTGCAAGAGACGAGGAGGGCGGAGCGGTGTGGCCCCTCAGCCAGGTGTCCGGTTTGGCCTTGTGGCGCCCTTGCCACATGTCCCACCCTTAGCCTGTTTCCCACGGCCCCCGAAGTGCCATTTCCCTCCCAATGGAAGTGAATTGTCATCCAGAAAAGGACTTCAAAGAGTAATCAGAACACAGGCCTCTGTGGGACCTCAGCTGGTCCCACAGTCACCTCCCTGCTGGTCTCACAAACCCCCCCCCCCCATAACCATTGTCTTGACACCCAGCTATTGTTTCATTGTGCCCACTTTAGAATTTTCTTTAAATGGACTAACTTAGTTGGCATTCTTTTGCATCTGGCATCCTTGCATCACATTTAAGAATGAGACTCAAGCAAACCGTTGTGTGTGAAAGCGTTTCTTTTATTGCCTTGTGGGTAGTATTGTTTATGAATATGCTGTAATTTACTTATCCATTTTGCTCGATGGGTGTTTGCGTTGTCCATTTGGGACTACTGCACACAACCACACGCACGTTCTCGTGCAGAGAGGCGTTCCCGTGGTGCGGGGGGCTTGGCTTTCACACGGATCGCTGCCCAGCCTCTGTGCTCCCAGCAGCCCGGGTGGGAGGTCACCCTCCTCCACCCTCGAAATGCCTGCTGTGGTCCGGCGGTGTCGTGTTTGTTTTATTTTGCCATTCTCTGGGTGGGTAGAGTATCTCACTGTGTTTTTAATTTGCATTTCCCTGATGGCTAATTAGGTTGAGTCTCTTTTCATGAGCTTTTAATACGTCCCCCGCGCTTCCTGCAAACTGGTAGTTAGCTCTCAGCTCTGGAAGTTTGATGGGATTCACATTAGATTCCTTGGCGAGGCTGTTTCAGAGGCAGCACTGTGTGCTTCCCACCGGGGGCAGCGGTGTCCGCCTGTCTGTCTCTCGGTGACGGTGACCTAGACCAGGCCTTCAGGTGTGGTCGGCCTGGTGCACCCATGACAAGTGCCCACCAGCCTCTCACGCCACGGTGTTACCAGCCCATGATGGTCATTGCCTGAATCCATTACATCACGAGGGTTTGCAAAATGGTGATACTCAATTTTCATTGTTCTTTCTGCTGGAATTCTTCTGTAAAGAAGAACATTTCCTCAGTATTTGGCTACCCTGGACTATACTTGGTATAGGGGATGCAGGACAAATGCTTAAGTCTTTCTGTTTATTTACCAGTTTTCAGAATAATGAGGTAAGTTCCTAGCAGCCTCCAAAGGAGACGAATGAGTGCTCTGTTTTAATTTAGGAATTATTATGAACTCGAATTTTAACATATGTGGTGCGTTCTAGTGAGTTACGGCGCGTGTTCTTCTTGGTGTGTAAACTGCCTGTCCTTGTCCAGCAGGGGCCTCTCCCAGCTGTTCGCCGCCTCCTTCAGACCCTTCCCCCGTCTCCCGGAGCCTTGCTGGCCCAGGGGGACTTGCTTTCTCGGTGACACGAAGGTCCAGGCCCATGTTGTTCATGTGCTCTTCCAGACTTGAGAGCAGACATTTCTCCAAGGAGCCCGGGTTCTCTTTTGTAGGAATTAGAGACCATGGTGTGGGCAGCGGGTGCTCAGTGCTACCTGACTCTATGGTGTCCGCGGACAGAGCTGGGAACAGAGACACGAAAGAGAGGCCGTGTGAATTGTTTTCATATCAAACTCAGGTGACAGGGTGGGGTGTTTTTTGTTTTTTGTTTTTTAACTTGATTACTTTGATTATATTTGTATTTTTCTTATACAAATATACAATTGCTTATTGGCTGTGTGTGTGTGTGTGTGTGTGTGTTTCAAAATAACAGTAACATTACTACTAATACTATTATTCCAAAAGCAGTTTTAAATTTCTTTGCAGTGTTTTGTCCTGCGAGGATGTACATCGCAGAGTAGATATCCCCAGCTTCGCAGGCCATAAGGTGCCGTGTCTGCTGAACCGCTCAACCCGGGGGCCAGAGGCAGCCACAGAGACAGGCTGGGAACGAGGGGGCTGTGTTCCAGCAAAACTGCACTCACAGCCCGGCCTGCGTGGCTCAGGGCTTGAGGATCGACCTATGACCAGGAGGTCAGGGTTTGATTCCCAGTGGGGGCACATGCCTGGGTTTCGGGCTCAATCCCTGGTGTGAGGCATGTGGGAGGCAGCCAGTCAATGATTCTCTCTCCTCATTGATGTTTCAGTCTCTCTCCCTCTCCCTTCCTCTCTGAAATCAGTAAAAATATATATATTTTAAAAACGGCATGAACAAAAGCAGGAGCGGGCGGGGCTGGTCCAAGCGCAGCAGCCAGAGCTTGCTGACCCCCCGGCTTAAACCACCGACTAAGAGCAGGTCCGTCTGTTCCCGCTTTGTTCGCCGTTATTTTCATGTAAGTGGTTTGCTTTTTCATTTACACTTTCTTTGTTTTATATTTATGGGAACAATTTAGTTGTTTTAAAACCAAAACTATGAAGCAAGGTGCGTCTGGAAAACTCCGGCGTCTCTAGATACCTTTTGACAGCATCTCTGGGCTTTTCGGGGGAGGGGGGGCCCCCTGTGGTGGCTCAGTCCCTCTTTCTATGTGGTCCTGGCTCTCATTGCCGATCCCATCCCCCTCTCTGGCACTCGAGATAAATGCCCAGCTCCCACTGG
Organism: Pipistrellus kuhlii; assembly: GCF_014108245.1. Classification (NCBI taxonomy): domain Eukaryota; kingdom Metazoa; phylum Chordata; class Mammalia; order Chiroptera; family Vespertilionidae; genus Pipistrellus; species Pipistrellus kuhlii. The sequence continues at coordinate 677,615 of NW_023425566.1, forward strand.
CTTAAGCAATCGATCAACAATAAACTGGCTTATTTCACTGGGGAGCATAGGGTGAGAATGGCTTCAAACCGCGCTGTATTCAGGTCAACGCGAGCCTGTAGGTTCTTTTGTATGAGTTTGAGGAAGGGGCCCCCTCTGAGCAGAGCCCTCCATGTGCCCTCCCCCACCGCCGCCAGAGGACCAGCGCAGGCCTTTGTGCAAAATGGAAGGAGGCGCCCCGCAGGTGTGCCGCGGCGAGCGGGCCAGCGTGCAGTCCGCCCTCGGCGGGGAGCCCGGCAGAGTGCAGCCTGCTCCCTGCGCTGGGCCCGGCGTGGCCTCGGGCCTGGGCTCCTCAGGAGCTGCTCAGTCTCAGAAGGCCCTCCTTTTTGGTGTCAACTGATTTTCAGAGGCACCAGCCTTCCATCCTGCCGGTTTCCCACCCTCCTCAGAAAGATGCATCTCAAAGGGGGTGAGCAGGCGGGTCGCCCGCCCTCCCTGGAGGCGGGGAGTGTGGGTGGGGTGCATTGAACTTCTTGAACTGAGAACCTTCAAAGTAAAATGGAGGGGCTGTTCCTGGAAAAGGGGTGAACTCATTCTGGGCAGGAAAAACGTGTCTTTGCAGCCCCTACAGCGTCCATTCATCCCCAGGGACCCCTTCTGCGAGCTTTGTTCCTGTGTCTCACAAGGAAACCCACTGCCCACAGCGTTCCTCCCTGCCCCGCAGACCAGTCCGATCTGGCGGGCGGCAGACACGGGTCTGCATCTGTGCTGCGCACAGTGGGCCTCCGTGTTATGAACAGGCCCTGTCTTTCATCAGGGAGGAATTACCCAGTGGCAAGGCATCCCGGTTTTTTATTATTTTTTGTTTTTTATAACCAGCTCGTTTAAAAAAGAATTAATTTCAGTTCATCTCCTAAGCGAGGGGAGAGGAAGGAGCACCGAGCAGCGTTTCCTGAAAAGTCCTGGGAGCAGGCGAGGGGCCATTTCCAGAGCCTCCTCCCCAGCGGGAGGCCTTGTCTTTGTTCTCCTGCATCTCACGGCCCAGGGAGCCCAGCGCCTCCGGTGGCAGGAGGGGGCTGGGATGAGGGCCGGGGCTGGCGCGGAGGCGGGGGCTGTCACAAAGGCTGATGCCTTCACGCAGCGGGAGGCCCCTGCCCGCGCCCACCCTCCCCCCAGCTCGGCTCTCTCCATCCTTATTTTCATTTGAATCAGGGCTCGTGTTGGGTGTCTGCCTGAACATTGATGCGGGGAGTTTTGAAACTGTAATTTATCACGGATGAAGGCTTTATCTCTGGCTTGTGCTCACAACATTGGGGTTCTAATTTCCACCCCAGGACTGGCTCCCTGTGGAGCGGGGCCAGCCTCGCCTAACCTTTCTCCGGGAGTTTCATCTCCTGGAAAATAGACTTAATATCCACTCTGCTCACAGTGACGCAGGAATTAGTCACTGTTTTTCAGAGTGCGAGCCGTACCTTCCCCGGCACCAGGCAATTCCACCAATAGTCCCCAAATTACACCGGATAGAATGGCGCTGATGAGCAGTGTTTATGATCAGTGCTTCCATTGTGAGCTGCAAACTAATGCTTATGAGGTCGCCCCTGCTTCATAAATCCCAGAAGCTGTCACAGCCGCGGCAGTGAGCGGGGTGCAGCTCGGAGGGGCCGCTCAGAACCCCCCCCACCGGGCCTCCCTCCCGGCCGGCCGGCCAGTCATATGGAAATTCTAAGGTCACCACGGGCTGTGGCTTCATCCCTTTCAATTTCAGGCTGTGATTAATCTCCTCTGATGTTATTCTGTTTGAAAGGATGATCTCAAACTGGCCCGAACACAGCCCACTCTCGGGGGGAAGGGGATGCTGTGAGAGAGGAGGGAGCTGCTCACAGGGAAGCAAGGGTGTCCACACCCGGGTGGGGGTGGGGGTTCGAGGCTGCAGGAGACACAGAGAGGCCCGGGCCGTAATTTATGGCTTAGAAACGAAGGGCCAGTGATTCACGACCTCATTTGGGGTCTGACTCCATGAAAATATGCCCTGCGGCTGGAGCTGCCAGCAGCGTGGGTCCCTGCAGCCTGCCGACCCCAGGCAGCCTTCCCTCTGGCTGGAGACCCCGTAGACGGTCTGCAGTGAATTTGTGAGGTTTCGGCCATGGGCCCTCATTTCAGGACAGGAGGAAATGGCCTTCGCAGCGCAAGGAGAATGTCAGAGGACAGAGATGGCGTGGGGGGGAGGCGAGGGAGGAGAGGCACCTGCCTCTGGCCTTAGTGAGACACAGCCTGGGGGTCCTTGTAGGGGCTGGTGCTATGAGGGAGCAGGACCCACAGCCCGGGCACGCGATGCCAACTTGAACTCGTACGCCCGCCCTCCGTAAGAATCCAGGCAGTCTTTCATCCGGAGGCCTCGGTCCCCATCCTCTCAGACAAATTAAAACACACCCACACTTTACTTTCACTATAATTTATTTGCAGTAAAAGATATTTGAAAGGAGTTTAATGATTTTGCTTCTTAAATTATCAGACGTGGGGGTAATTCATCAAAGTCGCAATTACCTGTGATTTTCCTCACAACCAATTGCATCCTTAGGAATTCTTGCCACTGTTTCCCCAGATGTAATGAAGTTTTTATGACTCCTACATCATGCACACCGCATCCAACGAGCAGCCAGGGGGCCTCGGTGCCGCAATTGGCAGGCGCTTAATGAAGCATTTATTAATTTGGATTTTGCTGCTTTCCTGTTGAATTTTGAAGTCCATAATTTTCCTGCAGGCTGCACGGTCGTGCCTAGGCCCTTGGAAGGGCCTTGCTTCAGGCTAGAGGGGAGGGCAGCCGGCTCCTGAGGGCTGGGGAGCTGCTGACCCACCAGCCCGCCCAGCGCCCCTGCCACGGCACCCAAAGCCTGATCTCGGGGTGCAGGCCGGCCGGAAAAGCCATGAGAAATTAGGTGTAATCGGGCGGCGCTTCCTGACAAGCTCCAACCCTGAGCCCTACATGGGATGAAGCCGGCATTTTATGTTGTTTCCCACAAAAAGGGGCTCACAATTATCCCCCCCCACCATGACTGACAGTGCGGGGTCACACTTCCGTCCCACGGCGCGGGAGCGTGTCTGCTCGGAGCGGAGGGTAATACAATATTTACAGCTATCACCAGGTTCGGGACAATTAAAAATGGGCATGAGTAGCTTTAGGCTGACGTTACTGATCCCGGTGACCAATGGTGCTGTGTGCACTCGGATGGCCGGCTGAGCAGGACCTCAGGAAGCTCTGGCCCTGCGCGGGGAGGACGGAGGATCAGGGATGGAAAGCCGCTGTAAGTCCGGCGGCAGGCTCAGGCGGACGGGAGCTTTGGGTGATGGAGTGCGTGGGTTTTCATCGGAGCGTGCCCGGACAGGGGATTACACCTGCCGCCGCTGTTTATAACAGAATGTGGCCGCGGATGAGTCTGCGTCTGGGGACCGTCCGATTGCTTTAAGGGCGAGCTCCAGAACCGCGATTTGTTTTCAATAGCTTTGACCCGGCAACTCAAGAAATCCCCCCCGATTGCTCTGTCCGGGGTTGTTTGTGTGAAAGGGATTTGAAGGAGAAAATTCCATAGATTGGGGCATGGAGTGGAGCTGGCCCCACTTTCTGGGTGAGCCGTTTGGATGCTGGTTATTCCAAAACCATCGCAGCTCACGTTTCCGGGGGTCGAGGGGTTAATGGCGGCCAAGGGGTTAATGGCCTTGCCAAGGCTGCTCACGTCCTGTTGATGATGAAATTCACAACAACAAGTTAGACCCCATTCTCGGGCCTGTCTTGTAGGCCTGTGCCCTCCAGCACAGTTGTCCTTTGCCAAGGTGGCCTCACGGGTGCAGCTGGTCCACTCCGACAGGAGTTGCATCAGATTTCAGACATAGGACCCCCCAAAAGTGAATTATCTATAATAATAAAAGCGTAATATGCTAATTAGACAGTCAGCCAAATGACCTTCCAAACATCCTTCCAGACCACCTTCCAGATGAACCCGGGATTGCATGAATTTCGTGCACCGGGCCTCTAGTTTAATGAATAATTTTCTGTATGGATTGCATGCTGAAATGATACCATTCAGACATATTGGGTTTCATAAAATTACTACTAAATTGTACTTTTTTGTTTTACCTTGTGCTTTGCTTTTACGGTTTAAAATATCGGCTGCTAGAAAAATAAAAATGAAAATTACCAGTGGGGCTAGTATTATGTCTCTGTGCTGGTCTAGAGGCAGAAATGAGTCTCAGAGAGGTTAGTAATGCGCCCAAGGTCACCCAGCGGGCTAGTATAGTAGCAGGGCTTGTGAGAGGCTGCCAGCATGAGCCCCACATGGGAGTGTGCACATAGGTCTGCTCTTCTTGATCCCCTTTTTGTCACTGGCCCTCCCTCCCTGCAGACCCTGGTTGAATTCAGAGTCCTTTCTTCTCCGTTTCTCCAGCTGAGTCTCCAGGGGGTCGGTCCCTGTGGTTTGTCTCAGATGATGACATTCTCAGTTTTGTGCCCTGGCACATAGTTGTGTAATGTGAGGAGGGGAGCGCCAGCCTCGCTCTTAATGCTTATTTAATGGTCTCTAATTAGTAATCTTGTCATATTTCGACCTGCAGTTGGTTCCCGAGGCTGTCTGCTGCAAAGACTTTTGAAAAATCCAAACTTTATTCTTTGCCATCGATCCATGTGGTTAATGGGCCTGAGAGCAATGCTCTCCCCCATCCTTCTAACTGGGAACGGGAGGCTGGGAGACACCGAGCAAAAAGGGCGGCGTCTGACCGCCTCCCTCCTGAGAAGAGGGGTGGCCAGACTCTGACCAGGTTCTCGTTTGAGTCCCTACTGAGTGTCCACCCGCACGCTGGGTTCTGGGGTCACCGTGTTCTGGAATCATCTGTACCCTTGTGGCCATGAGACCCTGACATTGATGCCCGCCCCTGACGGTACAGCGGGGGTTGGCCGGCGGTCAGCACTGTTTTCCACGTCCGCTGCTCTCAGGACCCTGCTGCCTGGGCCACCTTCTCGGCAGCCTGCGCGTTCCTGCTGCCCGGCCTCCGCTCCCCGGGGCAGGGGCCTCCCCGGGGGGGACGGCGAGAGAAGGGGTCTGTGCTTCAGGGCCACGGTCAGGCTCCTCGGTGGGAAAGACGGGGCAGGATTCAAAAACAAGATCCACATCAGTCCCCCTCCCAGGACGGAGCCGAGCGCCCACCTCCGAACGCGGCCAGCTTTGTCTGGGCAGCCCACGAGGGCGGCCGCTCCCAGCTTGCCTCTGGCCCCTCTGGGCATTTACTCAGGGCAGCCGATGAGTTGAAACACACCACAGAGTGGCTGAGGGCCTGCCGCCTCATCCCCCGCCCCTGAGCCTCAGAGCCCTCTTCTGCAAAACGAGACCCCTCAGAGCTGCCCTGCTCCCCCCGAGCCACTGAGAGGCTCCAGCAATGCGGAGCCAGTGATAGGAAAATGTGGGGAAGCAGGAGAGAGTCATTTAAATGCATGCTGTTACCATAATTGCCTCGCATTGTCTGTGTGTATCTCATCTCCCCCACAGAGGCGGGGTCCTTGTGGATAGCCACCGGGCCTGCCTCACCCCCTCCCTCCGCTGCTCCCCCAGAGCCAGCAGAGTGCTGGATGCATGTGATTTCAGGTCAGTCACAAATCACCCCCAAACCTGGCCAGGTGTGGCCCAACGGTTTTCTCAGAGAAATCGAGCAGGGGCGGGAGGCTGCCCTGCAGGCCCCTGGCTGCACCTTTGGAAGGAATGCATCTGGGAATGAATGAGTGAAGGCCAGGTGGCATTGGCTTTCCTCTCCCAGCCACCTGCTCTGGACGGGAGCTGTGGACTCAGCCGCCCACCTCCGCTCGGAAGTGATTTCTCTCTCTGTCCTCTGGATATGCTCCCTGCATCACGCCTCGCCCTCACTCAGATTTCTATTAAGTAGTCAAACATAATATGAAATTGCCCACAAAAAAAAAAAAAGATCGTTCCCGGATTAATTAATCTTCCCTCTATGTAGGGAGAGACATAACAGAGAGCGTAAGATAAGAAAAGAAAATGAAATTAATCTTATACTTTGTATGGCTGCCTGTTAATTTCAAGGTTTCCTGCATCCAGTCGTCTGGGCCGCAGCTCTGTTTCTCCCTTGCTCGGTGCTTAAATGAAACATCTTATTAATCATTTCCTGGGGAAGACTGTGCAGCCAAAAGGAGGGCAAGAGGCATTCTGGAGCCACAATGAGTTTATTTTTATAGTAATGCACACCCCATCATCAGGTATGGCCAATGCATCAAAATGATAAGCCAAACTCGTATCCCATCTCGCACCGCTATCGATAAATCACAGGCACACTAAGTTGCTGGATCCATTCTGCCTGACACTAGCCTCTCCTCGGAGGAGAGATTGAGGATAAACGAGCAGGTAACCAGGAGATAAAACCGACCGAGAAGTTTCGAAAAAGAAGCTGAGCTGTGCCCATCACCAAGATGTGTTTTTAATTCTGAAATGACCGGGCTGCAACTCAGCAATCCTGAGGACAGGCAGGGCAGCGCGGCCCGGGGCTGAGATAGATGGTGGATGTCTCTTTGTCCCGCCAGGCCTGCATTCTCTCAGTTTCCAAAATGTCCATTAACCCCACGGGACATTCCAGCTGACCCCTCGCCCCGCTGAGACGACGTAAATATAACGATTAACCAATCCGCTCCAGCACCGAGGCTGCTCGATGCTCCCCTTCACGGAGAAATGCATTAGCTCCTGGCAGGACTGTCCAGAAATTAATCCACAGACAACCGAGCGTCATTACCGTGATCTGCCCTGGCTGGCGGCTCTCGGCAGTGAATTTAGGGATGGAAATAAGCTATTTCCACCCACTTTATCATCCAGAGGCCTCAGTACAGAATGTGTCTCTGGTGAGTGCTGTTATTATAACCTGTTTCTAGAATTGCTATTACTCTTAATTCTGCAGAAACAGACTCCTACCCAGAGCCATCAGCTGGGTGCCTCTAAGTCTTAAGATCAGCCTTTAATCTCCACTTTGAAGTTGTTGGCAGAGGCGGAGAGTTTTATTCCAGCCGATGACTGGATGTTTTAATTTTGTTAAGTACCGATCTGTTTCCTCCCTCACGCCAGGCCGCCGGCCGGAGGCTGCTCTCCCCGCGGAGCGCAGGTGGGGGACGGCCCTGCGAGCAGGCCCGCTGCTGTGGCTGGTTTGGCACCACGTGGGGCTTAGAGACACAAGTCACTTCTCAAAACTCGAATAGTGCGGAGCGGATCTGTGGATGGCAGACACCTCCAGGGAGAACGCCCTGGCCTCCGACAGGAACCTCTCCACACCTACCATGGAGCCCTGCTCCCTGGTCCCGTCTGTTTGCTCTTCCCACCCCTTCCTCCCACCCCACCCACCCCCCGAATTCCAGACCATGGTGGCCCCCAGACTTGAGCGCCAGCGCTCACCTTCCTTCTGTGCCCCAGGCCCCCTCACTGGCCATCCCGCTGGACATGCCTCCCAAGTTGGCCTCCCTCCCCTGCCCCCATGACGGACGCCCTCTCTGTGCCTAAAACCTTGTTCTGCCTGTTTTGGGGGCCTGTCCCCCCTGCTTCCCCATGTGGGAATTATAGCCCACCTCCTGCCAACCTGGGACTGTCTGATCCGCGTTTATTGCCCAGGCCCGCTCCTGCTTCCCCCGGAGGCGGGCCTGCCACTCGGAAGGCAGGGCCTGCTCCTGCCCCTTTGAATTTCCCCGCCACACAGTAGGTCTCTGCAAATATTAATTATTATAAGCGAATGCCCTTATTCAGATCCAGGAGATGGGGAGATAGCACAGGAGGAGGACTTGATAAACAGAAGGCTAAGAAATACCTTCCAACTAGCTCTGTGCTGATCTGTTGCCTTGTGAACGAAGAAACCAAATGGCGGTTTAAAAAAAAAAAAAATTGAAAAGACTCTCAACATACATTGGTCACCTAGGGAACGCGCTAATAATCACTGTCATCCTCATGGCTGCCAGGGAGTGAGCGCCCCCGCCAAGCTCAGTGTCAAAGGCTGGGCACATACGTAGCTGCTTGTTTTGATCTCCTACAACCCTCAGAGGCAGGACCTGCCCTGACCCTTGTTGGAGGTGCAAGGGTGGGAGGTCAAGGTCTTAGCTGCCATTGCACAGTAAGAGCCACGGGTGTGTGTGTGGCGGGGAGGTGTGGGGGTGGAGTTCCTGTTGGTGGCTTGAGCTCCGCCTCCCGCTGATATGCCTGCCCTCTGGCGGCTTCTGAAAAGGTAGGGTAGCTAGGGGCTAGTTGAGGGCCCACTATGAAAAGGGCACGCCCTTCCTTTGCTTTTGGCAGATGCAGAATATTTCCCACCACCAGTGTCTCCCATTCAGTCTCCAGGGTGGCCAGGCTTCTCAGTCAGTCAGAGGCAGGTAGGCGTGGGGGCTGACGCAGCTCCTGGGCCCGGCGTCCGGGCACAGCCCCTGACCTTGGCTGGCTGAAGCCCAAATGCCGTCGCCCAGGATGTCTGTGAGCTGGCAGAGCACAAACGTCTGTGTTCTATTGACGGCCCGGGGCCTGGCAAACAGCAGCCAGAAGCACGCCCGTCTGCCTGCCCGTTAAGAAAGAGAAAACAGGAAGAGAGCTCTTTGAATCCATTCTTCCCCATAGAAACAGGAACGGTGTCCCAATCACTGTCTAAAAAAGCAGTAGATGTGAAAATTGGGTTTGGTTGGAACTGAATTTTAGCTGCAAATGGGTGGTTTTTAATAAAGTGCCTCATAGCAACCAATCTGTGAAAAGCTGATGCTTAAAAGGAAGTTCATATGATCTCGGGAAATGGCTCATCCAGACAGGGCAGTCTGTAGCTGTTTATTAGCATCGTCTACACCGGATCAGATAAGCCCGGGCTCCTGGAGGTGGGGGCTCCCAGACAGTACTGAGGGGGCCCTGGCTCCTCCAGCCTAAGGGGTTTTGTTTTTTTGTGAGTTCTTTTTTTTTTTTTTTTTTAATATCTTGTTGTTTTTTAAAATTGATTTCAGAGAGAGGAAGGGAGGAGAGATAGAAACGTCAGTGATGAGAGATGATTGTTGACTGTTTTCTTCCCACACACCCGCTCCTGGGGGCCTAGCCCGCAGCTCAGGCCTGTGCTCCGGTGGGAATGGAACTGTGACCTTCCAGTTCACATGTCTGCGCTCAACCACTGAGCCATGCTGGCCACACAGAATTCAGTGAAGTTTAACATTAGCACAGATGGTGCAACCGCCGCCGTGGTCCATTTCGGAACACTGCACCCTTCCGCCACCCTCCTCTCCCCGTCCTCTGGGCTCAAAGCCAGCTCTCCTCTGCCGTCCGACTCCATAGACGTGGCCACACTGGACACTTCACACCGAGGGCTTCTGCAGCCTGGGTCCCACAGCGCCTGCTCCTCACTCGGCACCACGGCCTCAAGGTCTGTCTCAGTGTGGATCCGTGCTTTGTTCCTTCCTGACCTTCAGACCTGCTGCCGCCCCAGGACGGGGACTGGGTGGCGTCATGCGCCCTGCCGGCACCTCACAAGAGCGTCCTGGAGGCTTAGCAGCTGCTCCTTTGGGTCTTTCCTCCCTAACCCCGTCCCCCAAAACCGTGGTGATGGTTGGAGCCTCATGCATTTCACCATCAAAATAAAATGATTCAGTTCTTTTCCTCCCAGACTCGTGTGTTCCCATGAGATTGACAATTTGCATTTGTCTTGATGATAACGCCACCACCGTTGGCTCATGTTATGGAGCCTTTACTGGGACCAGGCGCATGCTCGAGTTTTCCTTATAACGCTCACACCCGCCTGAGGGGCGTGGGCGTCAGGACTCCCTTTCACAGATGAGAAAACCGAGGCCCAGAGCGGGTCAGTGAAGTCTCCCAGGTCCCCCCAGAAACCCAGTTCTTAAATAAACCCTTCAGTGTTTAAGAAACGGGGTTCGCCTGGACTTGAATTTCCCAGCACACACACTGTCCCTCATTTTATTGTCAAATTCTCCAGTGGGCCTAAGGGATCTGGGGGAGCTGGGGACTTCCAAACCCCACCCTCCCTGAGGCCCTCGGACGCCCAGGCGTACAGAGGAGTGGACAGACAGGCCAGCAGGATGGCATGGCGTGGGAGCATGTGGGGAGGGTCTCAGCGGTCCCCGAAGGCAGCGCCCCCAGGTCCCCCGTGAGGCTGAGCGGTGCTGAGCGCAGTGGGGCGGGCGGCGGGCGGCTGCACACCCTTTGATTAACTGTACCGAGAGGAGGTGGGCACGGACTGTCGTGGGCGCGGGGGCGGAGTGATTAATCCTCCCATAATCCGCTTGTGCGGTTCTGCTGTGGCAGGAGGTTTTGCCGGGAGATCGATGGGGCCTTAACAGAGTGGTGCAACTGAGCTGTGCCCGAGGCAGGGTCACCTCGCGAAGCCATGCTGGGGGCGGGAGCCGCTGGGGTTTGAATTGGTGGGCGAGGGGAGGTTTTCTCAAAGACCTCATTTCTATGATACAGGAAGCAGGCAGGATCAGAGGAGAGCAGAGAAGGAAAAGGGGAAAGCAGAGAGAATAGGAACAACGATTGCTTAATTTGATCAAGTACTACAAAGGCAAAGGGATCTCTGTTCTAGTTTCACATTCATCTTTCCCCTTGACCCTCTCCACAGTCCCGGGGGGTGGGCTGTTAGCCCTCATTTTATTGGCAAGAAATTTGCGGGCCCAAAAAGTGGAGTGAATTGCCTGAAGTGGGTAATCAGGGCCAAGTCCAGGATTTAAACCGAGGACTGGGAACTCCAGGTGCAGTGCTCAGTCAGGAGTAAAGTAGGAACCAGTGGTGTCCATCCTGGCCAGGCCCCCAGTTCCTAAAGCAGAGGGTGGTGCAGGAATGGTACAGACAGTCTTGTCACACTGCAGGGTGGGGAACAAGTTGGGCTGTGTGTGCCAGGCTCTGAAAGCACAGAGAAAGCCATCCAACGCTGCGGGGGCAGCAGGGGAGGCTCTTTGGAAAGAGGGATCTTGAGGCTGGGTTTTGATGGATGCATAGGAGTTCCTGAGATCACTAACGGGGGAAGCTCATTCTGGGAACGGAGCAGAGTGTACAGCGACTAGAGCTGTGATTGGGGGTTGTGCACCAGGGACCGCAGGCTGCAGAGTAGCTGGTGTGTACAGGTCTGTGCTGGGGGAGGAACAGGAGCGCCCACTGCTCAGTCAGCCCCGCTCTGTCAGGTAGCCGGGCTCGGGCAGCCTTCCGTGGGCTGGGAGTTCACTAAGGTTGAGAGGACTGGAAGTTGCTTTTGAAGATTTTTGTGCTTAGTGCCGTACCCCCTTTTAGAAACTAAAAATGGATTCTCCAAGGAGCTAGCAAAGCCACAGCAGAAGAGGATTTTGCTGGAGAAGCTGTAACTGCCTCCGTCTGTCATTATCTAATTAGGGAAGGGTGGGGGAACCCCCAAGGCTTTGAAGTAGCAAGAGAGAAACCTGAAAGGGTTCCAGCCAGGTCTAATTACAGAGCAGCGTTCTCCAAATAGGACGTTATTCAGCGGGCGGCGGGCGGGATGGGCTTCCATGTCTAAACCTCCGGGACTGCAGTCTCTGCAGCCACAGCCCCACAGGCCATGCTTTGGCACCCACTTTCTCTTTGGGGGGCAATGGCAGTGAACTTCAAACCGTGTGCATGCACAGGGCATTTCAGAAGGAGCCCGAGTTGTGGAGTACAAAGCTCTAGGTCTGGACTCCAGTGAAGTCTCTCTGGGATAAATATCCAGACCCACTGTTTCCATGGTTGGTTGGAAGGAGAGAGGCATTGCTCCTACAATGTCCTCTGGCCCCTGCGTGACCTTGGTGCAGAGGTGGTGCTATTGGAGAGGCGATGGGTAGCCCCATCTCAGAAATACCACCCCCTCCAGATGCCTGGAAATGCCACTTTGGGGGAGCTACCACTCCAACAGATCTTTCTTGGCACCTATTATGTGCCGAGCACCGCGCAGGGTAGCGCATGGGGAGGTATGGCAATGCAGGTGCAGTCATCAGAGGAGTGTAGTCCACAAGGGCAGGGCTACAGACAAATAAATAAGACCACTCCAAATTGGGACAAACTCTGTGAGAGACAGAAGGAAGCAGATGAGGGGTTCAGAGTGACCACACTTTGGGAGGGACAGCTGAGATGATCAAAGCGTGCCTGGAGGGAAGGTGATCCGGACTGAAAGATGGCCTGAGTCATTTAAGGAATTGGCATGAGGTCCCTGTGGCTGGAGGGGTGGGAGCGGGGTGGGGGTTGGGGGAGAGGGAGATCGGTGAGAACTTCCCTTTTCAGTTGGGGGGGGCGCGACAAGGAGGACCCCCCTTCCTTCCCCCGCAAGCAGGGGTTGGGGAGGGAGACAGGTGGATTTCTCCTGCAGCTTCTGAGCCTTGGCTCTCAGGCTCTTGTGTGCTGTAGCCACTGAAGAGGTGGGAGAGTCTTTAGCTTGAAATGTAAGATGATTTCTGTAGGAAAAATGGTCAGATTCCTCACGACCTCTTGTTCCAAGGAGAAAACACAGTGTTTTATCACTGCGGCATTGTGTCATAGCTGCAGCTAAACATCTGAGCGCTCGCAAGGTAACAAAGGGAAGATGAAGTGCGATGACTCAGTTTTGTGTCGTGAAGGCTCAGGAAAGGGAGACAGCACCCTTCCCACCTCAACCAGGCCCCGAAGACCTGGGCGCGAGGAGGGAAGACTGACAGGACCAGCATCTCCCTGGTCCCAGCCCTGTTCTCCGCTCAGCAGACACGTGGCTCCTGTGTCCTGCTGGGGGCCCGGGTCTTCACTGCCTCACTTGCTTGCTTGGAACATCAACCAGTTCAAACGGTGGGGAGTGACTTGGGAGTGAGTTTAGCACGAAGCCTAGAAACCAGCACTTTCCAAAATGCTGCCACCCACGTCCCTCTGCAGGAATTCTCAGGGTTCTTACATGTGAATGAGCATCATGAGCCACAATAGAGACATATAATATAAGGTATTTCTCAAACTTATTTAAGTAAGAATAATTGAGGTACCGCTTATGGGCACACTGCTTTAATCTGACATTATTACCCAGTTACCACTGTTGTCGTTAGAACAACTTAAAAAAAAAAAAAAAAAAAAAAAAAAAAAAAAAAGCAGTGAGGCCTGGCCAGTGTGGCTCAGTGGTTGGCATTGACCCATGCTTCAAAAGATCGCAGGTTCGATTCTGCACTCGATCCCCAGTGGAGGTTGTGCTAGAGGCAGCAAATGGATGTTTCTCTTTCATTGATGTTTCTATCTGTCTTTCTCCTTTCACATCTCTCTAAAAAACAATAAGAATGTATATTTTTAAAAATAGCAGAGAAGAACTATTCATTCATCCACTCAACCACTTAACCAACCATCCATCCTTCCACCCACCCACCCATCCAACCATTCATCCAGTCACCCATCTATCCATCCCCCTACCCATCTACTTATTATCAATTCACCAATCCATCCACTTCCCCATCTACTCATTCATCCATCTAACTATCCACCCACCCATCTAATCATCCACTCACCCATCACCCATCCATCCATCCATCCATTTATCCATCATCTATCCATCCTTCATTTATTTGTCCAAGCGAGCAGCACTCACTAACAAACATTTACGGAAAGGTCTTTCCGTACTCGGGGCACAATACTAGGACTTTGGCAGACCCAAGATGTGTTTAGGGAGCCTCTGGCCTAACACAGGACTGCCTCCTGCGTACAAATACCGGGCTTCCCGTTCCAGGTGAGCTTTGTCTTGGGGAGATCAAGTGCTAGCAGCTCAGGAAGGGAAGACGCTCCCCTCCTCAGGGGAGCCCTGCAGGGCCTTGGGGAAGAGGCAGCATTCTCCTTGGAAGAGGGACTGGCGTGGAGGGAGAGAAGCTGGGGGCAGAGATCCTGGCAGGGCCCCACGGTGAACAGAGGGACTGGCGTGGAGGGAGAGAAGCTGGGGGCAGAGATCCCGGCAGGGCCCCACGGTGAACAGAGGCCAGAGCTCGGCTGGGTGGGCTGGGCGGTGACTCCCGCATCGGTAAATAGCTGCTGCCCAGATGCCTTGCTGCTGCCGGAATGTTTCCAACGAGGCCCGAGTCTCGGGGCATGCCTTGCTTTTGGTGGTGGCTTCGGAACCCTGTAGCTCATTTAGAATCAGAGGCTGAAATGTGTTTGTCATCACGGCCCCCACGGACGAGGCACTGCAGGTGGAAAGGAGCCACTGTCCAGCTTTACACACCTTGTTTCTGTGCCCCAGGCGCTGACGTTCCAGAACATTCTGCCAGATCCCCATGCACACCCCAAAGGAAAGAGGTCCGTGGTGCTCCACACAGAAATGTCACATTTGCCCAGTGGCTCAGTGGCTCAGGGCCGAGCGGGGGTCCGGGCGTGCGGAGCAGGAGCCGGGCGAGCCTGGCACCCGGGACCTGTTTTACCAGGTTTCATTCCGAGGGGAACGCAGCCACCGAATGACTCCAGCTAATCACACGTGGGGATACATACACGTGGGGTGATTTCCGATGCGGTGATCGGGGAAGGCTGCCCGCGGGTAGCATTTGAATGGAGACAGGAATAACAGGAAGGAACCAGCCAAGGGAAGAGCTGGGGGCAGGGAACAGCCAGCCCCAGCCCCTGAGGCACATGGGAGCCTAGGCACGTGAGAAACAGAAATGTCAGCGTGGCTGGAGTTTTCGAGGAAGTGGGGGTGTGTGTGTGGGGGGGGTGGAATGGAGAATTGCCAGTGAGGCGGGCAGGGGCCACATCACGTAAGGCCTGGGATGGCGGTGGTGGTAGTGGGGTTAGATTTTATTTCAAGGGGAGCAAAAAGCTAGAGGGAGGGTGGAGGTGAGTAACTGTGTTTCTTTTTGAAGTCCTTGCACTGGCTGCTGAGTTGAGAGTAGGTGTTGGGGGCAGGAGCAGGAAGCCGGGGAGCAGGGAGGGCTGGCATAGTCTTGCAGGGACCAGGTGCCTCAGATCACAGTGGGGTGGGGGTGGGGTTGGCACAGAACTGGAGAGGAGAGAAGGGTTTGGGATTTGCTGGGGAGGTGGAGGCAGCGGGATCCACAGAGGGTTGGGATGAGTGTGGGAGAAATTGGAGAGAGAAGGACCATTCCTGATGGCTGGAGTAGCTGGGTAGGTGTGGCCCCATTTTTGGGGTAAGGGGAAGGGAGGGAGGAACAGCTTGGACAGGAGAGCCGAAGGGCTGTGTGGTAGCCATGTGGAATGAGAGATGTGTTGTAGGCATCAGGGAGGCAGTTGCATATATCAGTCTGGACTTAGTGGGGGAAGTTTGGAGAAGCAGAAAATGGGAACCAGAGGCAGAGAGAGGCAGAACCAGTCAGAGTCAGGAGGTGGTAGGGTGGAGGGGAGAGCGCACAACTTCGTTTGATCTCCTGGATCTAGCCGTGCCTGAAGCTTGACCACCTTGAACTCTAGCAATGTGAGCCACCTGGCCCCTTTGTTTCTCCCGCACCAGTTGGAGCCAGGCTTCTGTCACCGCAGGGCACGTCTCAGCCCCACCCAGAAGACATGGGCAGTGTCTCAGGTTGGCTCAGATACCTTTCCTTGGCCTTGGGCTGGATTCCCATCTCCCCAGGTCGTAGGCTGAGAGGTAGGAACAGGAGGAGGAAAGCATTGACCTTTGGACACCAGGCAGATGCAGGAACCGGTTCCCCTGTGCCTCTGGCTGCCCCTGTGACCTCGGACAAGGGCTGGCTCCTCGGCCCCTCCGCGTCCTCGCTCGGAGGGTTGAGTGAGGATGCTGGGCAGGGACAGCGTCTGGCACCGCAGCAGCTTACTCGCCATCAGCATTTTGGCTCTCCCGCCCCCACACACTGATTAAAAGCTCGAGCTGGCAGTTATTTATGTCTTTGATTAATTAAACAATTGGGAAACAAATTAATTATTACTTAACGAAGGCAGTTTGGGCGACACAATCTTTGAAAACATGAGGCTGGCAGGGAGAAGCAGGGCAGCGGGGCCGGGCAGCGAGCAGCGCAGAAATCAATGAAGCAGAAAATCTTCAAGGTCCTTCTCATCTGGAAAATTCACCTTTTCTAGACGTGCAGAATGTGGCTTCCTGCAGATAAATGTTGACTTATGGTTGAAGCAGCGTGTTATATGTCACAGTGCCTGCAAATGGCAGCCAGGCGGTCTCTGCTGTCGCCTGCATGGAGCTGATCCAAGGGGGGAGGCTGGAAGGGAGGGATTGCATGGGCCACGGCCACATGGCTGGCCACGGCTGTCCTTGGGTTCAATCCCCCTCTCTCGCTGTTCTCCGTGACCCCCCACCCCCCACCCATGCCCACCAACTGGATCTGGATGGCAGGCTGAACTCAGCATCAATGACTATGGCCACAACCCGAGTCCTTGGCTCAATCCAGGGAAGGGGGGGGGGGGGGACGGACAGAAGGGCGGGGGCATTTGTTGTTCTTGAATTTTAAAAGCCCCCGTTTCTCGCCCCATTAAGTTATCATTTGCTTTAAGGAGTCCAGGTGGCTGCGATTCCAGCCCCTCTCCCTCGCCTGCTACTCTCTGGCTCTCCTGTCCCATCGCCCTGGGCCCGGGGTTTGTGGCCGGTCCTTCTGGGGAAACAGTGCTTCCACCAGCCCCGTGGCCTGAGCTCCCGGGGCCTGGGTGCAGGCTGTGGCCTGGGTGCAGGCTGTGGCTGAGCTCCCCGGGGCCTGGGTGCAGGCTGTGGCCTGGGTGCAGGCTGTGGCTGAGCTCCCCGGGGCCTGGGTGCAGGCTGTGGCTTGTGAAGGTACCACAGGGTTCACCTCCAGACTCCGGCTCCCGGGCGGGAAAAATCTGATTGTCAGGAACCAGCCTGTCATCCGGGACCTTCCCCAGGGCCAGGAAGGTCAACTGCTGCTGCGGGTCACATTGGTTTTATTGGATGGCTTTTTCCTAAGAGGGCCGGGGGCCGGGGGGCATCCAGGTCCACCTGGGAGCACCCTGCCTTGCCTGCCCCTCCCCCTCTGGTATTGAATTCCCCGCATGATCAGAGGGAGCCGAGTCAGCCCAGTTTCCTTAAGTTGCTGCCCACCGCTCACACCCACGCCCAGAATGTATCAGTGTGCGCACCGCGATGGCTGCCAGCTGCCCCCAGCAACCTGACAAGGAAGCCCGCTGGCCCCCTGGAAAAGAGCCATGGCAACAATCCTTGAACTGCATGTATTCAAAAGAGTCAAAACCAAGGAGACGGAGCGTGGGCGTGGGCGAGGAGCTGTGGACTGGCTCCCCCTCTCCGCCTCCCGAGGCGGCTTCTCCAGGTGGAATCGTTGGAGACCCGAGAACAGCAGGGCCAACGGCCTGAGAGCCGGGCCCAGAACAAGTCCGGCTCGTGTGGCCCACTCAGAGCCACTGGTGCTTGCTCACGCACAGCCTCCCAGGCCGCATGCCGGGCCACGGGCAGCGATCCCTAGAGAGCCCTTTGGGTCCATCGCTGAGGAAAGTCCTCTCCAGTGACGGGCAAACAGCTCAGGGCCTGACAGAGCTGGGCTGTGGCCCAGGGCTAGAGGACATGTCCCTGGCTCCCACATTATAACTTGTAACCCCCATAATCTACCCAACCCCTTCTGATTCAAACTGACAATGCTTCTGGGGAGACCCACCACGTGCTTCCTCCTCAAGCACACACCTCCTCTTTGTCACGCAGCAAGGCCAACCTTGGGCCGGGCACAGAGGCCTGCAGTTGCCCTGGTGGGTCTGCTAGTCAGGGGTATTGCTGAAGGGTCAGGTATGAGATGGGATGTGAAGGGCGGATGAGCATTTGTGAAGGTCAAATATCTCCTCTCCTCCTTTTCCCTCCCTTCCCTGCTGCCCCCCGCCTGCCCAGCAGTGATAGGACACCCCATCAGGGTTCTCATCAGGGGGGTGGTGTGGTCAGTCTTGTGCAGTGTTTTTCAACCTTTTTTGGGCAAAGGCACACTTGTTTCATGAAAAAAATCATGAGGCACACCACCATTAGAAAATGTTAAAAAATTTAACTCTGTGCCTATATTGACTATATATAAAGTAATTCTCTTGAATAGGAATCAAATAAACACAAAGAAAGTATTTTATAATTACTTTATTATGAAATATTAAGTAAACAAAATAGTGAAAAATTATAAAATTCTTGTCTTGTCTGCACCTACGGCACACCAGGCAACATCAGTGTGCCGCGGAACAGCGGTTGAAAAACGCTGGTCTTGTGTGTCTGAAGGCTTCTCTGGCTGCAGGATGGAAAGGCGAAGCTATAGCCAAGGTGGCGATCATTTAGGAGACTGTGTGGTCCTAGCAAAACATGGAGTGATCTCAGCTAAGGTAAAGGAACGGAGAGAAGGACACAGCTGAGGGGTCTGTTAATAGGTGTCTCTTCACCAATCCACACTGAGCTCCTAGCATGGGATGGGCAGTTTGGTGGGTGCTGGTGAGAGAAGGCCCTGCCCCCGTGGGGACTGCATCCTTGTTGGGCAAGAAAAAAGCATTCATACGGTGTTAAATGTGTGCTCAAAGGAGTGGTGTTATGAATGCACACAGTAGGGAAATGTGTAGTTCAACAAGTCTCTAAGGAAATGGCCATTGCTTTGCAGAGATAAAGAATTAGCAGGAGCAAGAGGAGGAAGAGTATCTGGCCAGAGGGACCAGCAAATGAAAGGTCCAGAGAGGAAGGTGGAGAGAGAGGGAAAGGAGTGGAGGGGTGAGCAGGGCCAGTTCAGGCAGGACCTTAAGGGAGTCGTATGAAGTATGACCTTTAACCTAAGGACAATGGAGAGGGTTTTTAAAATCTTATTTTTGAAAGTATTACATGTGTCCCCCTTTTCCTCACTTTGACTTCTTCCAGCCCCAGGCCCTCATCACCCTATTGTCCGTGTCTATGGGCCAGGCATGTATGCATGTCTATGTCTATGGGCTAGGCATGTATGCATGTCTGTGACTATGGGTCAGGCATGTATGCATACAAGTTCTTTGGTTGACCTCTCCCACCCACACACATTCTCTCGCCCTCCCTCTGAGATTCCGCATTCTGTTCCATGAGTCTATGTCTCTGGATCTATTTTGTTCATTAGATTCCACATATGAATGATCATGTGATACTTGACTTTCTCTGCCTGGCTTATTTCGCCTAGCATAATACTCGCCAGGTCCATCCATGCTGTTGCAAATTGTAAGAGTTCTTACGTTTTGCGAAGTATTCCATTGTGTAAATGTTCTGCAGCTTCTTTATCCACTCATCTGCTGATGGGCACTTGAGCTGTTTTCAGATCTTAGCTATCTTAAATTGTGCTGCTATAAAATAGGGGTGCATATATTCTTTCTGATTGGTGTTTTGGGTTTCTTAGGATATTTTCCTAGAAGTGGGATCACTGGATCAAATGGCAGTTCCGTATTTCATTTTTTGAGGAAACTCCATACACTTTTCCATAATGGCTGCACCAGTCTGCATTCCCACCAGCAGTGTGCTAGGGTTCCCTTTTCTCCACATCCTCGCCAGCATTTGTCGTTTGTTGATTTGTTGGTGGTAGCCTTTTGGACAGGTGTGAGATGGTACCTGATTGTCCTTTTGATTTTCATCTCTCAGATGAATAATGACTTTGAACATTTTTTCATGTCTCTTGGCCTTCTCTATGTCCACTTTGGAGAAGTGTCTATTTAGGTCCTTTACCCATTTTTAAATTAGATTGTTTGTCTTCCTTTTGTTAAGTTGTATGAGTTCCCTATGTCTCTTTAAAATTAACATCTTATTGGATGTATCACTGCCAAATATATCTTCCCATGCAGTGGGCTCTCTTTTCATTTTGCTGATGGTTTCTTTTGGTGTGCAGAAGCTTTTTATTTTGATTTAGTCCCATTTGTTTATTTTCTTCTTAGTTTTCTTTGCCCTAGGACCGTGGTTGGCAAACTGTGGCTCGAAAGCCACATGCGGCTCTTTGGCCCCTTGAGTGTGGCTCTTCCAAAAAATGGCCTGGGCGAGTCTATTTTGAAGAAGTGGCGTTAGAAGAAGTTTAAGTTTAAAAAATTTGGCTCTCAAAAGAAATTTCAATCATTGTACTTTTGATATTTGGCTCTGTTGACTAATGAGTTTGCCGACCACTGCCCTAGGAAATGTAACTGTGAACATGTTGCTATAAGAAATGTCTGAGATTTTGCTGCCTATAATATTTTTCTAATATTTTTATGGTTTCACAACTTACATTTAAGTATTTTATTCGTTTTGAGTTTATTCTTATGTATGGTGTAAGTTGGTGGTCTAGTTTCATTTTTTTGAATGTATCTGTCCAATTTCCCCACTACCATTTATTTAAGAGACTGTCTTGACTCCATTGTATGCTCTTGCCTCTTTTGTCAAATATTAATTGAGCATAATGGCTTGGGTTGATATCTGGGATCTCTGTTCTGTTCCATTGATCTATATGCCTGTTCTTGTTAATTTTTGTCTGGAGGATCTGTCCAGTGAAGTCAGTGGGGTGTTAAGGTCCCCTACTGTGACTGTATTGTTGTTGATCTCTCTGTTAAAGTCTTCTAGTAGTTTTTTAAGAACATTTAGGTTAGGGGTGTCGAACTCAATCAGAGAAGGGGCCAAAATCTAAAATCCAGCCTAAATCGCGGGCCGAATGGTTTACTGAACAGTCATAAACTGTCATTATGATGGAAACGCAGTGGAGTGCAGTGATGACAGCGCAGTGCGGGCCACATTGCAAGGCCTGGCGGGACAGATTTGGCCCGTGGGCCTTGTGTTTGACACATGTGATTTAGGTGATGCTATATTGGGTGCATGTTTGTTTACCAGAGTTATAGTCTCTTATTGGATCGACCCCTTTAGTTTATGTAGTGACCTTTGTTGTCTCTTGTGATGGCCTTCATTTTGAATTTTATGTTGTCAGATATGAGTATTGTACCCCAGCTTTTTCTCTTTCTTTTCCATTTGCATGAAACATTTTTTCCCCATCCCTTCACTCTCATTCTGTGTGTGTCTTTTGTTCTGAGGTGGGTCTCTGGTAGACAGCATGTAGTTGGATCATGTTTTCTTATCCACTCAGCTACCCTATGTCGTTTGATTGGAGCATTTCATCCATTTACATCAAAGGTTACTATTGATAGGTCCTTATTTATTGCCATTCTTATTCTTTATGCCTATGTTCTTCTCTTTCTCTCTATTTCTTCTTCTTACAACAGTGCCTTTAGCATTTCTTGCAGTGCTGGTTTGGAGGTAATAAATTCTTTAGCCTTTTCTTTTTCTTTCTTTCTGTTTCTTTCTTTCTTTATTGTTGAAAGTATTATATATGTCCTCCTTTTACCCCCATTGACTCCCTGCAGCCTGCCCCTGCCTCAAGCTTTCAGTAACCTATTGTCTGTGTCCATAGGTTATGCATATATGCATACAAGGTCTTTGATTGATTACCTTCCACCCACCCACCTACCCTTTCCCTCCTTCTCTCTGAGATTCTTTATTCTGATCCATGCTTCCATGTCTCTGGATCCACTCCATTCTTTAGTTTCTTTTGTTATTTAGATTTCACATGTGAGTGAGATCATGTGATACTTGTCTTTCTGTGACTGACTTAGTTCACTCAGCATGATACTGTCCAGGTCCCTCCATGCTATCTCAAAGGGTAAGAGATTTTTCTTTTTTACTGCTGCAAAGTATTCCATGGTATAAATGTACCACAGCTTTTTTATCTACTCATCTACTGATGGGCACTTGGTCTGTTTCCAGATCTATTGTAAATTGTGCTGCTATGAACATAGGAGTGCATACATGCTTTCTGATTGGTGCTTCTGGTTTCTTAGGATATATTCCTAGAAGTGGGATCACTAAGCCAAATGGGAGTTCCATTTTTAAGGAAACTCTATAATGTTTTCCATAATGGCTGCACCTGTCTTATTCCCATCAGCAGTGTGCTAGGGTTCCCTTTTCTCCACATCCTTGCCAGCACTTGTCATTTTTTTATTTGTTGACAGTAGCTGTTCTGGCAGGTGTGAGCTGATACTTCATTGTTGTTTTAATTTGCATCTCCTGGGTGCTGAGTGACTTTGAGCCTTTTTTCATATGTCTCTTGGCCATCTGTATGTTCTCTTGGTGAGAAATGTCTATTTAGGTCCTTGGCTAATTTTTTAATTGATTGTTTGTCTTCTCTTTGTTAAGTTGTCTGAGTTCCTTATATATTTTGGATATTAATCTGATGTATTATTGCCAAATGTGTTCTCCCATACAGTGGGCTTCCTTTTTGTTTGCTGATGGTTTCTTTTGCTGTGCATAAGCTTGTATTTTGATGTAGTTCCATTTGTTTATTTTCTCCTTAGTTTCCTTTGCCCAAGAGATGTATCGATAAACATACTGCTATGAGAGATGTCTGAGATTGTTCTGCCTATGGTTTCCTATAGGATTTTTATTGTTTTGCAACTTACATTTAACACTTTAAGCACCAAGCCTGTTTTGTCTTCTGGACGGAAAGTATAGTGTCAGTCACTGGTGACTGACTGGGCGCTTAATGTGTGAAGTCTTTTATCTATTTTGAGTTTATTCTTGTGTGGGGTGTAAGTTGGTGGTTAGTTTCATTATTTTGCATATACCTGTCCAATTTTCCCAACACCATTTATTGAAGGGACTGTCTTGATCCCATTGTATGCTCTTGCTTCCTTTGTCAAATATTAATTGAATATAATGGCTTGGGCCAATATCTGAGGTCTCTGTTCTGTTCCATTGATCCATATGCCTGTTCTTATGCCAGTACCAGACTGTTTTGATTATGGTGGCTTGGTAATATAACTTGAAATCTGGTATTTTGATTCATCCAACTTTGTTTTTATGTCTCAATTTTGCTGCAGCTATTGGGGGTCTTTCTTGGTTCCATATATTTTTGAAGTATATTTTTTTAGCTCTGTGAGATAAGCTGTGGTATTTTTATAGGGATTGCATTGAATCTGTAGATTGCATTGGGTAGTATGGACATTTTAATGATGTTGTGTCTACCAATCCATGAACACAGTATATTCTTCCATCTGTTCATTTCTAATTCTATCTCTTTTTTCAACATCCTTTCATTTTCTAAGTACAGGTATTTGGCCTCCTTTGTTAAGTTTATCCCTAAAAATCTTAATTATTATGTTGCAATGGTAAATGGGATTGCTTATTTAGTTTCTCTTCCTGAGAATTCATTATTAGTGTGTAAAAAAGCCATTCATTTTGAATGTTGATTTTGTATACTGCTCCATTGCCAAATTCATTTATTAAATCTAGAAGTTTTTGGTGGAGTCTTTAGAGTTTTCTATGTACAATATCATATCATCTGGGAATAATGAGAGTTTTACTTCCTCTTTTTCAATTTGGATGCCTTTTATTTCTGCTTCTTGTCTGATTGCTGTGCCTAAGACTTCCAGTATTATGTCCAATAAAAGTAGTAAAGCAGACATCCCTATCTTGTTCGTTTTCTTAAGGGAAATGGTTTTAGTTTTTGCCCATTGAGAATGATGTTCCCTCTAGGTTTGTAATATATGGCCTTTATCATGTTGAGGTATGCTCTCTCTATTCCTACTTTGCTGAGAGTTTTTATCAAAAGTGGCAATTGGATTTTGTGGAATGCTTTTTTTTTTTTTGCATCTATTTATATGATCATGTGAGTTTTGTCTTTCAATTTGTTTATGTGATGTATCATGTTTATTGATTTGCAAATATTGTACCAGCTTTGCATCCCTGGAATAAATCCCACTTGGTCATTGTGTATGATCTTTTAAATATATTGCTGGATCTGATTTGCTAATATTTTGTTGAAGATTTTAACATCTATGTTCATCAGTTATATTGGCCTCTAATTCTCTTTCTTTATAGTGTATTAATCTGGTTTTGATAAAGATAATGCTGGCTTCATAAAGGATTTGGAAGTGTTCCTTACTCTTGGATTTTTTAAAAATAGTTTGAGGAGTATAGATGTTAATTCCTCTTTGAATGTTTGTTAAAAGTCTCCTGTGAAGTCATTCAGACCTTGGTGGGCTTTTGTTTGCTGGGAGTGTTTTGATTACTGCTTCTATTTCATTAGTTGTTATTGGCCTATTCAGGTTTTCTGACTCCTCCTGATTCATTTTTGGGAGATTGTATTTTTCTAGGTTTGTCCGTTTCATCCACATTATCCAGCTTATTGGCATATAATTGTTCAGAGTATTTTTATCACAATCATTTGTATTTCTGTGGTATTAGTGTCTATCTTGTCTTCTAATCCACTGATTCGGTCCTCAGCTTCTTCTAGTCTATGTTGAATCCTTCCATTGTGTTCTTTATTTCAGCTATCTCATTCTTCATTTCCAGTTGATTCTTATTTATTCTTTCAACCTCTTTTCATTTTGGTGTAGCTCTCATTAAGCCCCTTAATATCCTCATTAATTTCCTTGATATTCTCATTAAGTTGCTTGTAATTCTCACTGAATTGTTTGAAAACCCTTATTACCATTACTCTGAATTCTTTATCTGACAAATTGCTTGCCTCCATTTTATTTAGTTCCTTTTCTAGAGATTCCTCCTTTGCTTTAATTTGTGGGTTATTTCTTTGTTTCCCTTTTTTGATGTCTCTTTATATTTATTTCTATGTATTAGATCAAATTGCTATGCTTCCTAGAATTTGTGGGGTGGTCTTATTAGTGGTGTTTTGTGGGGCCCACTGGTGTAGTCCCCCATGTCTCCCGTCCTGAATACTCTAGAAAATGCCCTTACTTGAGTTATTTGTGTCCTCCTATTGTAGCTGGTGTTTAATTTTATTGTCCAGTTTGTGGATGGAGTCTCCTCTCAGGTTGGCTGGCTATGTGGCTCACTCCCTGACCGTATCCTGTGAGCTGCTATGAAGGTGCTGATCGTACAGAACAAAATACAACAAAACAAAACAAAACAAAAATGTACAATACATAAGACCCCTACAGCACCAGAGAAGGGAGAATTAGGAAAGAGAGAAGAGAACAAGAATGATAGTAAAAAAGAAAGAGAATACTAGGAGAAAACAAAATGAAACAAACAAACCAACAAAAGAAGTACAAACAACAACAAAAACAAGGAGGAGGGTGGCAGAATATGTAGGTGCAGAGCTGAAATAAAGAAAATAAGGATAGCTGAAACTGGTTTGGCTCAGTGGTAGAGCTTCGGTCTGCAGACTGAAAGGTCCCGGGTTCGATTCCGGTCAAGGGCATGTACACTGGTTGCGGACACATCCCCAGTGCGGGGTGTGCAGGAGGCAGCTGGTCGATGATGTTTCTCTTTCATCGACGTTTCTAGCTCTCTATCTCTCTCCCTTCCTCTCTGTAAAAAACCAATAAAATATATATTTTTAAAAAAGAAAATAAGGATAAAGAGTTAGAACAGTAGGGAAAGGGAAATGGATAAAATAAAGGAGGGAGAAAATAAATGAAAAGATAAGAAAAAGTTTTGGAAAGGAAAATATAGGAGTAAGCAGATAGACCTAAAACAAGAAAAAGAAAAGAGATGAGAAAGCAGTAAAGAGAAAGAGAAGTAAAAGGGAGAAAGAAAAATTGAGTATCGAAAAAAAGTGTGTGTGTGGGGGGGGAATTGAATCTAAAAAAGGATTAGGAATATTAGCTATATGAGTGAAACAACAAAGATTAGACTAATAACAAATCAATAGAGAAGATAAAGAAGATAAATTTAAAAAGGGAAAAAAGCAAGGACAGAGAAAAACTAAAAAAAGAAAAAAGAAAAGAGAAGAAAAAGGGAGGAAAAATAGAAAAGAAAAAAAGGAGAAAAAAGAAGGGGAAAAAGGGTGAAGGGTCATTTGTTTTAGTCACGTTGAATGCCCTGTGGGAGCTTGCTGTGGATCCCACTCTTCTGTTCTGTCTGCCAATTTTGGGCTTCCAGTCAGCCACCGTCAGGCACTGTCCACTGCTTATGTTGGTCTCCACAGGCCTTGGCTGTAAGGAGGAGGGGGCACTCTGCCCTCTACAGTAAGTTTGTCAGCAGCACAGGGCCCAGGGCTGGGTCAGTAAACTTCCCTTGGTTCCCTGGACTCTGTCCTTGCCCACCTTTGTCTCTAGGGAGCTGTCCATCTTAATCACTCAACAGTGTGTTTCCGATAGGCCTTTAGGTGGGGGAAGTACTGTTTAGCTTTTTTAGGGAATATGCGTGTGTTTTCCTTCTTCAGAGCTATTCCCCTGCGACTGGCCCTGTCTATCACTCTGCCCTTGGCTGGACAGAGGTCCTTGTATGGAGACCAGTGGGGTCGGCTGGAAACGTGGAGTTGTTATCAGTTCTCCTGTGCGGAAGGGGGTGGGGCGAGGAGAAATATCAGCTTGGTTCCCAGGATAGTGGGGCAGACGTCACCGGCACCGTCACCGAGTGCTCCTTGAAACTATTCAAGCTCGTAAAGTTGGTCTTTGCTTTTAATTTCTCTGAGAAATTCAGTGCAGGCCGTGTCACGTAGGGCTCGTTAAAGTGGGGTGGGCTGTATCCCCTTTTGCTGTCCTCTGGCTGCTGGGAGCGGCTGACGCCTCTCAGGAAAGCTGGCCTTCAGCTTGGGGGCCAAGACCAAATGCCCCCTCCTGGCTGCTGTCTAACCAAGTTGCCCTGCAATCCTTCCCACCCAGCCTCTCCTTAG
Organism: Pipistrellus kuhlii; assembly: GCF_014108245.1. Classification (NCBI taxonomy): domain Eukaryota; kingdom Metazoa; phylum Chordata; class Mammalia; order Chiroptera; family Vespertilionidae; genus Pipistrellus; species Pipistrellus kuhlii. Next base: position 704,133 of record NW_023425566.1, read on the forward strand.
GCATCTTGCATGGAGACTCCTGGGAAAACATCTCCCTCCTGCACCAAAGCCTCAGATGGATAGTTGCTAATGAAAACTCCTGGGCTCTGGGTTTGAGAGAGGGAGAGGAAAATCACACAAAGAAAACCAGTTCCAGTCTACCGGTTTATGGGTTCCAGCTCTCTCTGCGTTCAGGACGCCCTGCCTTTCACAGGCTGGATGTTATGGGCCTGAGGGTCTTGGCTCTCGTGCCCGGGGCTGTGGAGCCCAGCCTGGGCTCTGGGCCTCAATCTTCTGAGGGAACAGGCTCCCATAGCGGGGAGATCCCTCCTCCCCCTTGGCCTGCCGGCCTGCTGCCCCTGGGATCTAGGTTAGGTCTTCTCATGGCCTCGCCCTTCCTACTGGTCTCCAGGTGTTTTCTGTCCTTCTTTGGTACACTCCTCCTCAGCGGGACCTCAGTTGGTAATTCCAGGTGAATGTTCTCCAATGCAACTGTATTCCCAGTCTGGCCCCGGGCCGAGGTGGACGACAGGCCTGCCTATACGGCAGCCATTTTTTCCTCCTCCCAATGGAGAGTTTTAACCAAGAGTTTGAAGCATGATGTGATGTTAATTTGTGGCAGATTTATATCCATTTCTGCCCCTGGGAGATAACAGGGACTGAATGGGGTAATTAGAAAACTGGACAGAATTTGTGAAACAACTGTTGTCCAACCGTGGAATCAAGCAGCCCAGGACTGTGCTCATGGAGGGGACGGACCAGGTGAGCCCCGGAGTCACCTGCTTTTCTACTTGATGCTACCTGCTGTCTTTGGAGCAGAGAGAGGAATCCTAGGCAAGCACAATAGTCTTGATAAGTTGAGGAGGCACAAATGGGAATTTGGGGAGCCAAAAAGGTTAGAACGTGTTGGGCAGAATTATACAGAGAAGGATCTATGCAGTAAAAAAAAACTCCAGAAATTTGCATGGTCTTGAATCTTAACATAACATTAAGATGCATGTGTGTGGGTTACATTTCATGAAGTCTCATGACTAGTGACCTGGAGCTCTGAGCTAACCATTCCCAGGGGTAACAGAGATGGGTCGGCACTCAAGATTAGATTAGCCAGTGAAGACCCTCCTTGACAACTCAGGAGGCAACCAGTCTGTATGTCTCTTTCTGTCTCTCTCCCTTCCTCCTCCCTCCCTTTTCACTCTCTCTGAAAAGCAATGGAAAAAAAAAATATATATATATATCCTTGGGTGAGGATTACTGATTTAAAGACAGAGATAATGAGGTTGAATATAAAAGCAAGACTCAACTACATGCTGTCTTCAAAAAGCCACTTCAACTATGAAGACAGGCCATTTAAAGTAAAGAAGATGGACTAGAAATGGAAGATAGAAGTAAGTAAGCCAAAGTGGCTGTATTAAGTAGAATTCCACACAAGAAATGGCACCAGAGTGAACAAGAGACTGCTGCAGTGACAAAGGAATCTACTCATGTGACAGTATGTCCATCCTAAACATATACACATCAACCATAGAGGTTTCAAAATACACGAAAAATGAGCTGTCTGGGAGGAGAAATAGACGAATACAAAGTTATGGTTGCAAACATCAACACCCGAGTTAGCAGAGGTGGGACGGTCAGTGTGGCTCTAGAACACCTCGGCCCAATGACGTCTTCAGACGAACGCTGGTGGGCACATCCCACCCGACAGCAGAGCATCCTTTGTTTGAGATCCATGGGGCATGTTCACCAGAGAGGTCGTCACTGAAAAGCGGAAACTGGATGCTGCCTTCCTCCTGTCGTGTGTGTGCGGGGCCATGGGAACCCGCATGCAGCCGCTCGGGGGAGAGTCTGGCTGTTTCTCACAGAGGGAGCCATGCATGGACCGCGGGCCCAGCCATCCCAGCTGCACAGCCGGTTCCGAGATGGGTCATGCTGGGCCTCGAATGCCAGGGCCGGGCATGGCGTCTGACCCCATGCAAGGCACTGAAGGGCATCATGCCCAGGTGTCCTCTCCGCCCGTTAGTGCTGTCGGGATGCAAGCAGTCCCTGCCACTGAAGGACATGCTGCCTGCTGAGAGCTTGCCTGCGGCCTAGCCCCGTCCCACTGCAGGAGACACGGGGGCCTCAGGGGTCAGGCACTAGCCCGAGGGGCAGAGGCTCAAGCTTTTTTGCTGTTGGGTTTTGCTTTCTGTCTTCGTTGGGCGACGGAAACTTCTGGAAGCCTGACACTCTTTGCCCCTGCCTCTCTGCTATGCTCAGTGCTGCCTCCAGACAGGAGCAGACGGCGGCGCACATGTGCTCCCTGCTCTCTAGCACGTATGCAGCCACGTGGGACGGCATGCACCTGAGGAGTTCACACGCCCCACAGCTGCACGGGAGGCATCGAGCAGATGGCAGGACCCTGGAGTCTGAGCGCACGTCGGCATCTGCCCCGGAGGTGCCCTTCTGTGTCCACCGCCTCCCAGCGGGACTGGCTCCGTGCAGAATGACAGGGTGGGCCGCTCACTGAAAACAGTAAAAATTCCAAGGCAGTGACAGCAGCAAGTCACAGCGAGTGCAGACTTCCTGAGTGCGTGACTGCGGCTGCCCAGGCAGATACCCCTCGCCGAGCTCCCTCGCCTCTAGGGGCATGCCCTTCACTGCTGGGTGGCTGTTTGCATCCTGGTCCCACTGACATGAGGGGGACCTGGGCATGGTGCCTACTCATCGGCTCGACCATACATCTCGGGGGCCGGGGGATGTATGTTCTTAATTCTCCTCTTCCTCTTATTTCCCCACTCCCTCCGCTGAGTTTACAGTCTTAAGATATTGTCTTAAATTTCCTTGGATCAGTACTAGCCCACCCCGTGTCCGAGGGTTTCAGCCGATCCTTTCATGTCCCCAAGAGCTGCCCACATCCTTCTTCAAAGTGCAGGCCGCACCTGCGGGCGCCCGGTGGCCGTGGGACTGCTCAGCCAGGCAGGTAATTAGCCGGGACGGCCCCTTTCTTCTCCGAAGCTTTGAGCTTTCCCTCCTTCCAGGAGGCCGGCTGTGTCTCAGCCCCAGGACCGCAGGGCCAGGAACAAAGGAGCAGCCATTCCCGGAGAAAGGAGCCCCCAGCACAGCCAAGGCCGTGCATTCATTACGGCGGCTCAGGCTCTCCGGGGCGGGCGGGGGGCTGGCTGTGCAGAGCGCCAGGCGCTGGGGTGGGGGCTGGAGGAGGGCACTGGGGAAGTTAGCTCTGAAGTCCCAGGCTCGAGTTCAGATCCCAGCACTGCCACTTGCTAGGAATGTAGTGGGCAAGTGTCTGAGCACCTCAGTCCTCAGTTTCCCCAGCGCCTACCTTACAGGATTGTGGAGGGGACGAGGCCGCAGGGCAGTCGTGGGGTGAGCTCCCACTGAGGGCGGGAGAACTGGGAGCTGCGGTGAACAAGCGCAGCCCTGATGCCGCCCTGTGTGGAGGGTCTGAGCAAGACATTGAGGCTGGCCTGGCACTGGGCGTCCAGACAAGACACCTCCTGCCCCCACTAACCCTCCTCCTCCTCCCCGCCGTCTCCCCTTCCCCCCACTCCCCGCTCTATCCGGCTTTGCTCCTCTTGGCCCCTCTGACCAGGGCTCTTTCTTCTCAGGCTCCAGGCTCAGCTGGGCATGCCTGTCCCTCCTGCTTCTGGTTTTGGTCAATCTTCAGGCCCCAGCTCCCTTCTTAGGGACTCCCCCCTCTCCCCAAGGCAGGGCCCCCCCAATGGCCCCCCATCTCTGTACCTTTAATGTATGCACACACAGAGCTAAAGCTTTGCAGTTAGAACAGCGCCGTGACGACCTGGTTAATTTCTGTCCCCAGCTCTCTGGAAGCTCTGAGGGGACAAGACTGTCCATCTGTTCCCCACATCCTTGCTGTGTAGCCCAGGGCCAGGTAGACAGGCGACGCTAAGAAATCTTTGCTGCATCAACAAATGAGTCTCTGGATGCGACAAGGGGAGAGACAAAGACAGAGAGACAGACAGAGAGAACTCAAGAAGGCCAGTGTGCCTGGGGTGTAGACGGGGGTGGGGGGGTGTACAGGGGCTGGCAGTGGCGTCCAGATTGGGAGGGGGTGCTGCAGACCATCTGGCCTGGGCCGGCGAGGGCCCAGTCTTTTCCCGGGGCGCTGGGCCTCTGAAGGGCACCGCGTTGCTGCCTGGCGCAGCCCATTTGCATTTTAGGAAGATGAGCCGGCAGCTGTGCAGAGCGTGGATTGATAGCCTGGCGTCTTTGTTAAACTCCCCAGAGTCATTTTCTTCTTTTTTATAGGATTCTGCTTGTGAGGCCTGAGCCAGGAACTGATTGTTTCTTCCTAACTCACTTTGTGACCTTGGGTGAGTCCGGCTGCTCTGTAGGAAGCCGGGACAGACCCTGGGCTCCGCTCCTCCACCTGCCACCCGCCCTGCCACCGAGATGCCCCGTGGCACGGTCTTCCCGGTGTGGAGCGTGGCACACCCCTCAGGTTCTCACGCTGGGGCTTCTCCAGAGGGAGCTCAGACAGGACATGCACACACCACGGTTCTCCTGGGGACCCGCTCCTGTCAGTGGGTGAAAAGGCATCCGGGTCTGCCCTGCTGGGACCCAGGATTGAGGACAATCGTGCAGACTGATTCTTGGTTTCTATCTGACCCCCATCTCCCCCACCCCCTGGCTCCTCCACTCTTGGTTCATCGTGATGCATGCCCTGGAGAGGCGGCCCCGCCCGGAACCAGTCTCTACCGCCCGGCATCCTGACACCAGAGGGGCGCCCACCACCCGCCGTCCGCACGGGGGCTCCACTCAGCACTGGCCGCACGCTCCCTGGCAGTGCCAGGCGTGCTCAGGAGGGACCCTCTCCTCCTCGAAGAGCCTCCTGCAGGGCTCAGCTTGTTTGTTTCTCTGAGACGCAGGGAGGCTTTGGCCGCCCCACCTGGAGCGGGTGGGCAGGGAGAGGACATGCAGCTGAGCTTTATCGCCCTGAGGAAAACACACTTGGGTTATGAAGTATGCCCCCTTGAAATCTCACTTGACATTCTGCAGAGAAAAAAGGAACGTTTTTAAGAACTTGGCCGAGCCACCTAATACCCTGGCTCCGGAGCGAAGGCCTTTTGAAAGATTAATACGGAGCTGCAGACAGTCAGTCACCATAATTGCGCTCCCCCTGCTCGGGCCTCTGCCCACGGCCAGGAGCCGTCGGGAGCCGCACCGTGCAGAGGCTCAGGTGCCGCAGCGGCCGCCGCCCCCCGCCCCGCAGGCCCCGCAGGCGGCCTCACCTCCCACCTCCCTCTCCGCAGGGGCAGCGGGGCCGGACCCTGACTGATGTTTCTGGACATTTTGAAAGAGGATTGAGGGTGGTTTCCAGAACTCATCTGCCTCGCACGTTGCGTCCCCTGCCATCTGCTCAGGAGCCATTCCCCGAGCCGGCTTTGCATGAGCAGCTTCACCTTTCACCCAAGAAAGTTACAGGAAAGAGAAGTTTGGGGGGACTGGGACACCCCCACACACCTCCTCAGACACAATGCCCCCCAGCGATGCTCTTTGCTGTGCTGGCTGCTCCTTAAAATGGCCGGGTCCCTGGAGACCACACCCCTGCTCTAAGGCCCTTCCACAGACTCTGGGAGGACAGGGGACCATGGCTCAGCCCTGCTGAGTCCGGGGAGTGCTCCCACCCCACCCCCACCCTGGCTGACCCTGGGGGCTTCTGAGTGGCATTTGCACATGCCTCTGGTTGTCACTGTGGGGCCACCTGGAGTCACTGTTGCTTTTCAGTGACCTCTTACCTCCACTTGGCTGGTCATACCGCTTGCCCTGAACTGTTACGTGGGCACCCCTTCTCCCCCCCCCTCCCATCTGTGGGGGAGCGCACAGCCCCCAGCTACATGGCATTTATATAGCCAGCTCTCCTCTGGCAGTGGGGTGGATCTGCACTGTAAATGTTAGGGAAATGCCGTGTCTGCATCTGGCGGGTCGGAGAGGGCGGGAGGTCTGCCCGTGGAGAAACCGGAGCACCAGCCTCACCGACCGCTCCACGGGGCTGAGGGACCTCACCGGCGGCTCCCCCGGTGACGGGGCAGCCTCTGACCCGTATCAAGTCCGCACTAACCACGTGACCTTCGCAGAGAGGCAGGGCTGTGTCCCCTGGGGGTCCCTGGAATAATCAGTCACCCAAGAGCTGCTCGAGGGGGCAGGCCAAGGACAGAGAGGGACGGGAGCTCCCACTCCCAGGGAGCAGGCATTTCTGAGAAATGTAATTATGATCCAGGAGCACAAACATCCACATCTGGAATTCTGCCGTCCGATGCCTGTCTGTCTGCTCAGCTGTGGAATGCTAAGCAGGCCCCGTTTCTGTCCTGCTCGCGGCAGGTAGCAAGGCGCCGGGGAAGGGCTGGCACCGGGGACGGCGGGTCTGCTCGCTCCCGGGGTACAGGGCCTTCCCCGGGCGCCCGCCCTCACGCGTCCGAAGAAACGAGCATCCCAAACCCACGCCGGCAGTGGCCTGGAGCGAACACTCGGAACCAGTGGTTTGAAAACCACCAAGAAGTAGGGCAGCCTCATCACAGATCTGTCCTTGCCCTTTGCCTTTCTGTCCCGGCTGAGAAGGCGAATTCTAGGCCAGGAGCTTGCAGACCGTGCTTTGTCTCCTCCTGAAATTAAGGTCCCGGGAAGAAGCCGCTCTGCCCAGCAAGAGGCGGAGAGGGCTGTGCTGTGCCTGGCGTCTCCGTTATTAGCGCGGCTGCCCTCTGGACATGCTCTTCTCCATGTATTCGGCATCTTTTTTCCTGGTGGCTATTACTTTTAGCTTTTATTACCCACACCTGTACATTCTACCTCAGAGGCCCCGAGACAGGACTCAAAGGGGTTTCGCAAACGCTTAGAATAAGAACGTGCCCAGTGTCAGACCTTGCCCTGGCCGTGTTGTCCCAGCCTGGCATTCGGGGGTGGAGGAGAGGGGAAGGAGGGGGGGATACCAGCTGTCCCACGGGGGCTGGCGCATTCCGAACCTCAGGGCTCCGGACCTTGAACCCGGGGCCACTGGTTTTAATGAGCAGATGTTTGCCTAGCCGGAATCCATTTCATTGTGCATTTTATAAGCCGCTGGTCAAAACAAGGAAGTGCTCTGAGCCCTGGAACAATCACTAAGTCAGAAATCCAGCCGCTTGTAAATCCGCAGAATGTTATGCCTTGGGGATAGCAAATCTCTGTTTTTCTGTAGATAATGTACGTGAGACAGAAGTCATAAGCAGGGAAATAATGAAACCGCTGTGATTCTCTTCCTCTCCTCCCCCCTCCCCTTCCCCCTCTTCCCTTCCCCCGATGCAAGCAATTACAGGCTGCAGCCCTGAATCCCTTTGTCCCCACACAGGCGCCAGCGACAGCTCCGAGGAGCCAGGTGGCAGCCAGGGCGCTGGCCGGGGTCAGGCATTGTGTCCCGCCGCCGCAATAACATTTTTCCCCCTTGACGTCTTCCCCGAGCGCCAGGGAGAGGCCCGCCGCCCGGCTCCCAGCGGGCCCGCGTCTGGGCGCTCGCAAGTGCAGGAGCCGTTACATTTTCCGTTTTCCGGCTGGGAATGGAATGTTGATACTGTGTGATTGTTTTATTTATTTTATACGTTTTCCTTGGAATGTCTACACGCAGCCCGCCTGGCTTGGCGGCCTCTTGATTTACGGTAGTTATAAACATTCCAAAGCAGACATGCCAGTTAAATGGTACAATAACATTATACAGTTACAATCCTGTTATAAATGTGCGGGCCGCTCCAAAAACACCATTTTCTGCGTCCCCTCGCCCAGCCTATTCCTTCCTGCTACCTACGCCGTGATGACTTTGGAAGCCGCCGGCCCCGCGGAAAGAGGGCAGAGGATCTGAGGGCTAGTCATGGCGTGGCCTCGCCACCCCCACCCCGCTCCCTGGAAAACATTTCTAAGAAGCCTCAGTACTGGTGTCCAGAAGCAACAGGCCCGTTGGAGAACACGCCTGAACTTTCCTTTCCCTGAAAATCACATTTCCTCGCATGCCCAAGGCGATCTCGGAGAGAACGCCGGCCCCACGTGGCGGCCAGGAGCGTGGAGATGGCCGGCCTCTCTTCCACGGCCGCCTGTGCATCCATCCATCCATCCATCCATCCTTCCCATCGTCCATCTGTCCATCCCACCATCTGTCCGTCCATCCCACCATCCGTCCACCCATCGCCCGTCACGAGCTTATAGCTGTTACTGTGCCCCCAGCACTCGCAGGTCCTCCTGCAGGCACAGATTCCCTGCTCTCAGACAGAGAGTGACGTAGTGACATCAGCTGTCACTTAGCGAGGGCTTTGTTTGTTTGTTTGTTTGTTTCGTTTTTTTTTGGAGGGGGTGGAAGGCTCACCAAAGAGGCAGAGAGGACATACATACAGTCTTGTTGCTCAAACTGGGATGCTTTTGAGAATGAGAAGGGAGCTATTAAAAATGACTCCAGGGGAGCAGGCAGAAACAAGGACCCCGGTCAGCTGAGAGGCATGATCCCCTTCCCACCGAGATTCAGCGGAGAAGCCGAGAAGGTTAGGGGCAAGGAGGGGGAAGGGACTCCTCCTTTTCCTTGAGGAGAGAGGCTGCACACCAAATAAAAAACAACGCTTACGGCAGAGAAAGGAGAGAGGGACAAGAATGGTTATGTGTGCTGGAGCAATAGTGGATTTGTTGAGGCTGAGTGAACGAGTGGAAGGACATGCGGATGGGAGAGGAAATAAGATATAAGCAATGTTTCTCCAATTTTCAAGGGCCAGCAGGAGCTGCTGGGTGCTGTGGCTTTTCCTTTGGTGTGAAACACGCAGAGAATTTCAACGCGAGGCCAGCGAGCTGCTCTGAGGGTGTTCTCACTCCCGCCGCTCCCACCCTCCCGCCAGGGGAAGGGGCCTCGTGTCTGGTCTGCGCGCACCTTCTGCGTGCAGCACAGCGCACAGTTTCTGGACCCTTCGCCTTTCAGCATCTCCATCAGGAATGCCAAACCCATCTCCCCACTTGGTCCACATTGTCCAAACACAAGGCTTAGAGGCCAAAAATAAAAACATTCCTGGGATTGTGAGTCCAGCTTCCTTCAGCTTTGTTTTCATTGTCATTCTAGCAAAAGGCGCAGGTCAAAGAGCGGGGTTCTCTTTTCATTCCTTTCATACGTTTGGCTGTTTGGAATGTAGGTCTGAGTTGGTCTCCCAGCAGGCCCTGGGCCAGGGGGAGGGGACCCTGAGGCCCTCTAGGCACCCTCTCTTCCTGTCTTGCCTGTGCTTCCTCACAGACCGTGAGCTTTCTGAGGGTGGGGACTCGGCCTGCTCACCGCCAGCCCCAGCACCTCCTATGGGCTGGCGCTTAGTATGTGCTCAAAAAATGTCTCCTGTGGGACTGCCCCCGGGGCGCCCTCGATGGGACACCCTGGATGGACCTTCCTCCGAGCTCATGCTTCATTTCACATCCTGTTCCCATAGAAATGGGGCTCTTCATGTCAGCGTTTCATCTTCTCCCACACAAGGCCGGCCTCAGCTCTACGCCCATCAGTTCTCTAAGGCCAGCCAAGCAGCCTCATGAGAGCGATGGCTCACGTGAGCTGAGCAGGGCACTGAGCTCCACACCTCACTGCCGGGCAGTCTGGCAGCTTCTGTTAGAATCAGCGGGCCAGGCCGGGTCTCCGAGCAGAGGCCCCCTCCCCGAGGCCAGGCCTGGCCGTCCCGGGCTGCCACCCCTGAGGGCAGGGTTATCGTGGCGATTGGGGTTGCAGACTGGGGGGGGGGTCTCACCCTAAGCCTTCCTCCAGCTAGCTCTGCGATGCCGGGCGAGAGCCTGTGGTCTCTGAGCCTCGGTGGCTCCTCTGTCACTGGGGACAGCATGATGTCCGGGGCGGCAGGGAGCTGCGCGGTGCAGAGTCGTAGCTGTCCCCGCACACGGACAGCAGACAGACAGGCCCGTGCAGGCCCGCACTGGGCGCCCACGGCCAGTGCAGGGGAAGTTGCTCTTCTCTCTGTTTCTGTCCTAAAAGGTGTGGGGACACTCAGCTGGACCTCGCTGCCTCTGTGACAGCCTCCTCTTGTCACCCAGCAGAGGCCACGGCGTTGACGGGGCCTGCCCGTGGCTTTCTGTGGCCTCGTTCAAATACCTGATGGCAGCTGTGCCTCCCTCCCAGGAACCTGGTAATGAGCACTGTCCCTGAATCCCAACACGATTTAGAACTCATGCTGTTTATGTGCTGGGAAGCAGACGAGACTTGCATTTGAAGTGGCCCACCGGGTCCTGGGGAAGGGAGGCAGTGCGGCTTCTGGGTAATGATGTTTTCTGGGGCCCAGGCCTGAGCCTACAAGGCGGGAGGGGGTAGCGGGCGTAAGGAGGGGCATCAGGTGGTCAGCTTCTCTATTAGGGGCCTTTCATTCAGGCAGGAGCCCCGGGTACACGCTGGCAACAGTCCAACCCTGCATTCTGCACCGTGGGCATCCTGCATGGACCAGACCCCCAGGCTCAGAGCCAGGAGGGAGGGGGGATCTGAGAGGACTGGGTAAAGCGATTGTCTGAAAATGTGCAGGGTGGGCAGGGCTTAGGAAACACAGCGAGGCTGGATGGGCCTGCAGGCCTGGAGATAGTGGGGGCCTTTGGAAAGGGGACCTGGAGCCTGAGCAGGAGACAGCAGAAGAGTGAGCTCCTCCAGCTGCCCCACCAGCCAGGCGACCAGAAGCCAGGGCGCAGGGCCTGTGGGCTGGCACCCATAGGAAGGTGGGGAAGACCAACACATTATGCTCAGCCTGGGGAGTTTCAGCTCCTGGTTGAAGGGTTGCAAAGTCAGGGGCCTAAGGGGGCCAGGCAGTAGCAAGTAAGGGGAGCCACATGGGTGTGTCACCTGAGGGAGAGGGGGAGGGGTGCCAAATAGGCTTGTTCATCCAGGATGGAAAGGGGCCAGGTGGCTGGATCTTCTAGCTCCTCTGGTAGACAATGAAAATTGGTGTGGGTTGTGTGTGTGTGTGTGTGTGTTTAATGAGTTATCTTTTAATTTTTAATCTTAGCAGCAAAGTCAAATTTTTTAAAAGAAGACATTTTGCAGGCAAGACGAATGGAATCTGTCTGTTGGTTGGCTATTATTCCCGGTCACTGGCTAGGGATCTCTCGTCAGAGGGCCATGAGATAAATGAGTGTGAAGCACCAAGCTGGGCGCTCTCGTGGCAAAAAGCAGGGGCAGGGCGCTGGGCAGGGGCTGCCTGGGCAGGAGCAGAGCTAGGCCTGCCCCTGGGAGCTGTGAAGCTGGCACGCTCTGAGCGTTGTCCCTGACCACCCCACACCCCACACCCCATTCTCCATCTGTGCACCCTGTCTGTTTAGAGAGTATTTATCCCAGCCTATGAGCAAGTGTTTCTTTACTCCTTCAGTTGGCTTTCCCTCCCTTCCCCAGACAGATGTCTATTTCCTACCTTATCCCCAGAGCCAGGCAAACAGAAGATGACGGATAGGCTTTTGTTAAGTACCTGCTGTTCCACCTCCTTAGGGGAGGTATTGTTATTGCTACAGGAGTAGTAGCTGTCATTGTCATAGTCATCAGCCGTATTTTATAACTGAGGAGACACTGGATGGTTAAGAGATATGGTGAAGATTGCAGAGCCAGGAAGTTTTGGAGTGGGGACTCAACCCCAGAACTGATGGGTTCTCAGGACCCCGCTCTTAGTGTGGACACTGGCTCATTCCTCAGCACCCCTTAGATTAGAGCATAGACCCTGTCTCCTCCAGGAAGCCCTCCCTGACTCACCCAGCGGCTGGACTAGGCACTGCCTCTGGGCTCCCCAGCCCCTCAGGTCCTCTGCCAGGATTTCTCTGTCAGCATTGTCTTGTTGCTCCTCTCTTGTGGCTGGGTGTAAAGTTCACCTTAAAGGCAGAGAGCTTGTTTTGTCTGATTCCACTCCCAATCCCTACAGCGCAGTGCCTGGCCTGTACCCATAGCGGCAATTCGAATAACACTAAGAAATGGAGAGGTGTCTCTACTGAGCCACCACTGTGTGCCATGCACTGTATTTTCTTTCATCTTCACCACGTGCTCCTCTTATGGACCCGGGGCGGGGACTCCGAGAGCAGCTGGCCAGAGATTGCACTGCTTGCCAGAGGCGGAAGTAGAATTCAAAGCCAGCCCTGCCTGCTCCATGTCCTGGCCTTAACCACTGCACTGACAGTCCCCCCTGCAGGTGCTTCGTGAACACCAGGCAAGAGGGTGGGCAGCCTTGTTCTTGGGAGGGTGGGAGAGCAAACTCTCTGGGCTTTGGGGGCCATGTCGTTTCGGTCACAGCTCAGCTGTGCTGTCAGTACGCACAAGCAGCCCTGAGAGCACCCCCACCAGTGAGCATGGTTGTGTTCCAATAAAACTTTATTTAAAACACAAGTGGTGGGCCTTAGTTTATGGAGCCCTGATATATGTTGTTGCGTCAAAGATGTCGATGTTACAAGGCACCCTGGTTTCAGAGAAATTGTCATGTGGACAAACTGCATCTCAGAGCCAGAGACTTGATATTTGTTGAATGAATGAATAAATGAGTGAATGATCAAGTTGGCTGTGTGTCCCTGAGTGTTTGGCAGGAAAGATGAGGACCCAATAGTGAGTCCCTTGAATGTCTTGCAAAATCCTCCACGTGTCCTCTGCTCCTTCTTAGGGGACCGCCACCATTGCACTGCACCTACATGGGCCTGGAGGCCGCTTCCCTGAGGGGAAACCAGGGATTGGTTCAGGCCAACCCGCCACTGTGGTGCTGGTGGAAGCCTGAGAGCACACCCACCGATGGGCATGGCTGTGTGAACAGGATGGGCCATCTTGGTGAACAGGATGCAGTTCCTCGTCAGCTGAGGTCGCCAGCCTGAAACTCGTGGCAGGCACACAAAGAAAGCCTGCACCTCGAATTCATCCAGATTCATTCTTGTGGGAATACTCCTTGGAGTGGCCAGATGGTAACACCATGTTTAACTCACAGAGAGCTTGCTATGCTTGTTACCTGCTTCATAGTATTCCGGATCGTAGCTCCTTTACTAGGAGCCCACCAGCTTCAGGAAAGGCTGGATCCAGGTGCTTGGGTAACGTCATCAGGACTTAGATTCCCTCTCTGCCTCTCACCTGCTTTCTTATATGCTGGCTAACTCTCGGGCAGACTGCCCCCAAGTAGTGGCAGCTCAGCAATACCAATGGAAGAGAGGATCTTTTTCAAAGTGGTTCCAGTAAAAGCCCCAATCTTGGCTCTGATTGGACCATTTTGGGTCACATGCCCACCCTGAGTCAGAGGTCAAGAGGTGAGTCTGATCGTGACTGTGCACTGGGAGCGGGCGAGGGTGGTCAAATTGGGGGTTTTAAAGAAGGAGACTTTTTTCTTAATGATGTGAGGCCAGGGGCTGGGCACAATGTCCTCTTCTGCACAGGGGCCAGTGGATGGCGCCAGGAGGGAGGAGGGAGGCGGGGCCTGAGCTCCCAGACAGGGGTCCGGTTGCTGAAGACAATGGAATGGAGGCCGGAGGAGAAGGGCTGAGGAGCAGAGCAGAAAGGCAGCCAGGCCACTTCCGAGCCAGATGTCCTGCCTCCACGGTGCCAGCCGGGGACCTGCTCAGGGCCCCGAGGCAGGGGCAGGCTCCGTGACGCACTGCACCGATTGCCCTTTTTGCCTCAACTGCCAGGACTCAGGGGCTCAAACAAGAAAACAACACCCGCTCCCCCACGCCAAGGGTTTGGGAGACTGCCCACCCCCTCCTCCTGGGTGTTATTCTAGATTCTTCTCTTTCTAGTTAGCAGCCTCTCCATTTTATGTGTCATTTATTGTAAGCCACTTCCAATCCCTTTAGGAAGCAGGCAGGGTATAAATTATAAATCGATTTAATTTTAAAAACTCAATAGGGCAGTTTTCTCTGTAGGGCTCCTAGCAATTGCTTCTGCTGACGCTTTCTTCATTACCCCGTGGAGGGGGCTGGTGAGAGCTTAACTGTTGGGGTGCTGCGATGCGAGAGGGGGAGGGGGTGGGGGTGAGGAGGGCTCGGCCTGGGTGTGGGGTAGCGGCAGGAAATGGGGCCAGCCGGCCCTCCAGAGAGGCCATACTGGTGGACAGCAGCCTCAGGGGTCAGTGTGGCCGGGGCTGTGTGACGGTGGGTGGATAGCCATCCTCTCTGAGCCTTCACTCCCTGCTCTGTGAAGTGGGTCTAAAAGCAGAGCCTGTTTCAGAGGGTGGGGGGATCATGAACTGAGTTATTATAACATATCTGAAGGGCTCAGAATGGCGAAGGCACATTGCAGAGGCTTAGCCCAGTCTCTGCGTTTGTTCTGCACGTTGGCTTTTGTGGAACACACACACACACACACACACACACACACACACACACCCCACATACACCCCCCCATACACATACACCACACACACACACACACCCCACATACACCCCCCATACACACACACACACCACACACACACACACACCCCACATACACACACACACCACACATACCACACATACACACACACCACACACACACCACACACACACACACATCACACACACCCCACACATACACACACACACCCCACACACCACACACACCCCCCACACACACACACACCCCCACACATACCACACATACACCCACACATACACACACACACACACACACACCACACACACACATCACACACACCCCACACATACACACACACACCCACACACACCACACACACCCACACCCACACCCACACACACACACACCACATACGCACACATCACACACACCACACACACACCCCCCACACATACACACACACACTGATATAGATCATCTTACAAATTTCCTTCCCCTGTCCCTGGCCTCACTCAAGAAACCCACATTATTTAACGGAGGCGAAGTCATACAAGCCATCTATCCATTGGCCCTTTTTCCGCCCTTCCCCCTTCCCCCTTCCTTTCTTCCACCATCTCAGGGTTTGTTGAGCTTGTACTTTGTTCTCAGCACGAAGGAGCACAGTAAGCAGTCAGACGTGGGCTCTGCTTTCCCGGAAGCCACATTCCAGGCAATACTTAAGAAAATAAACAAAAGGAATTTCAGAAATGGAAGGACTATGCAGAAAATAGGAGAGTTTGGAGAGTGGATTGTGAAGGGGGGGCTTGCTGGTCTGGATGTCTGAGATGGGGCCTCAGTACCAGGAGAGGCCAGCAAGGGGCGCTCTGGACAGCGGGAATGGAAAGGACAAAGGCCCTGAGGCAGGAATGAGCGTGGTGGGCTGGAAGCGATGGAACCAGAGGTGGAGCAGAGGGCAGGGAGGTGGGAGCTGCCGTCAGGGGCCCACTGGGCGCATCCAGTGTGGGTTTTATTCTAAGTGCTCAGAGCAGAGGAGGAACACCCAGGGTCTCCTTCCCTGGCCACGTCCTGCCCCCGTCTGGAGGCTCCCAGGCCAGCTGACCATCAGGATGGGCTTCCAGAAGTCAGAGCTGGGAAGGATGGCCATGCTCAGAGGCCTTTGGGGGCCTCACCTCCACAGCCGTCACTGATATTGTCCTCCTGGGGCTGCCTCCGGAGCTCCGGCTGCGGCCACGGGGCTCCGGCCAGCCAGCGCCGAGAGGCCCGGAGGGCGGGGAGGGGGTGTTGATGCCATTGGTTTATGTCCCATCTGCACAGAAAGCTTGTACTTTTTAAATATACATGGGCCTCACATTTTCCAAGGGGGGGCTCTCTCTTTCCCACCTGCCCCCTGCTACCTGTAGAGCTCTCCAGCTTAAAGGAACAGTGACTCCATTCATTGACTGCTCAGATTTGTTTTGCTTTCCCTCCGTGGGGATGCCAGACCTGGAGGATCCAGCAAGAAGAGGTCACCACTTCTCTCTCTTATATGCTATCCATCTATCTGTGCACCTACCTACTTTATCTTACTACCTGCTCTATCGATCTGTCTATCCATCAATCTCCACCTATCAATTATATCAATCATCTACCTAACACATATTTTAAATAAAAACAAGACCCTACTAAGTATCTCGTTTTGTGACTTTCTGCTTTTCCCTAAAAACATACCCTGCCCACTGCTCCGTGTCAGTAAGCTAATTTCCTCACAGTCCACCCCTGGGCTTCCTGTTGCACCAGTTGTGCCTGCTCAGTCCTGCGTCGTATGAGTGCTCGCTGACACATGGCTGTGCTGGCCGGTGAGCGCGGCCAGGGCTGACTCGGGAGATGAGGCTGTGCTTGTCGCCTCCCATGATCACCAGTGTTGATGTGTCTTGCTCAGCAAGGAGCCGTTAGGCACTCTTCCTCACCTCTGCGCTAGGGTGGGGCGACCCTGACCTTAGCCATAACCCTAACCCTAACCTAACCCTAACCTAACCCTAACCCTAACCTAACCCTAACCCTAACCCTAACCTAACCCTAACCTAACCCTAACCCTAACCCTAACCCTAACCTAACCCTAACCTAACCCTAACCCTAACCCTAACCCTAACCCTAACCTAACCCTAACCCTAACCTAACCCTAACCCTAACCCTAACCCTAACCCTAACCCTCTGAAGGAAAAACGGGAGTGAATGCCCCCATTTGCCAGATGAGGACAGAGAGGCTCACAGGGGAAGTGCTTTACGCCAGAGTCCAGCCATCCCCCAGCACAGAACCATTCGTGTCCTCAGCCAGTGTGACTGTGCTTCTTTGTACTCCGGGAGGCGTGCTTGGATCATGCCACCCCCCCAACAGTGACTCAAGCAGGTACTATGCTGAGCCCCTTTGCAGTGGAGAAGCCAAGCCCAAGGTGAGAGGGACCAGGAGCACTGGTTCCGGCACTCAGCATTGTGTGGCCCGGAGGTTCTCCCCCTCCACTCTGGAGGAGCTGGGCAGGCAAGGAACAAACTCCTCTCTGGCGCTCCTGGATCCAGCCCTCCAGTCTTCCAGACCCCGGCCAGTGTCCACAGCAGTAGGACAGCGCTGCCAGACAAGTCCAGGGGCCTGAGGTAGAATCTCTGTGGTTGGCAGAATAATGGCCCCACAAAGAAGTCCACAGCCTAAAGCCCAGAACCTGTGGAATTGTTACCTAATGTGGCAAAGAGGCTTTCTGATGTGATGGGGAGTTTATCGTGGGTGGCCCCTGTGCTATCATAACAGTCCTTGTGAGAGGGGTGGGAGGGGCAGAGTCAGAGAACAGAAGAGGCTGCACTGCTGACTTTGACCATGGAGGAAGGGGCCACGAGCCAAGGAATGCAGGTGTCCTATGAAGCTGGAAAAGACAGGAAATGGACTCTCTCCTACAACCTCCAAAAGGAACCAGCCCCTACTGATGCCTTAATTTTAGGACTTCTGACTTCTAAAACTGTAGGATGAAGAATCTGTGTTGTTTTAAGTCACCAAGTGTGTGGAAATTTGTTACAGCAGCAAGAGGGCACTAATACAGACTATATCTGGGAAGATGCTGTCCAAACCATTGCACCGGAGGGTGGTGCTCCAGCAAGGCTCTGGGGGAACCAGAAGAACCAGGAGGCATGGGGCCGTACACTGTGACCAACAGGGCTGAGCAGTCACCTCTGGGCCACACTTGAGTGGCCATCCGCACTGCTCTTGGCCGCACTGCCTGCTGGTTTCATGGCGCCGTTAGCTGCTATCAGGAACACGAGCTCTGCTCCCAGCTCCTGTGCTCCTCCAGGGACAGCAGCTTCTGGCAAAGGGGGAGAGGAAACAGCGGAGGTCAGGGTGCTGCCTGGAGCTGCTCAAAGCTTCCCTTTGAAAAGGGGTGAGGGCAGAGGGGGCAATGGGCTCATTGCTGGGAAGGGGTGGACTGTGATGAAATTAGCTGGCCTTGGAGTGAGGGGTGAGGGGTAGACGCCGCTGTAACGAGAAGAGCCCACACCACTAGAGTCTGCTCCGCCCCCCTCGCTGTACCTTCTCCACCTTCGCATCCATCATAAGCATCCAGCTTGCCCTCTGCCAACCCCGTTCTCTCCTGGGCATGTCATTGATTTCCTAATGGGATTGGTTGTGCTTTCACCTTGTTGTCCCTTCCCCCACAGGCTCCGCAGGCGGAGCGTGGGTTTGGGAGTCAGGGGTCTGGCCTTGGACTCGAGGCTGTCTTTCTCCAGCTGTGGCAAGCCTCAGAGCCCTGTCTCCCACAGCAATGCCCCCTCCTGATGGGTTTTTGGGAAGATGCTGTCTCCCTGCTCACCTGGATGTGAGCTAGGTCATGTTCACCCTGGTCCCCAGCACCCAGCTCATGGGAAGCAGCTTCTGGATGTTTGTTGAATGAATGAGGCACATGCATACATGCATCTCAGTGCCGGCACACGGCACACGCTGGGCCAAAGCGAGGCCGTGACGATGTGGCCGACGTGCAGCCCCCATCGCATCCCACCTCCCAGCCCCCTCCTGTAAGCGGCTTCCGGACTGCCTCCGCGTGGAGACTCTTGGGTGGACTTTTTAAACTGCCTTTCACAAAGCAACATTGGAAGTTGGACTTTGGGGACTGGGAACACTGTGTGGGTGCCTTCCTGTTCTGTTCCGTCACCCATGGGCGTTGCGTGTCTCCCCTGCCATCCGGGAAGCGTGGCAGAGCAGAGAGGCGCTGGTTTGCCTCTGTGCTGCTGAGAGAATGATGGACGGAGCGAGAAACAAGTGTCTGTGAGTGAAGAGTGAGCCTGGGCTTTGCCGCAGCGCAAATGACCTTGGGGAAGGAGCATTCTGGGCTCTGCGTTCCCAAAGCGTGCTCCATGGATGCGCAATTCTGCCACACATTCAAAAATGCAAAAGGGTGTGTTTTGTTTTATTTGTTTTGTTTGTTTGTTTGTTTGTTGGGGGGAGAGGTGTGTGAGAGTTTCCCGGGCCAGGCAGTGTGGAAAACACTGGAGGTGAACAGAGCTCAGCAGGCTTCTTTGGGCAGGACTTCTCGAGCCTTTCCTCTGCCGGCACGCTTTGCAGATTTCCCAGAGGAGCGGAGATTATGGTTTTCTGCAGCATGTCGATCACGGAGCCTGTGTTTCAAGCATGGGGTTCAGCAGAACAGGTGGCGGAAAAGCTGCTCCCCGGGGAGGCTGTTTGGAGGGGCTGAGCTGCCCTGGTCCGGTCAAAGGAGAGGCAAACTGAAAGAGAGAGCAGGTGGCCACGCAGCCCGGGTCAAGAGCGGTCCGGGAACAACAGCCTTGCTTGTTGTGAGGCAGGTGACCCCCTGCGCCACAGACTTGGCGTCTCCCAGGAGCCAGGGATGTGGTTATTGTTGTTGTCAGTGAACAATTACCTGCCTCTATTCAGGGAGAACAAAGGATTCTGCTGGGTTTTATGTTTTCTTCTTCCTTTGTGCCCACCAGGTCCCGGCCACAGGCCACGGTTCCCCCAGAAAGTGCTTGCGGGGGGGTTAATCCATAAGGTCACTTGAAAATGAAGCCATTATTCCCTTCTTAAAGGTTAATGTATTTTTCCCAGGAGTGTGTGAGTGGAAATTTCAAGTATCCCACATTCTTCATTTAGCTGGGTAATGTCCTGAGCTACTCCAGAAAAAATGAGCGCGACAACAACGGGAGAGGAGCCAGGGGAGGTGGGAGGGCAGCAGGGGTGGCTGGCTCTCCCAGGTGGGACCCCTTAGCTAAGGATGCCAGGACAGACTCAAAAGAAACCCCCAGGTTCCAAAATAGCCAAGGGCACCTGACAGAGGGAAGGGTGTGCCGGTGATGGGTTGACCAGTTGGCCAGCAGCTGGAGTAATTTATCTCAGACGGCTGCCTGGAGGAGGTGGGTTTTGAATACCTCCTTGGATGCAGAGAGGAAGGGAAGAAGGGAGGGAGGGAGGGGATTCATCTGGATAGCCCAAGAGCATATCCAAGAGAAAGGGGGTGGGAGAGGGCTGGAGGTTTTGATCCTCACCAGACCTCTAGCCCACTCCTATGCGGAAACACTGCTGATTTCCCTCTGCCTCAAAGAATGTAGCAGGGCAGTGATCACGCAGAATAAACACCTCATTTCCCAGCCTCCCTCAGAGCTAGATGATGCTCTGGGATAGATCTGGCCATTGCAGTGTGAGTGGAAGTGGTGAAAGCCATTTCCAGATCACACTCTTAATTGGAAAGGGCAGGCCCCCTCCTCGCCCCTTCATTTCTTTCGGCTTGCTGGGAACGAAGAACAGCGGGAACTGCAGCAGCCATTTTGTACCTGGAACTGGGAGTTATGTGTATGAGACGGAGAAAGGAGGTATAATTTACCTGCGTCTCTGAAGACCACGGAGCTTCCTGCCCACACTCTGGGCAGTGACCACAGACCTTTACGGAGGAAAGAAATGAATGTCTGTGTTGTTTTAGCCACTCTTATCTGGGGTCTCTGTTACAGCAGCCAAACCTTTAAAGACACCCCACAGCAGTCCCGATAAACACACAATGTAAACAAAAGGGAGAGGTTTGCTACACCAAGGTAGCTCCAAGCTTCTTCCATTTGGAAATTGTGCCCCCCCCCCCCCCCCACTACTGCTCTGCTCTGCCCTACATGTCTCCAGCCAGCCCCCCTCCTCCCCCTGGCCTCAGCACGCATTTCAGGACCGAGGAAGGATGGAGGTAAAGGAGGGTGCTCAGGCAACGGAGGCCCGTGGAGACCTCTGGTCCTCAGCAGCCCCTGACCTTCGCCTTGGCCTCCCCCTCCCTGTGGACGGGGGCAGCTGCAGAGAATCGGGGTCAGATGTGCCAGGGGCCTCTGGGAACAAAGGGCTGTCAGGATTGCAGATAGGCCTGCCAGGATGTCAGAATAAAAATTCAAGTCCGGGTTCATCTGGCCTCCGCTGGGCGGGGCTGCTTTTCGAGATGATCTCAGCGTCCCCATTCCAGCCCTGTTCCCATAAAAATCACAGGCCTCTTGCCAATTAACGGCCTGCCAGCCGGGCCCTGAATGTAATCAGCCATAATTACTTAATAGCCTGAAGTTGGGGAGGCTTCTTTTGAAGCCTGGGATCCTCAGCCCGGTAGCCCAGTGCTCTGGGAGAGCCGGCGCTGCCCTGGCCATACCAATCACCTCTGCGTGCCTGCTCTCCGGGGCACCTCGCCATCCCACTGACAGCGCGGTGCGTGCTCCCGGCTCCCGGCCCCCGGCCCCCGGCCCAGCGGCTCCCAGCACGGATTCCTGAGAGAAAACAAAGTGCAGAGTACAAAAGGCTGGGCTGCATCCACGCACATCCACACACCCCGAGAGAGACCGAAGACAGTGCCCGCTGGGTGCCAGTGATCATTGGAGAGCAAGAAGGGCTATAATCAGGGGGAAAATGTAATATGCAATACTTCATGTTGGATTAAGTGTACCGTGCAGCTGGAAAGCGGGGCTGCAGATAGAAAACAAATGTTCCAACATCTTCGCGGGTGACCTCCAAGTTTCCACAGGCTCCTAATCCTTCTCTCATAATTCAAGCTCGTTGGCCGGGAGGTGATGGCTTGGCTGGTGGAATTCCATGATCAATCAGCAGTTCTCCCAAGGCCAGCGCTTCCCTCCACGGACCTGTGTGCTGACATGTCTCTCCAGCAGGATGGAAGCCATGTTTCCATGGGCTGGGCAGCAAACCACCTCTGAGCTCATCTTCCCCAGAGCTCAGCTGGTGCAGGGGCGGGGAAGGGCTAGAGAGAGGGCAGGGAGCGTCTGAGATGGAGCCAGTGTTCTGACAGCCATGCTTCTCAAGCTTGTCCTTGGTGGAGGGGTCTTTTAGTGATTTTAGCATCCATCCTTCTGTTGGTCAGAGTGCCTACCCTCCCTCTTTCTTTCCCTCTCTCCTTTCCTTCCCTTCCTTCCTCCCTTCCTTCTTTCCTTCCCTTGTCCCTTCCTCACTCACTCCCTTCCTTTTCTTTCCTTCCTTCCTTTCTTCTTTCCCCCTTCCTTCCCTCTCCCCTCCTTTTCCCCCCTTCCTTCTCCTGTCTACCATCAGTCATGCTCTAACCTTAGTATTACTTAAAAGCTTCTACAACTTGTCCTATCAGAAGTAAAACTTTGGTCCACTCCCCCGTCTGTAGGCAGCTTCTAAAAAGACTCCCCCAGGCCTACGTTTCACACCCTCACGTAGCCCCTGCCCTGGAGTTTGGGCAGAACCGTGATTCGCTGCTAACAAAGAGACTGTGGCAGATGCGATGGCAGGTCACATATGAGATTGTTCCAGAAACTGACTCACATCTTGCCCAGTGCCATGGGGAGCCCGTGCAGTGGGGAGCTGGTGTGTCTGACCAACAGCCAGCAAGGCCCTGAGGCCTCAGTGCAGCTGTGTGGGCGGCCTTGGGGGCAGCTCTGCCCCAGGGGAGCCTTAAGATGACCACAGGGCCCACTAGCATCTTGACTGCAGCCTCACGAGAGACCCTGAGCCAGAAGCACTCCACTAAGCCGCAGACACTGGGAGACAGTACACAGGGGTTGCTTCGTCACTCAGTTTTGGGGTCCTTTGTTACTCAGCAGTAGGTGACTAATACACTCAGGCCCCTGGCTTGTGGCTGCATCACCCCATCTCCGCCTCCAACTTCCCGTGCCTTCCCTGCGTCTGCTCTTCTTCTGTCTCTTTCTAAGGACGTGCCACTGAATGTAGGGCCCACCTGGGTAATCCTGAATGATCTCTCAAGATCCTTAACTTAGTTATCTGTAAAGACCCTTTCTCCAAATAAGGTCCCAATCTCAGGTTTAGGGGTACATGTCTTTTGGGGGAACGCCATTTTACCCACAACATCTTGCTCACCAATGTATTTAACTCTTGGGCCTCACCAGCAATTCCCAGCCTGTCTGGGGGTGCTCACTAAGTGTTTGTTGAGGGAGTAAATGAATGGATGAATGAGCTCACCCATTACTTTAGTGATTCTAAACATGAGCTCACATCAGATTCACCAGGGGGGCCTCTTAGAACAGATTGCTGAGCCCACACTCAGTTTCTGGCCCAGCAGTGTCTGGGGGAAGGCCTGAGGATTTGCATTCCTAATGAGTTTCCCAGGGTGCTGCTGCTGCTGGGGAGGGTGGGCACACTTTGAGTGCCCTGCTCAGGTACTGTTCTTCCTTCCAGCCATTAGCACCTGGGCTGTAATTAAATTTTATTTCCCCCTCAAAGAGCTTGTAGGCCTCTAGCATCTCCCTGCTGTCCCAGGCTCTTCCTTGTCAAGGAGAAAAAACTGCCTGATTACCCAATTCTTCCCCAAGAGTCTGGTAACTGTGTCCTCCTATAACCCCATAACCAAGGGGTCCAGGCTGCCTGCACCACTGGAGCCAATTCAGCAGAAATAGGGTTGAATCCTATATGAGGGCTTATTCCAATACTGCCTCAGTATGGAATCCACAAACATCTGCTCTGCGCCCCCCATAAGCCAGCTGCTTGTATTGGGTAGAAGGACAAAGATTACAGGGGAAGTAGGACTTGCAGGTATGGGAAAGTGGGCACGGGATAATTATTACAGGTTGCAAGTCATGGGGAAGGGGATATTTCAGAGGGGGGCACCTCCAGGCACCCTGGGACCAGATTACAGGTAATGGGGCTGGGGCAGTGAAGAGCAGGTGCCTCCAGGACTGGACTGTCTCAAGCCGAGAGGCTGTAAATCTTCCCAGGATGAGGGGCCGCTCTCAGGACAGGAGGGCTGCATTCCGATGAGAGCGCCCATGTCCCAGCAGATTAGCACGTGCTTTCTAATCAGACAGAGCAACCATGGTTAACAGAGCAGGATTAACAGTTCTTATAATTATAGTAAGTTTCCAGTGTTCTCTTTCTGCCCTGACACTCCCTGGTGATGACTGCAGTGAAAACAGCTTCTGAAGAAGGCAAGGCAGCAGCAAAGATGGAGCCTCCACCAGTGACTGGTTCTGCTGGTGCAGAAGGTCAGGGTTCCTGGATTCCCTCAAATCACAGTCCTGGGCATGGGGCGTGGGGTGCCCCAAAGTCCAGGGGCTAGTCCAAGACTCACCCCACATAGAATTTCTGGGTTCTGGGGCACATGGTCCACAGAGAAGAAAATACAGACAGGGATTATTTTTTTGGGGAAAAAAAATCACCATTGAGATGGATTTTTAGCTGGGAAGACAGGTGGCACATTGGGGTGGGTCTCCCCTTAAGCACAGGTGCCTCACCTGGGGTGCTGGCTCAGGGACTCCCACCTTCTGTCCAACAAGGCCTGGGGATGTATTTTTTCTTTCCTTTCTTCTTCATTTTTTTTTAAGCATTATAAAGATGTAATTCATACGCTACATGATTCACCCACTTTAGTTGTATGATCTAATGATTTTTAATATATTCACAGATAGGTGCAATCAATTTTAGGCCATGTTTACAACCCCAGAAAGAAACCCATAACCCTTGCCGAAACCAGTTTGGCTCAGTGGATAGAGCGTCGGCTTGGGGACTGAAGAGTCCTGGGTTCGATTCCGGTCAGGGGCATGTACCTTGGTTGCGGGCACATCCCCAGTGGGGGGTGTGCAAGAGGCAGCTGGTCGATGACTCTCTCTCATCGATGTTTCTAACTCTCTATCTCTCTCCCTTCCTCTCTGTACAAAATCAATAAAATATATTAAAAAAAAAGAAAAGAAAAAGAAACCCATAACCCTTAGCGATCCCACTCCTATCCCTGACCCCCCCCACCACCACCACCACCACTGAGCAGCCATGAGTCTACTCTTTGTCCCTGCACATCTCCGGGTGTGGCTCTTCATCTGTTTGGACTCGCCTCCTATTTGTGTCTTACGATCACCTCCTTTCACCCAGCATAATGCTTTCGAGGTTCATCCGTGTTGTAGCAGGTGTCAGGGCTCTCTTCCTTTCCCCCACTGAATAATTCATATTCCATTTTCTGGATAAACTACATTTTGTTTATCCACTCATCAGCTGATGGAAATGTGGGTTGTTTTGGCTATTATGAATGCCGCTGTGGACATTTGTGTACACATTCTGTGAAGACCTGTGTTTTCATTTCTCTTGGGCAGATACCTAGGACTGAATTGCTCGGTCATACGGAACTCTATGCTTAATCGTTTGAGAAAATGCTGTACTGTTTTCCAAAGCAGCCGAACCATTTCCACTTCCCATCAGCAGTGTATAACGGTCCCCATTTCTCCACCTCCCGGCCAACATTAATTACGGGATTTTTTCACGCTACCCATCCTATTGGGTGTGATATGGTTTTGATTTGCATTTGCCCATGACCACTGATGCTGCGCTTATTGGCCATTTGTATACTTTCCTTGGAGAAATGTCCATTCAGATTCTTTGCTTATTTTAAAATTGGGTGTTGTTGTTGTTTTTTTATATTATTAAGCTGTAATCATTTGTTATATATTCTGTTATATATATATGTGTGTGTGTGTGTGTGTGTGTGTGTGTGTATATATATATATATATTTTTTTTTTTTTTCCTGTTCAGTGTTCTGTCTTTCCACTTTCCCTTTTTAGGTTTAAAAAAATCCTCACCCAAGAATATTATTTTATTGATTTTAGCGAGAGAGGAAGGAAGCAAGAGAGAGAGAGAGCAACATTGATTGGTTGCCTCCATTTACCCCGACCGAAACCTCCATTTACCCTGTCACCTAAGGGGTGGCGCTCCAACCAACTGCGCCGCCCATGGCTGTCTTCTCCCTTTTCTGATGGTGTCCTTTGAGGCACAAGTTTTTAATTGTGAAGAAGTCCAATTCATCTATATTTCCTATTGTTGCTCATACTTTTGGTGTTATGTACAAGAATCCTTTGCCAAGCCGAGATCATGAAAATCTTGCCCCTGTGCTTTCTTCTAATAGTTTTATAGTTTTCACTTAGATCTTTGCTCCGTTTTGAATTAGTTTTTGTATGTGGTGTGTGGCAGAGGTTTACTTCATTCTTTTCTGTATGAATGTCCAGTTGTCCCAGCACCATTCATAAAAAACATGATTCTGTTCCCATTGGATGGTCTTGACACTCTTGTCAAATGGAAGAATCTTTTTAAAGTCAAGTTTATTGAGGTATAATTTTCTTAGAGTGACGTTCGCCCTTTTCAAGTACACGGTTCCATGAATTTTGACAGATAAATACAATCTTGTAGCCACTGTTGTCACTAAGGTATGGAATAGTTTGTAACCCCAGAAAGTTTTCTCCTGCCTCTTTGTGTAGTCAAGCTTTCTCCCAACCCCCAGCCCCCGGAAACCACTGGTTTCCTTTCTGTCCATGTAGGTTTGCTTTTCCCAGCATATCATGTGTATGGACCATGTAGTGCTTATCTTTGTGAGCCTGGCTTCTGTCACATTTGACAGCCATCCATGCTGTGCAAATATCAGCAGTTGGTTCCTTTTGATTGACAAGTAGTATAACATTGCAGGGATATACCATCATCTGTTGACAGACCTCCAGGGTTATTCCTAGATTTGGCAATTACAAATAAGGTTGCTATCAATGTCCACTCAAGTGAAGGCTTCTCCTGAATATGAGTTTTCATTTCTCTTGGCTAAATATAACAGGCATTGCTGTGTCCTATGATAAATATATGTTTAACTTCATGAGAAACTGCCCAACTCTTCCACAGTAGCCACACGATTTTGCATTGCCACCTGCAATAAAGGAGCGTTCTGGTTGTTCTGTGCCCTGGTCATCACATAGAACTGTCAGACTTAAAAATGTTTTAATTCTAATAGGTGTGTAGATGTGTCTCAAAGTGATTTTAAGTTTGATTTCTTGAATGTTAAATGATGTTAAGCATCTTTTCATGTGTTTATTGACTAGACATGGATCTTTTGTGAAATTCCAGTTCAAATCTTTTGCCTTTGAGATTTTTTTTTAAAAAAAAATTATTTTGTTGTGAGAGCTCTTCCTATATTCTGGATATGTGTGCTCTCTGATAGGGTCTGGCAAACATTTTCTCCAAAGTTGTGGCTTGTTGTATCAGTTCTCTATTGATGTGTAACAAATTATCCCCAACCTTAGAGATGAAGATGACAGACATTTATTATTTCCCACAGTTTCTGGGGATCATGAATTCAGAAGCAGCTCAGCCAGGCTGGTTCTAGCTTCTGTTTTCTCAGCAACTCATTAGCCAGGGCTGGAGTTATCAGAAGGTTGGGCTTCATGGTGACTCACTCACCTGGTACTGCTTGAGCATCCTCACAGCATGGCTGCCAACTTCCTGCTGAGAGAAGGCAAGGTGGAAACCAAAAGATCTTTTATGACCCAGCCTCAGAAGTTACATGATAGTTTCCACAAAATCCTACTTAGGCTTATACAGATCAGCCTTATTCGATATGAGAAGACATTTTATAAGGCATGAGGGAATGATTAGCAAGAGGTAAGAATCACTGAGGATCACCTCAATGACCAGCATTTGTATTTTCATCTTCTTACTTTTCTGGGGATTTGATCTTCCCTTCAGTGTCTTTATCTGAAAATGGGGGTGCTAATCCCATGTTCAGGAGGTAACATCTTTGAAAGCACGTTGTGGACCCATGTGGTCCATTCAGCTGCATGTAACTAGACTCCAGCTTCTCCCAGACCCCACACATCCATCCTCTCACTCATTTATCTATATATATATAAAAGCCTAAGCAACCATCGCAACCGAAAGGAAGACTGAACAGGCTGTGTGGGGTGATCAGGCCGGCAGAGGGTTAGTGAGGGGCGACCAGGCTGGTGGTGGTGGCGGGGGAGGGGGGGGCAGTAAGGGGTGACATAGCCAATGGAGGGTGGGCAGTTGGGGGCAACTAGGTTGGCAAGGGGGGGCAGTTGGGGGTGACCAGGGGCAATCAGAAAGGCAGGCAAGTGAGCTGTGAGGAGCCAGTGGTCCTGGATTGTGAGAGGGATGTCCAACTGAACCTAGACCAGCAGTTGGACATCCCCTGTGAAATCCCGGATTGGAGACGGTGCAGGCTGGGCTGAAGGGACCCCTACCCTGGTGTGTGATTTTTGTGCACAGGACCTCTAGTTTATCAGAAACCCGCCAGGAGCCTGACGCTGGCTGCTAGTGACTAAGCTGCGGACAAACTAGAGGTCCCGTCCTCATGAAGCTTCTCCTGGGGAAAAATGGGCAGTCAACCAACACTAAAAGGAAGTGAGAGCTAAGCAGAATGGCATCAGCAACTCATAGGGCATCCCCGATGTTTCATGTAATTCTACCAGGATCCTACAATGAAACAGTGATCAGGTCCATTTTACAGATTTTGTTAAAATTCAGAAAGATTAAGTGGGTGCTGGACCACAGGGGAGAGGCGGGTCTACTCATGAGTTCCAGCATTGCCCAAGAGAAGCCAGCCCCTTGGCACCTCCACAGTCCCCCCCACATCTCAGCAGAGCCACTGGCCCCTTGGTACCTGATCAGGGCTGAGCCAGATTTCATGAGCAATTACACTCCATGCAAGATGAGACGGCGGAGGAGATGCTTAATTAGATTCTGTTTAAGCCTTGGGTTTCTTTGAAATGAAACTGCCAGAGGGCTGTGGGTGTTGTGCATGTGTCTGTTTTCCCAGAAACAGTCTCTGAGGCTGGAATGAAAACACAGCTGCTGCTCCGAGGGCATGTGGCTGCTCAGAGCGTGATCCGGGGCCCACCCCGACCCCACCACCTTGGGCCCTCTGACACTGCCAACGGTGGGAAACCATCCCAGGGCGGACTTCTCAGTCGGGAGTGTCAGATATCGGGAGATGCCAGGTCTGAGCCTAGATGTGCCACATCTCTCCCACTTGTGCCCCAGGCATGAACCCCAATCCAGCCGGCCTCTGGGCCTCCTCTACGGGCCTCTCTCTCGGAGGGACTTCCACAGCCGTGCCCTCTTGGTGGTGGTGATCCTGGTGGTGACCCTGGCAGGGGCAGCTGGAAAGTGAGTTTCCTGAGAGCAGGGGCCTTGTCTGTGTTGCTCAGGCTGGAGCCACAAGCTTGTGCGTGGTTAGACACAGCTGCCCCATCTGGGTTCCCGAAGGCAGCGTCACTCGAGGGTTCTGGTCCCTGGGCTCCGCATCAGCCGGGGAAAGGGTTGCAGGTTAAGTGCAGGACACCCAGTCAAATTCAAATTTCAGATAAGCAATCAATAGCCTCTTAGCGCAGGCATGTCCCAGGAGAGCATACACCCTCTCTGGTCCTTACCTCACTGCTGTGACAAGTGGGGACCTTAAAACCCGCCTCAAGGCTGTTGGGGGCGTTGGCGTGAGCACAGAATCTGGAAGAGAATTTGGTCTGGCTGGGGTTGGGAAAGGGGGGGTGGGAATGGCGCTGACCTCATCCTTCATCTGAAAGCCACCTGGGTCCCTCTGACTCCTCCAGGCCAGGCTCTGGGATGACCTGGGGAGCATTCCAAGGCAAGTCATGGTCCTCCCTTTCCCCTGACCATGCTCCCTCCTGCTCCAGGGCCTTTGCACAAGCTGCTTCCTCTGCTTGGAATATTCTTCTCTGCACAGAGCTCACGGCCACGCCTGTCTTCTCTGTGTACTCACAGCAGCACCCTGTCCCTCGCTTTCTCTGAGCTTCTTAGCGCAGGCTCGATGCCCGCCCTGGGGCAATTACTGAACTCCCTCCCTCTGGCCCTTGAGCTCCTAGAGGGCAGGGCCAAGCTGGCTCTTGGTCACCATGCTCTCCAGCACCGCACACCTCGCGGCCCACGGCAGGCCCACGGGCGGGAGGAGGCGGAGGAGAGAGGCTCAGGCAGCTCCCGCTGAGCCCACACTCCTCCTCCCGCCTCTGTCCTGACCCCTTCCGCAGGCGGCCACGAGGCCCCGGCACAGGGAGGAAGCCACAGCGGCCATTGGCTGCCACGGGTCTTGCGAGTTTGAGGTGAAATGTTCTGTGCGGCTTTTCGGAGGCTGGCTGGTGCCAAAATAGACACGTTCCCCCCCACCCCGCCTCTCCCGCCCTGGCTGCAGCGGACTCCTCTGGCCGCGGAGACGCTGGGGCCGGGCTCCGGTTTCCCGGGGCCCCTGGCGGGGGACGTTCAGGCCGCACAGTAACCGGCTTCTCCCCAGCAGCTACTCCTGAGAACCGGCCGGATGGGGACCGGGCCAGGTGTCCGCCACCTGCCTCCCTGCACATCCGCAGAGGACAGGCAGGCGACCCTGGGGCGGAGGGGCCGGCCGCAGGGACAAAGCCCTCCCCAGTCTGCAGCTGAAAGAAGTTAAAGGAAAACCCAGCCGTTGCTGCCCGTGGCTTCATGTGCTCATTTCACATTAAAACAAACGCAGGAGAGGCTGCACGGGGGCCCGGAGCGTGGCTCACACCAGCCCTGAGTGCAGTACCAAACCCTCACCTTGGCCTTTGCCTCCTTTGTTCCAGCCCCTGCCAAGATTCTCCTCTCTCTCTCTCTCTCTCTCTCTCTCTCTCTCTCTCTCTCTCTCTCTCTCTC
Organism: Pipistrellus kuhlii; assembly: GCF_014108245.1. Lineage (NCBI taxonomy): Eukaryota > Metazoa > Chordata > Mammalia > Chiroptera > Vespertilionidae > Pipistrellus > Pipistrellus kuhlii. The sequence continues at coordinate 734,313 of NW_023425566.1, forward strand.
TCTCTCTCTCCCTTCTCTCCCCTCTAGTAACTAGATAACTTAGTCAAGTCACATTTTGCTCGCTGTGCGTGCCCCGAGGCTGTGAGCCTCCCAGGGGGCAGCCCCGGGGCGGCGGGCGGACACCTGGCAGAAGGCATGCGCTGGCACCTGCAGACCAGCCCGGGGCCCGGGCCCGGGGGAGGCCCCTGCGGAGGGCGCAGGGAGGCGGCTGTGCTCCCCCAGCAGGAGCCACGTTTACTCTGGCACCCCATGAATAGCCGTGTGGAGATGCTGGGCCCCACTTCCTTGGGGGCCCCTCGTCTTTCTCAAGTCTCTCCATCCTGCGGACAATGCCTATTCTTTCCCGGGGCCCCCTGCCAAGGTAAATGTTTGGGTTGTTTTAAAAACTTACATTCTATCACTGTGGGAACAGGCGGACAGACCCTGCATTTCTGTTGTTTTAAGGAGGCGGCGGGGTGGGAGGCAGGGGTAGGAAGCATTAGTATTATTTTAAGTTTCCCTATATTGCTTTAACACGAGACGTGATTGTATGGCCTTGGCTTCCTGCAGCTCCAAGAATGTGAATTTATATCGTGTTGGGGCCTTTCTCCCCTTCCTCCCGAGAGGGTAACACAGGCCCCGGCCATTTCCCACGTAAGAGAAAGGACCGAGGAAGCAGGACAGCGAGGGGAGGTGGGCGCTCCCGGGGACCCTCCTGTGCTCCGGAGGGAAGTCTGGAAGCTGCAGGAGGAAGGAGCAGTTGCCGTGTTTGAGCCTTCGGCCCTGCAGGAGGGCCAGAGGCATGATTTCAGCGAACAGGACAAAATTAGATAGGCCTGGGCTTCAGGGACAGGAGCCTGGGGCCTGTCTCAGGCAGGCTGGTGCCAGTGTCACAGCCACCGCCGGCATTAGGGTCCCCAAAATTAGGTGCCATCAGCCCCCCGCCCAGGACACGGGGACCTGTCCTCCGTGAGATGGGACATCAGAGCTCACCTGGGGGGCAGGGGCCCGGGGGCAGGCGGTGAGGGGCGCAGGGGCGAGCGGGCGCTAGCAGAGGGGCTGTGTGGACACAGGGAGGAGGGCAGGGAAGGAGCTGTCACTCAGAACAAAGACGGGAGGCACAGCACCTCCTGCAGCCGCACAGCGAGGCCTCCCCAGGGCCCCGGGGTCGCCCGCAGCCTGCCCTCTCTTCCAAGGCCGGCCCCCCTGGTCTCTCGGTGCTGCACCGGGCCGGCCTGAGTCACCGTGCCCTCGCCCCTGTGCCGAGCTGCCCACACCTCCGCTCGCTCCCGGCAGGCGAGCCCTCCCGGCCCTTCCCGCCCCCAGCAGCTCCCCTAGCTGCTCACCCTCCCGTCGGCATCTTGGCAAGGTCGCTGCCCACACAGAGGGCACCGAGCCACACACCTGAGGCTCAGTTAGAATTGGACAAATGGGGATGGAAAAAAGTAAATTAAATTTTAAAATATAATTTCTAAAGAAGAAAAAAGAAGCGGCAGGTGAGGAGCCGGGGGCACATAAGCGCCAGGGCCCCTGCAGGGGGCTCGAGCCCGCTTGCTGGGACTGCTTTCTGTCCCTGGCTGTGTCTGCTCCCCCTGCACTGCTTCTCTGTGCACCTTTGGGCAAGTGACTTCACCTTTCTGAGCTGCAGTGTCCTGTGGACTCGTGGTGGGTGGGGGCATTAATACGCACAAAGCATTTAGAGCAGTGGCTGGCACTGAGCACCCCTCATTCATCTTTTCATCTCCCCTCTGGCCCCGAGACCCCTGCCACTCGATGCCTAGGTACCCTGTGCCAGGCCCTGTGTGTGCTTGTGCTGGTTTTGAAATGGGAGACACAGACCCCCCCCCCCCCCCCCCCCCCCCGCTGGCGTGCCCGTCTCAGCCATGTGCCCCAGCGGCTGGGTGTCCTCTGGGGGCTGGGAGGAAGGGGAGGCCACTTGGCCTGTCTTTTCTCCTTGTGACCCCACACTGTCCCTCTCACAGAGGAGACACAGAGGTTCTGAGTGGTCCGAGTACTAACTCAGCACCTAACCGCCCACGAGCAGTCCCGAATGTCCCCCTCCCACTGGCGCCACCCCTGCCTCATGTGGACCATGGCGAGCTCTCCCGGCCGCCCCGCATGCACAGGCGTGTCCACTGGACCCCGAGGAAGCAGCAGATGTGGGTCCCTCGCCAGGTGCCGACAGCAGGATGCCACAGGCACCCCGGGCTGGAGGGCTCGCTTCGAGGGAGGAGCCTGCAGGAAGCATAGAAAGACTGCAGAGCTGTCCACACGCTTGTTCCTCCCGGAAGCAGCCCTCGGACAAGTCAGGTGGACAGAGGGTTCAGGGCAGCACCAGGGCCCAGCCATTCAGCTCGGTAACCGATGGGATTAGGAAAGTGCTGAGATGAACAAGGCACCCCACACGGAGCTGGGGTGCTGCTGGCGTTTCTGGGGCCTGGGGGCAGGCGGGGAGCCAGGGACACTGGCCTCAGAGGGCTGGCCCCGCCTCTCATGTCGTCTCCCAGCAGCCCGCAGGCCGGCATCGTGCTGGCCATGGACTCAGGGCTCGGAGAGGAGGGTGCAGGGGTGGCCCGGGCAAGACATGCTCCCCCCACTCCCCCCATTACCATTTTTCAACAACTCCACTGGGAACCGCACCCTTCACCTACTTGATGTGTAAGTCCCAGGGCTACCGGCCTAGCTACAGAGCTGTGCCCTCATCACCACCATCTAACTTTCAGAACGATGCATCCCCCCCCAAAGCTCCCATCAGTCACCCCCATCTGTCTTCCGGCCCCTGCCAGCCGCAATCAAGCTCTAGTCAGGTCCCTCTGCGTGGATCTGCCTTTCTGAGCGTGGCGGGTGGAGGGAGGGGGTCTTGGGGCCGGGCCTCTCCCCCAGCACCTGTCCGAACGCCTGTCCGTGTCACAGCGGCGTCAGAACGTCACTCCTTGTTGTGGCTGAGAACCACTCCGCTGTCGAGAGACCGTGTTCTGTCGGTCGGGTCATCGGTTGATGGGCATTGAGTTGCTCCCACGGTGGGCTCTTGTGAATAGTTCCACCGCGAACATGTGTGTCCCCGGCTGTGGGGGACACAGTTCCCATCTCCGCGGGACACCCGGGGCTGGAGGGAGCCGCCAGACGCGGCGGCAGAGGGGCTTCTGGGGGAGCTGTCAAACCCTGCCCCCGGCAGCATATGGCGGTGCCTTTCTCCGAATCCTCGCCAGCACTTGTCTACTTTATCCCGGCTGCCCCGGAGGGGGTGATGCGCGTCTCCTGGTGGCTTTTATTTGCGTTTATCCACCAGGCTTATCGAACTGCTTTCCCTCTATCGAATGAACGGCCCCTCTCTCTGCCTCTGAGCCACAAGGTCTGCTCCCTGAGTGTGGCTCGGCGAGTTTGAAAGGAGGCGAGGCCATCGGACCAGGCCTCCGCTCTCCCTGTGGGAAGCCATGGCCAGTCTCCATGGAGCGCTGGGGGTGCACCTGGCCCGGCCTGGGGCGGGAGGAGAAACGCAGCCCTGCTAGGCTGGGTGACGAGGGGGGCGGGGAGGGGCACAGACACCCCTCAGCTGTGTCTGGAGGAGGGCTCTGAAGGACTAGAAGCATTTTGGAGAGAGAGAGGGAGGGACAGAGGCCTCGCATTTTTCCCTTTCGTCTCTCTCTCTCTTTTTTTCTTAGTAAACCCTTAGTATGGTCTTTTTATTTATTTTTCTTTCATTTTTTTAATTAAGGTATTACATTTGTCTGTCTCTTAATAACTGCTCTTTGAGTGCCGGTTGTGTGCTGGGCATTGTGCATAGGAGCCTAAGATGCCGGGGCGGGGCCTTGCCCACCCCCTGCCCAGCCCGCTAGGTCCTGGGGCTGAGAAGCAGAGCTCGGCTTCGGTTTGCCGTGGGCCCTCCCCTGTGAGCGGTCCCTAAACGCAGGCCAGCTTGTGTCCACAACGACTTGGTACAAATCAAGAAGACGAGCACAGTGACATTTGTGACCAACTGGACACACATAAGCGGCCACCAGAGCTCTGTGCCCATTAAACACAATGGCCCGTGCCCAGCTCTAATGGCCCCGCTCGCCGCGCAGCCCCCGGCGCAGCCGGTCCCGGGGCCGAGCCCGCCGTGTGCTGGGATCTCTGTGCTGCCTCTGGGCACTGCGGGCGCCTGGGCCACGGGGGGAGCGGCTCCCTGGGAAGACCCCTCCCCAAGGCCCGGCTTTATGTGATGGTTCCCGGGTTCTTTATGACACACACGCTGGTGCGTGGCAGTTCCTTTGTTCAAGGTCTCAGTCCTTTTCTCCAATTCAAGGCGGGAGCGCAGAGCTTTGGGGGACAGACGGGCCCGCCCCCGGGCGGCTGGGGTTGGGGCAGAGCCGGCGGCCAGGCGAGGCCACCCCTTGGATCCCTGCCAAGCGCGAGCCTTCCATCACGTCCCCTGTAATAACCGCGCTATCTGCAGCCATCTGCGGCTGTCTCGGCTCCCGTCATGATTTATAGGTTTTCTAGATACTGCGCGGCGTACCCGTGTCTGCGAGGACTTTTCAATAAAGAGCGAGGTCGTTTGCTTTGTGCTGGGGACGGGAGGAGCCCTCTCCCTCTTTCTTTTCACTCAGCGACAAGGGCTGCATCTCAGAAAATGGTGCCTCGGCCGGGTGGGCAGAGGAGCCAGGCTGCGGGGAAATGTGAAAATGAAGGCCTCACGGGAGGACCTGGGAGGAGGAGAGCGGCGAGCTCGGCTCACTAATTATATTTCAAAGCCTCGCCCGGCTTCCTCAGCTGACCATGCCGCCGAGACCCGGCGCTGCTGGGGACGCATGACCCCTGCCCTTGGCTGCCAGGGCTGGCGGAGCGTTTGCTCTCCAGTGGCCCCACCTGGGCACCGACCAGGACCTCAGACAAGTCAGGCCCCCGTGAGGGCTGGAGGTGGGGCAGAGCAGCCACAGGCCCAGCTGCTCCCGCCCCAGGGTCTCTGTGGGGGAGACACAGACGCAGACGCAGAGGAGAGCAGGGGAGGTGCCCTGAAGGGCAGAGTCTGGGGCAAAGGCGGGTGCATCCCAGAGGCCAGTGATGCCAAGGGCACAGGCAGCTATGGACACCCTCAGACCCGACCCTGAGACCTCCCCCCGAGCCAGCGAGGAGGGAGGCGGAGGCTGAGCGGCTTCCTTCTGTGCCCAGAGCCCAGCCCGTCCTGCACGCCGAACCTTGTGGCCGGCTCTGGCCAGAGGCTCTGAGCCCGTCAGTCAGCCTTCCAGTGGGGGCTTCCTGCACTCCTGGGAGTCTGGCTCCCGCACGCCTCAGCGCGGAGGCTAGGTAACAAGCGACCCCTGCTCCCCGCTGGGGTCTCTCTGAGGGGCAGGCATACCAGGTGGCTTGGCACCCTGCCTGTCGCTCCCTGAGTCGCACCAGTTGTTCAGTCACGCCATGGCCATTTTCATTCAACATGACTGACTCCTGCCACGCCCAGGGCAGCACTAATCCCCCGATGTGCGTGGGGAGCAAAACCCTGCCCACCCCCTCCAGGCTGCAGCTGGGTGCAGGAAATACACGAAATAAAGGAACCACACATGTAAACATGTAATTACATATAAACACGTAATTACAAATGTCGAAATAAAGGAATCATGCACGTAAACATATAATTACAAATGTGCAACGCGCCATGAAGGAGAATGAAAGAGACATGATGAGCGATTATAGCAAAGCTGACATATTTCAGGGGAGGTGGTCGGAGACGGCTGGGTTTGTACCAGGCCCGAAGGACGAGCCATCCTCATTTTGGGGTGCTGAACAGGTAGCGCAGGAGGCAGGTATGGACTTTGTGTTGACGTATGTGATGTTGATGTGACAGGAGTAAGATCTGTCCTTTTTTCCGTCCTGCGAACGAGGAAACTGAGCCTCAGCAAGGCCAGGACCTGCCTGGACAGGGCAGGGAAGGAGCTGAGCCAGGCTTAGGGTGAGAGTGGATGAGGAGCACTTTCTCAAACAGGGGCGCGGCCTGAGCTGGGGAAATGCAGGCCCAGCTGGGGCCCCTTCAGGGGAGCCTCAGCCCTCGTCCTGTTCATGGCTGACCAGGTTCAAATCCATGCATCAGCCTTCACTCCTCTCGCCCTCTCTTCACTTGAACCCTGGCCACGCCACCTCCTCCAGGAGCTGTGCCCTCGGGGTGGGCTGGGGTATGCATCTCTGGTTCCAAGGCCCATGTTCTCAATAGGAAGGGTGGAGGGAAGAGAAGGGGAGAGAAAAGGAAGGAAGGAAGGTGTCTATGTGTGTGTGCCGGTGTGGTGCGCAGTGAGAGGGCATGAGTGTGTGGGTATATGTGCATGGGTGTGAATTTGAGTGTATATGTGTATGTACCGGTGTGCGCTTTTGAGGGTGTAAAAGTGTGTGTGTGTGTGTGTGTGTGCACGTGTGCGTGTGTGGCACCCTCCTGTGCTGGCTGCCAGCTCCCCCATTACCAATGTGCATTTTTAATGCCAGGTCTCATCGCCGTGCTGAGGGCACCCGCTCGGGCTGACTCACACCACTTACAGGGTGAGTCACTCCCGCCCGAGCCGGCGGAGCGGGGCGCTCGCCCTGAATCCCGCTGGCCTTCGGTGCTCAGTCTGAGCCCCCGCCGAGGCACCCACACCCACTCCTGCGCCTGTTATTGTGTTGAAAATGCCACTTCTCGAGCTGGAAAGGGAGAGTGACAGGCTCAATGAGACAGTGGATGCTCCCCAGCCAGATGGGAGAGGGCAGAGGGCGAGCAGCTGCCTCTCCAGACCACCCTGCTCAGAACCCCAGGGCGCCTCCCACCTGCAAGCTCTGTCCAGGCCCCGAGGAGTGCCCAATGACAGACAGACAGACAGACAGACAGACAACAAGGAACACACCAGATGGTGGGGGTGCTGCTCGATGTTCTTTTTTAGCCGTCAGAACCCCTGAATTATTATCGTCCACCGGTGTTTGTTACCCGAAGGCAAACCCCCTCAGCCCAGGCCTGGCCCTTTTTCTTCTCATCCTGCCCCGGGGACAGGAAGGCCAGCCCAGGCAGGCTCCAAAGAATGGCTTCCCGCTGCCACCTCACCCCGCTCCTGGAGTGCCCACTGGGCCTGAGCTCAGTCTATCAGCCGTGTCCAAACGCCCAAATTTGCAGGGAGCCATACAATCAGCCGTTTCTCGGCGAGCCTGACTCCGGGGGACTGCCGAGCTATTTGTTGCCCTTTTAGAGCCTTTTATAGATCAGTTTGTTACCACTGATGACAGAGAAAGAAATCACGCCATTAGCGGCAGAAACGTTAAACGGTTTGGGGTATTGGGTGCTTCTGATCGGACGCCGTGCTGGGAATAAATGCCTGTCCTCGGGGGCCGCGTGGTGCTGCGCCGCCGCCTTCTCTCCTTCCTTTGTCTGGGCCACGCTTGACTGAGGACCTGTCCCAGCGCAGGGATGGCCGAGCGCGGGGCTGGGTGGGGGTTTCTCGGCTGAGCCCGCGGGACAGTAAGCTCACACCTGAAGGTCATTCCCTGCTCTTGGCGGGCTCCACTTCCCTCTGGTGCTCCTGTGCCTCTGCCTTTGCCCTGTCCTGTCTCCCACTGTCCTTCTCTTCCTCCTCTTCCTCCTCCTCCTTGCCTCTTCTCAGCCCCTCTTGCCCTCCTCTTTCCACATGGAGTCCAAGGAGCTCCGAGGACAGGACACCCCAGGATCGCGTGGGTTCTTTGCCCCAGGCCGTCTCCTGCCGAGGACGAGGTTCCTTCCCGGCCTGGGGCAGCTGTGGGAGTCCGTGGGGCAAGCATGGGGGTCGCATGGCGGTGACCCCCTTCCCCCACAAGGCCGCCAGATAATGCCAGTCCCAGTTCCTCTTCCCACACATAGACGGAGTGCTCATTTCCTATTGGGGCTCGCTTTCTGGGAGGAACTGGCCACCAACTCAGCAGGCCGTGGCGCAAGGCAGAGGCCCGAGGCCCGAGGAAGACCCAGACTCAGGCGGGGGCTGAGATGTGCTGGGGGCAGTGGCATGGGAGCTGAGCAGAGCGACAAGTGGGTCAGGCTCAGTGGACAGAGCATCGACCTGCCGGCTGAAAGGTCCCAGGTTCGATGCCAGTCAAGGGCATGTACCTTGGTTGCAGGCACATCCCCAGTGAGGGGTGTGCAGGAGACAGCTGATCGATGTTTCTCTCTCGTTGATGTTTCTCTCTCTCTCCCTCTCCCTCCTCTCTATAAAAAAATCAGTAAAAAATACATTAAAAAAATAAAAGAGTGGCTGCGGTGCCTGGGTGTGTCAGAGGTGTGGGGGGCCGGAAAGGCACTTTAGGAGTAAAAAAAAGTGAGGTGGGCAAGAAGATTCAGATCTGGATTCGAATCTTCGTTTCCCACTTTTGGGCTGTGTGGCCTCGGTCAAGCCCCTTCCCCTCTCAGATCCTGTTTCTTGACCTGCCTGCTGGCCCGCCTCCCGCCGGCGGGCTCGGAGGCCGGACCCTGCGTCCAGCTGTCCAGCTCCTAGGGGCGGACAGAGGGACGGCATCTCCGTGCAGAGCGAGCACCGTCTGTCCCTGTGGGAGCAGGCGAGGGCCTCAGGGCTGCGGTGGTGATGGAGCGAGCTCCCACCTCCGAACGTCTCCCCTGCCTGGCCAGCGTCTCCGGGAGGCTCTCCCCTCCCTCCGGCTTCCTGTCCTGACAGCGCCGTGTCTTCCTCCAAAAGCCCAGACACCCCTGAAATCCTCGCACCGTGTTCTCCGTCAGACCCAGACCCGGGCCCCAGAGAGCCGCCTTCGAGCGGCGACCTGGGCCTTCCATGCCGAGCTGCCTTCCGTGGGGACCAGCAGCACACGGAGCTTGTTTTTCATTCAAAAAAACAACAGACTGCTCTCTTCCTCTTCCTCCCTGCCTGCTGCCGTCCTGGCTTCCCACAGACAGGCTGCCGCCTCCGCTGCTCACTGGGTCCCGCCTGGAGACTCCCCCGCGGGGCCTGGCCGAGCGTTCCCACGCTTCGGCCCCGGGCCAAGACCCTCGCTGGGCCAGGGACGCCCCCCGCAGAGATGCTTGGCCCTCCCACCCCATTATCCACCCTCTGACTTCTCTCTCCGGAGGGCTCCCCTCTTCCTGCCCTTGGGGAGTATCCTGAGAAGGAAAACAGTGGCCTCAGGGCTTGGAGGGTTCGGATGAGAAGCCCAAGGGGACTGGGTCTCATGGCGCTGTCCCTCCACGGCGAGGCGGGTGCCTCCTGACCTGAGTGCCTGGTGCCCCAGCGCCACCCCCGCAGCGCACCGGCCTGTGCCCTTGCCGCAGGCCAGGCAGCAGCTAAGAGTTGGGATGTGCTGTGTGATGTCATCCTTGTCGAAAGCCCATTCTACAGATAAGGAAGCTGAGTCGCAGAAGCCTGCGTGGCCTACCCAAAGTGGAGGGGTACAGTGAGGACTTGGCCCCCAGCTCCCCCGTAGCACTGTTCCCATCACAGTTCCATCACACAGCGGGGGGAGGGGGGGCGCTTCGATGACAGGTTAGTGACAGATGCTCTTTCACAGGCACCAGCTATTTCAGGAGGGACTCAAGTCAGGGAGGTGTCGGGGGATGGGGAGGGGGAGATAAAGAGAGGGTGGGCAGTGTGGCTAATGCAGCTGCAGCAGCCCCCTCCCCGCTGTGACAGCATCCGCCAGCCCCCGCAGACAGACGACAGCCTGGGTTCATCATGGCCATCGGTCCTCTCCCCGCGAGGGACGCCAGGGCTCAGCATGGCCCCCGGGCGGCGCTGGGAGGGCGGCTGGCCTCTCAGGACGGCTGGTGTTTGGGAAACGGCTGGGCCTCTCACCCGTCTGCAGATAGGAGCTTCTCACCACTCGGGTTGCAGTCTTGAAACAGTCAGATAACCCCGCTCCCAGAGAAATGGCCTGCACACCATTTATAGATAGTGACACAATTTAATGAGATAAAGCCCGGGGCATCCATGAACCAATTTATGGTACCAGCCGTGATGAAATGGCTCTTCTCTTAATAGATACCCAGCAGAGCACAAGCCAGCGCTCGGAGCCTCAAAGAAACTTCTCGGCCCCAGCCTCTTGAAATGTTGGGCGCCATCCAAACACTTGTCAGTCTTATCGCTGCCATGAAAATGATGTGTTTGTGCAATATTATGTGGAACCTGCCTGCCAAGGGAGAGATGCCCCAGCTGCTCCGGGGACCCGAGCCAGCGTCCTCACCCTGTTTGCACGTAATGCAAACCCCGAGCTCCACCACCACCTCGCAGACGGGAGATTTGTGTCGGATGGTTTGTCCAGGAGACATTTAAACAGCTGGATGGGGAGTAAATATCATGTTTGCCGGGTCTCCGTTTCCTGAAGCAGCTGGCTGGCTAATGGCTCCGGTGTCGGCTGACGGTAGCAGAACAGAATATCAGACCTACTTAGGAAAGAAAGAGGGAGACTCTCCCCCTCCAGTTCCCACCATCATGGGTCCCCAAGACAATGACCCCCTCTGACCGCAGTCCCGCGGGCCCCTTCAAAGGGGCAGCCACCCCCGGTGGTGTCTGTCTGTTCAGCCTGGAGAAATGACTTCCTCCCTGAGCTCCTAAAACATTTATCATCCGGACGATTGGCCAGGCAATTAATCATGTCCTGCCTCGAATATCTCTTCTATTGTTGTATTGAACGGCTATTTAACCCTTATCAGTGGAAAAGTTTTCAATTGCTCGCCTTTCTGACAAGACAGGAGCTTCCAGAGTGCCGGGCGGACACCTGCCTATCCCTCTCCCGCCCAGAGCCCGGATGTACCTGGTCTTGTCCAGGGGGAGGGCGGGCTCCACACTGAGAATGAGTGCTCAGCACAGGGGCCGTTTCCCGTGGGTGCCCGGGAAGGGCCAGCCTCTCCGCTGGTTCTGAGCATCGCTGCTCAGCTCCCTCAGGTCCTGTGGAGGACAGTGGTGTCCAGGGTCTCCTCGGAGGCTCTGGAATCCGGTCCCTCACTGGGAGGATGTGTTTGTCCCCCAGGGAGAAGATGTCTTTCCTCAAAGGCCCTCAGTGGGTGCCAAGGACCCTCCAAGTCTGGGCAAAGGGTGTTGTTTTGGTCTTGAGGGCTGTGTGTGACTGTCAGAGGTTGGAGGTGGCGGGCAGAGATCCTCGTCACCTACCCCAGAGAAGCCTGGGCATGGCCGGAGGGGGGAATTGCTCCGGCAAGGGTGGCCGGAGGCCGAGGGACAGGGTGAAAAAGCACAGGACCGTCGGGGAGGTGAAGGGAGTAAATTCAAAGGGGTGCGTGCCCCCCCACCCCCACATACACATACAACAGAAAACACATGTAATAAATGGAATTGTATATGTAAAGTATGTCATATTTTTGTGTGAAAATTATATCAGAGGGACTGGCTTTGTCTGGAAATGGAGGAAATGCGATGGCAGTCCTGCAGACAGGTAATATTTAGCTGTGCTTTGAGAGCAGGTAGGAGTCAGCTCACATAATACAAGTTTCTTAGGGAAGCAATAATAAATAGATTTTCCTGCCTTTGATGTAATAAGCGTTATGATTTGTATAGCGTAATATAGTCCATCTCATATAATATATTCACTATGTGGCCTATAATATATAACAGATTGAAAAGCGTATATGAAATGCTCTTCCAGTAAGATAATTTTCATTGGACCAGTGGATACAGCTTTTAACTCTCACTGGTTTTTAAAAGATCCCTCTGGTACCTGTGTGGAGACCCTCTGGGGGTGCAGGGGGAACCCAGGATCCCAAAGAAGGGAGCAGTCATGGTCGTCATGCACCAGGGAGAGGGGGAGATGGGGAGCAGCTGGGGCATCCCAAAGCCTTCCTTCTGGACCTCCCTCTCCTGGGTTCCTGGCCTTCTTCCTGACCCCACACTCCTCACCCCGCACCCTGTTTGCGTGTTGAATGGGGCTCTGTGAGGGCAGAGTCCCTGGACCCTCTCCGCCTGCTGAGCACCGGCAGGCGGAAGGGTTCGGCTCTTCTTGGAGACCCATCTGCGGGCTTTGTTACGGCAGCGCAGGCCTGGAGTAAGACGAGGCTGTCTCCCAGGCTGAATGTTATTCCGGGCAAATTCTAGCTTTTTACACCATATTTTACTGCTTCCCGGGGTTTATGACTCTTTTGGGGCCCATTTTGCAGCCCACTTCCCAGCAAAAGCCAGATTTGGGGACAGCTGAGATCAGCCATGCCCTCGAAGGGGGGAGACCTACATGTCCCCAGAGGGCCGCTGGCCCCTCAGACAGTGGAGCCTCTGTGAGCCTGTGGGGACCATTACAAGGACATCAAGACGCCCTGCCCTGGTGCCTGTTAAGAAACAACACACACACACTAAACACGAATGATGATGATGATGGGATCCAAGGTGACCTTAGCCCATCTGGGCCCAGAGAAGGCCATGAAGTCCCTTCCTGAAGCCGCCCTGGAGAACAGGGGTGAGCACACCCGTGAGAGGGAGCTCTGCCCGCGGAGGCACAGGTGGTGCACAGTGCAACACCCACTGGGCCCGCAGGTTCCCGCTCCGCCCAGGCATCTTGGCCTGAGGGCAACCCCAAACACCCAGGACATCTGCCTATCGCCGGCCACTGCCCTGATGACCTCTGGACTGCATTGAGTAATGCCCCCCTAAATTTCACACCCATCAGGACCTTATTGGAAATAAGATCTTTGCAAACGTTTTTAACTAAGGAAGAATCTTGAGATGACATTATTCTTGATTTAGGGTAGGCCTACGTGCAATGACTTGGTGTCCTTGTAAGGAAAGGGGAGGACACAACGATTCCATTTCATCAAAGACAGATGCATAGGAGAAGGGAGACAGCTGACACACTGGCACATCACCTCCTCCAGGAAGTCCTTCAGGGTGGGCTTGGTGGAGATGAGCAGCAATCCGGAGAAAGCCTAGGCCTCTTGCCATGGCCTCATCTGACCATCCTCACCTGTGGCTTTGTCTCTTGAGGTTTCTTTGCATTGTGAGGAGTGGCTTTATGATCCTCCTAAGATATGCAGAATAAAGCATCGCTATGTCTCTGTTCCTCCTGGTCACGAGGGCTGATGTGACACAGCTGACTGGTCAAGCAGGTGGCCCCTGACCCCCACCCCCACCCCTCTCAAGAGGCACAAAGTGACAGACCTTCCCCGGGAGGAGCAGCCCAGAGCTCCAGGCGTCCATCTTGGGGAATTCTGAAGCTACAGAACTGTGCAGTGATTGATTAGCAATGTCTTCTGGGAGCATGGGGGGCCGGGGGGGGGGGGATGGAGACAGGTGAGCCATGGATTTGCCATCCTTCATAACTGAGAACCTCATTCTCCCTCCCCAAAGCCCCATACATTTTCTAGGTCTTAACCCAGTGGCATATACATGATAGATGTTAAAAATATTTGTTATTTGATCGATAGTTTATTGAGTAGTCATTTTATAGCCCAGTGACTACATGCTAGATTGAGAGAGAGGGTGTAAGGGAGGGAAGGGGAGAAGACTCTGGCTGCCAAAGGAGATGGGAACTGTGGCAAAGTCAAAGGTCAGCCATCTCACCCATCTGGGCACGAGAGGCGATTCTTTCCATGCCCACCATGTGCTGGCGGTGGCCTTGAGGCTAAGGGTGCCATGCCCACGCTCAGGAAGGCACCCTTCCCATCTCTAATTTCATGAACTTTGTGCCTGACAGCCCTGCTCATCTCCCCCGGCTCTTCAGTGCTGAGCCTCTCCCCCCGCGGAGAGGAAGGGGGGCCCGGGCCCGTTGGACAAACACTCCAATGAAAGCTGCCCTCAGCAGCGGGAGAAAGGGCCTCTTTTCTGGGACCTTGTCAGAGTCTAGAGTTGAACCTCTTTTCTTGAGAAAGGAAAATACCATGCAGGCCCACACCCGCAAACGCATGCATGTGGGCGTGATTTATGAGCCCGCACGTCAACCAGTGTTTTCTCTCGGTGACTGAAATCTTTCCTCCTCTTGGACCAAGACATCAACAGTATGATCATTGTATGTTTTTCCACTTTTCCCAGAGCCAGGAACCAGGAAAAAAGCTAAAAATGAAACGTAAGAAAAATGAAGTCCAGGCCATACCCACCACAGTTTGGGGAGCCGTGGAAGGCCGCTGTCTCAGAGCCCAGGGCCCGACCCCTAGACCTCACCCTCTGACCTGACATGCCCTGGAGACACGCAGGCCCCAGGCCCACACCTGGCACTCGTCACGCGCCTCTTGTGAGAAGCTCTGTAGGACGCTGTATGGGGAGACTCAGTGGCCTCCAAAGGCTTCTCTGCACCCCTGTTGCCTTCTGAATGGTCAGAGGAGGTGACACCCTCTCTGAGGGGTGGCTGATCACCAGCTCTGGGCTAAAGTCTCCCCTGGTCCCCCTCAGTGTCACCGCTCCAGCCCTGAGTCAACAAGAGCCTCTCTGAAGGGCACCAGGCCCAGAGAGGTGCCAGTCATGAGGACACCATCCAGGCCTTGCATGTGAAAAGCAGCAGATCTCAACTGGGGTGACCCTCCCACCCCCCAGGGGCCATCTGACTGTGCCTAGAGCCATTTGAGGTTGTCACAGTTCTGGGGTGCTGCTACTGGCACCTCATGCATGCAGACCAGGGACACTGCTAACCACTGACCACGCACAGGGCAGCCCACAGCAGAGCACTCTCCAGTCCTCATCAGTGCTGACCCAGCTGGGATGCTGGTCTGGAGAGATTTCTCTCTTACACCCTCTCCTTTGAACCCTTTCTGCTGTGTGACTGCCCCTCCTCCTTTTGTCTTTCAGGACCTTCCCATGGTTTAAGAATTGACGTGCCCATTTGAAGAGGCAACAAACAAAGGGATGGAGCGGGGGCATGAGCCCCTCACAGGCTAGGACAGCCACTGGCAGCCATCCCGCCACCTGCCCTCCTTACTCACTCTCTTCCTCCTGTTCTTTGATGGGTGGCCTGCTGCACCTTCAAAACTAAAATTGAGCGAGAGCGAGTGCCAGACACAAGTCCACCATCTTTCTCACCCAACCAAGGACAGGGGAGAGCCAACCGAAGATTGGTGGTGTTGAGAGACCCCAAAAAGGTCAAAAAGAAGGAAAATGTTCTTAGTGGTGATGGGCCCTGGAGCAGAGAGGAGAAAGTGCTGGCCGGCCCGCTGCGTGTGTCCCATGGAGATGGTCTGTAGAATTTCCCGGAGAAGGGCCTCTCCATCCTTCCCTTCCAGGAGACCACAGGGAGGGCGGAATGAGACCTCCCAGCTGGTGGGAGCCCGCCAGACCCAACATGAAAAAGAGAGGCCAACTCTGAACCTTCTCCATGGCCAAGGCTTGGAGGCAGCGTGAGCGCTCACAGCCTGGGAGCCCTGAGGAGCTGAGCCCAGGAACCAGAGAGCGGTTCCAGGGGTTGGTGATTGATTGCATTGGGCTCAGGAGAGTCCTCATTGGCTCTGCATCCTCTGGCCTCTGCCCTTCCCTGCCCCCGCCTGCTGCTCTAGCCCCAGGCACTTCCCACCCCAGTCTTGCCCTGATGTACCCTCTCCTTGTGACATTCCTCCTGGACAGTTTCTCTGTTCCAATGTCACCTCCTCCTAGAGGCCTTGCCTAAGTCTCTATGACCCTCCATGTGAGCCTACCATCTGGGCAGGGGCCTTGTGTCATGCAGGCCATGCTGGGCACTCAGCAGCTGCTCTGCCAATATGTTGCTGACTGGGTAGCACTCCTGTGCTAGGGGCTCTGCCAGGGCCTCCCCAGATAACTTACTTATGGGGTGCTCTCCCCTGACTGGCTTAACTAAGGCCCTCATGGATGGTATTAGTAGATTCCCCCCAAAATTAACAACGTGACGGAGAGGTTGGGCCCCACGTCTGGATCTAGCCGGACCTGAGTTCCATCTTGGCTCTCCCTGGAGGTGACCTCAGGTCAGCCACATGCAGCTGCTCTTTTTTCTGTAAATCAGAGGCTGGAGGCCTTGGTGCCTAGGGCTGTTGGGAGAGTTAGATGTTTGGGGTGCTGAGCCCAGGGGAAGGTATAGCACCCCTCCACTCCGGGAGAAGCATGGTTAGGCGGAGGTCCTTGAAAAGTGGGGCGGTTTTTCTTTATGACCTGAGCGCCTGGGGAAGTCTCTTTCCCAGTAGTTCCTTTGGGGACCACCAAATGGTTCCACCCTCCATGTGCGACTCATTTGAAAAGACTGAGGAGCTGCAGACAAGCCGCTCCCTCCACATGGGAAACTCAGTCATGGGATTTGCATGAAAAGCATCTCAAAGCTGCCTTATTCAGCCTTCAGCTATGCATGGCCCCTTCCCACCACCCTTGCCAAATATTAGAGGTGGCTGTTGGAGCTTCCTGCACCGAAAACAAAGGAGCTGTAGATTTAGTGGCTGTGAGCATATGCCCAGCAGAGCTGGCAGGGCCCCAGAGACCCACAGTCAGGAGCCAGGGGCTGTGAAGAGGCTGTCAGGACGTGCTGATTCCTCTCCCAGGGCCTCTGCAGCACGCTAACGTGGTCTGGGAGTCCAGCTGGGTTCAAGGGCAAACCCTGTCCCTGGGCAGCTGAGTGACCTTGGACAAGTGGCTTTCCTTCTCTGACCTACATGGTTTCTAGGAGCCTCTTCAATAAATGTGTTATTTCTAAATCAATGAGGTAGAAAGGCCGAGTCCAGGAGGCTGAGAACAGGAGCCAGAGGCCGTGGGGGGGACGGACGACCTCTCGGGAAGGTCCTGCCATCTGTCCTGTGTGCAGAGGTTCCTTCTCCTCTGCACCGCGGTTGCTACACTGAGCCCAGTTCCCAGCACCACCCCTCCCTGGCCATCCTCTTTCTGTTCCAGGCAGAACAGGGCAGGAATTCTGTCAAAGAAAGACAGAACTGCTCAATGTCGCTGATGGGATCCAGGAAAATGCAGCAAAAAACCACGCCAGTAATTCAGCTTCACACGGTGCTGCTCACAGGGGCCTGGCCAGAACCCTCAGCCAGGGCGAGTCTGGTTTCCTTGGAAAGGCGGAATTCTGCGAGACCGACTTCCCGGCACAGGGGGTGGGGAGGCTCTGCAAGGCAACCTGAGACAAAGACCCAGGCATGAACTTTCTCTCCCTCCCCTTCCACACTCACGTGCACAAACACGCACATGTGCACATGCACACACGTGCGCACGCGTGCGCGCGCACACACACACACAGAACGAGGCCACGTTTCTCCACTTTTCAAAGGAAGAGCTGTGTGTGGGCTTCACTTGGCCAACTTTGGGAGATGCCTCGATTCCGGGATGCTCTTGGAATAAAATCCAAACTGTGCACTTCCAAGGCCAACAAGGCCTTGGCTCTGACCTCACCCTGCTCGCGCTCTCCTCCCTCGCGACCCGCCAGCCTGCCCGGCTCCTTCCTGTTCCTCGAAGACTCGGGCTTGTGCTACTTCAGAGCCTTTGACATCCATGTCCCTTTAGTCTGAGCACTCTTCGGGGGGCCATCCCCGCTTCCCCTCAGGCCGCGGCTTGATGTTTCGTGATCTGAGAGGCCTCCCTGGAATATCCCCCATCTAAAGCAAGCCCCCCTTTCCCTTTCCTCCTGGCACTTCTCATTCTCTGAGAGCATGTTACTTATTTGCTGTTTATTTTCTGATTCCTCCTGGCAGAAAATGAACTGTGGGAAGGCAAGCGTCACATCAGCTGTTCATCATTGTATCCTGAGTCAGAGACAGCGCCTTCCGGATCTTGCAAGAATCTCCTGCTGGCCCGTCCTCTCTGCAAACACTCGGAGGGGCATTTTTGGAGACGTGCACAGCCTGGCCAAGTGCTACGGTCTGAATGTTTGTGTCCCTCCCAGGTTCCTGTGTTGAAATCCTAATCCCCTGTGTGAAGAGGTGGGGCCTCTGGAAGGTGCTTAGGTCTGGTGGATTAGTGTCCTTAGTAAAAGAGGCTCTTTGTCTCCTTCCGCCAGGTGAGGACACAGAATGTGCCGCCTGTGAACCAGGAAGAGGGCCCGGCCCAGGGCACAGCTGCGCTGGTGCTTTGATCCTGGACTTCCGGCCTCCAGAACTGTGAGAAACAAATTTCTATTGTTTCTAGGCCATCTAGGCTGACATTTCGTTATAGCAGCAGAGCCGGGCTGAGACGCCAAGCTGACACATTACAAAGCCATCATACTAGGTCCATGCCAACACGGACAGATGGAGCAAGTGAGATGTTTTAGATGGGGGTGTGAACCCCGGAGCCTGGCACATCGTTCTCTGGAGGGTCCTGCCTCTGCCTGTCCTCCAGCTGCCTGTTCCAAGTCCTCCCAGCCCTCCTCAAAGCCCACCAACACCCCAGGCACATCTGGGCTGTCATCGCTGCCCAGAACCCCGATCCTCACCCCTCTGCTGGGGTGCTCTCACACCTTTCAGTATTCAAGCTTCAACAATAGCACCTTTGGGAGTCACTGCCAACCGAGGCTGAGTCACAGACTTCCTCTGTGTCCCTCTCTGCAAACTCCATTAGTCCATGTTTCTTGTATCTCTTTCCAGAGGTAGTCTAGTCATTCACTAACTATACTATATATATTTTCTCTCACATGAAAGATAGCACCGATTATATATATTTTTTCTGCATTTTACATATTTTTCCTCTTAACACTGTTTCTTGGAGACCTTCTGAATCATTATGCATGAGATAGCTTTGTTCTGATAACTGCCGCCTGGGATTCCACGAAGCGGGAGGGAACCATAATTTATTCAACTGGTCGCTCTTTGTTGGAAATTCATACTGTTGGCACTATTCCACTCCGATAGGCAACTGTGGGGAATGTCTCTGCACATGCCCAGATCGTGCTTCAGCCCCTCTGACACCTGGCCAGCATCTAGTGCTCTACGGGACCCTTCCAAGAAGCCCCCCTAAATCCTGATTAAGTTTGGCTGGCTGCTCTCTGGGACTTGCAGGCCACCTGACACACACCTGCCCTGTAACCCTCGCTACAGGGTATTCGTGTGTCTCACTTTCCCGTGTGCTTCCACCTCTGACTCTCCAGCCCAGCTCATGGTGCCTGGCACACAGTAGGCATGCACCTAGGAATGTAATGAACATCAAAATTAAGCCCTTGGTGTTCCGGGCATGCCAAATTTGGCTCTTTACTTCGGTTTCCTTTTTTTTTCCTCCCTAGTTTGCTTCTGCACCCTCACCTCCTAGGCCCTCAGTGCCCCCCCCTCCCCCAGCTCAGCAGGCTGTCTCCTTGTCCCTCGCCAGCCTCTACTGGAGTCCGGATGCTCCGGCTTTGCTCATGCCCTTTGCCCTCTCTGGAACGGCCTCCCCCTCTTGAAGCCCTCTCCCTTCCTCCAAGGCTGGGCTCTTCCCCCACCCCCTCCACCAGGGACGCTTTCGCTGAAATATCAATCTCTCCCTTTCCTGAACTGCTGCTGCCTTTATAGTCACTTTGGCATATTTTTTTCAAGCTCCATTGCTCACTAATTGTTTCCCGTCTGTTGGTTTTGCGTCCCCAGATAGACAGTGAGTTCTTTGAGAGCAGAGTGTCTTACACAACTCCATATCTCCCGCAGCGCCGGGCTCATGGTGGCTGCTCAGTACTTCCGTATTGGAAAAGCAATTGGTTCCCTCACTGATTGAGTCAGATTTCCACACTGATTGCTGGAGATTGTCCCCGGGGGCCCAAGGAGGTGCTAAGCATCATGGTCCTCATGCCCTTTCTGGTAGGAGACACAAGCCATGTGTCCGTGGGAACTGGCTCTCGCTAGACCTCTACCCCAGCCTGCTCAGACTGGGCCTCTGCGAGAGCGGCCTCGGGCCTCACTGCTCTGTGGGCCCTCTGGACCTGACAACAGCTCCTGTGGAAGTTGCACGTAACACCTGCCTTGCTCCCTTGGCTCTCGGGATAAACAGAGCCTCCAGAACCAAGGGAGCTTCACCCAGATTCCCTGTCCAGCCCTATTTCAGAGACAATTAGACACGAGTCTGACTCAATCAGCCTTCATTTCCATTAAGAAAGACAGGAAGCAGGCCGTCCATCCCGTTAGGGTGGAAGAGTTAAGCCAGATTTAATAGAGCCCAAAAAACATCGAACTAGGTTTGCAACTAAACTTTGGGAGGAAAAAAAGAGAGAAGGAGGGTGCCAGAGACATGTGTTTACCACCGACAATCCAAGCTTGGGGCTCAAATTGATTCAGCCTGCTGGCTAAGGATGAGCTGGCCTGGCAAAGGCGGGAGGAACAGTGCCAACTGCAGATGCAAAATTCTGCTGGAGGTTTTTTCTCTGTTCTTGGTTTATTTATTCGACCTTCTCATTAGCCCACATACCCCTCAAGGCACTTGGGCTGGTGGATGCTTTAGGACTCCGGAGAGCAGGCCCTACAGGCATCTATGTAGGCTCTGCGTGACCCAGCACAGTCTCACAAATCTCCCGCCTCAAACCCGGGGCTTTGATTGCCAAACAAGGATCTGCCTTCCTGCTGTGACTAGCCGGGAGATGCCTCCCCAGCTCTTTCTGATTCTGGTGGGCTCACTGCTCTCCCTACCACACGACAGGGATGCTCAGATGTCTTTATTCGGTAGACTCAATGAGGGAACGCCTCTCTGGCAGCCCCCGGAGACTCAGATGTGACGCCCACCCTCTCTATGCTCCCCATCTAGTGGAGGAGAGTCATGAAAATAAATCAGCACAAGACAGGGCGGCATGTGCTGCAGGTCATGAAGGAATAGGGTGCTTTGGGGCTCTGTGCTCTAAGAAGCAACAATGGCTGATGTTTGGGGTGGGTGGGAGGGGACTCAGCTTGACAGCTGACTTGATCTTGAAAGGGGAGTGAGAGTCTTCCAGAAGGGGAGTGAGAGTTTTCCAGAGAGGGTGTAGAGGAGGAAAGTATTCAAGGTGAAGGATATCAAATGTCAAAAGGGGCAGCAATAGGAGGTATGGAGGGTGCTGGGAATGTGCCACAAGGCCAAGGATCCCAGGTGGGTGTGGCTCAAGAGGCCACGAGCACACCAGGTTTTTGGAGGCAAAGTTAAGTAAGCAGCAAGGTGACAGTAAGCAGCAAGGTGACAATACAGGTATCTAATCAGAAGAGGAACAGGAACATCTTTTTAGAAAGATGATGATTGTGTGGCCATCCTGCACCAGGGACCAGCACTGGAGTTGCGGTGACCTGGTAGACAGGCTGATGCTGCAATGCTCCAGGTGAAAGCGTTGAACCCAGAGGACTGGGGTGGGAGGGAAAGGAAGAAGGACCGCTGAGAGTCAGGAGGCAGCATCCTTCGCATTCTGGTCGCGAATGGCATATTGGCTCAGGCACAGAGGGGCTAGGATGTTGGGTGATGCCAAAGGCTCTATTTAGGGGTCTGAATGACTGGTGGTGCCATCGCTGATGGTCAGGAAGAGAGGAGCAGAAGCAGGGGTTCCCTGTGAGACATGTGGGACACTTGGGCAGCTCTGTCCACATGGATCAGAGTGCTCAGAATGAGAGGTGAGGGCAGAGGATGCAGTTTGTGGAGACATCCTAGGTAGTGGTAGGCAAAAGGTAAGACAGAAAAATAAGACCTAGACACTGGGGTGCAATGGACATTGGGGCTGGGCCTCACAGAGATTATGAAGGGGAGGCACCAGTCATGACCGAGGACCAGAAGTCAGAGGAGTAAGCTTCAGGGGAAGGCAGATGGCAATGGGTAAGGATCGAAAACTGGCCCAAGGCAGAAAGCTGTTGCACTTGAACACCCACCATCCCTCTTCTTGGGTCCAACACATTGATTTCAAAGGGAGCAAACTGGTAGTGCATTTTGTTTGGGTGACTCTGACCCTGCCACCCTCACCTTCCTGAGTCCTGAAGAGGTCACATGACCCAGGCCTGACCGGCAGGATGATCACTACCTTCTGGCCACAGTTTAGGGTTTAGGGATAAAACTGTGACTCGGTGAGAGTCCATTCTAGGGCTTTTGCTGAAACCATTGGGAAAGAGACTCGTCCTTCCTATTAGGGTTGCTATGTTGTAAGATAGCAGGAGCTCCCGGATCTCAATTTGTCACCTACTGGGAGAGCTAGCCTGAACACGAAACCAGCATGGGGGAAAAGAGCTGAGACACAGGCACTGTTGTTGATGTCATTTACTCTTTGCATCCAGCAATGCCTAGGTTTTTTAAAAGTCATTTGGGCCAACACATGTGCTTTTAAGTTTAATCCCATCTCATTTGGGTCCTGTCACTTACCATCTAAGGCGTCGTGACCCCTACAAGCTACGTGGCTATTGAGAGGCTGCTGGGTACAAGAGTGGCATCTGGAAAAGACTTTAGCCCAGCCCTGCACATCACACACAATACCACAAACAGATTATGGCCACAGGAAAAAACACAGCTAGAAATGGATGAATTGGCTCTGTCTCAATACCTGTCAGCCTGGAAACATAAAGATTTCCTTTACGTTTTTCAAGGGCTGAGTCACACAGGCCAGACTTGGCTGGGCACGTCAACGTATTGTCCCTGCCAAGGAAGATGGTTACGATGGGAAGGTTGATTTATTTGAATACTTGAATGTCAACATCATCCTGACAAAAAGAGAGAGCAGAATAGCATGTGCTATTACCAGAGGTCTCTTTCCTGTCCTCAAAGCCCCAACGCCCATGAGGGTAGATGTTGTTTGAGGAAGTTGGCTGAGCATGGGCACATGGTATGATGGGCCCAGGGGCCTGGGAGAGGGCAGTCCTTGCCCAATGCCACAGACAAGGTGGGGGGACCACTTTATATGTCGTGGTCTGGGACCTGAGTCATGAGTAGGAGCCGGGTATCTGAGGATGCTCGGTAGGAGGGACTAACAAGGGCTAAGGTCAGAGGAACAGAAGGAAGGCCAGTGAGTCCGAGCCGCAGTGAGTGAGAGCAGGAGAGAGGACCACCATGTTCTCCATGTGCCACCCATTTAGGCTCTTGGCTCTCTGGTCTACTCTTGTACTTAATGTATTTGGTCTCATCTTTCCATCTGTCAGTTCACCCATTCATCTATCCCACAAACACGTATTACCAGACAGCAGGCAGCACTGAGTCCTGAAGGAAGTGTTCTGCACGCAGAAGGGGGACCCACCATCTAGGCAGAGAAAGCCACAAGAGCCAAAGCCTAGCAAGGAAAAGCTCCCCACTGCGTGGGGCCTGCTGGGAAGGGCTTGCATGCCTGGCCTCATCTCCACCGTGTTGGTAGAGCAGAGCACCTACGTGCAGAACACTGGGAAATGTACACACACACACACACACACACACACACACACACAGTTAATCTATGACTCTGGGAGAAATCTGATAGAGTCTTATACTATAGTACAGCCAAGTGGTAGTGGGGACCAAAGGCTTAAGGAAAAGCGAGGGGAGGGATGCTTATAATGGAGACTATTCCATCAATTAGCTAATTTTTTCCCTGCCAACCAAGAAAGCCTTCATTAGTTACTGTTAGTGATGGCCCGGCCTTGGGCACCTGCTTGCTGCCGAGCGGCACTGTGCGGGCCAGAGGGAACTGTCTCAGGGCCTCAATCAGGCGGCGACGTGATGAGATTTGTGCCTTGAAAAGGTCAGCGCGGCGGCAGGCAGAGGATGGATGGAGGGGAAGGCAAGGTGTCCCTTAGAAGGCTGTTGGAGAAACACACACAAGGAGAACCAGCATTGGAGCAGAGGTGGTGGAGACTGGGCAGGCTGGGCACAGCCACTGCTGCATTCTTAGAGATGCCCACTGAGTTGTCTGGTTGGAAAACAAGCAAACAGACAAAAAGAATGGAGTCTAGACAACACAAAACTTGCCCCTCTCTGGAGTCCCTCTGCTCGGGAGAGGCACTGTAGCTGAAGGCAGATAGAGCTAGGGAGCTTTCTGAGGTTGGGCATTCTCAATAGTTTTGAGAAGCTATTTGGGGAGATCGAACCCGGTGCTCCTGTTTCCTCAGTCTGGCCAGGATTTGCCTATTCTGTCAGGTTTGTGCAAATGAGACATTCATTAAGCTTGGGGGCTTTTGCTGCTCCTCTTGATAAAAGTTACCTTTTATCAAAGCTCTTACAATAGGCGCTCGAAAGGCCAAAGTGCAAAGGTGTCCCGTGTGGCCACTTAGACCCCTCTCTTCATGAGAGAATGGCAGACACTCTCCAGACATTGGATTCCCAAGCCACAGAACAAGAATCTCAGAAATGTGCCGGAGAGGAGGTACCCCGTTCCCGTCACCAGGCCCTCTCTCTGGAATTTGCTGTGATGCTTTCCAGGCAGAGTGGAGCCACTGTGAGCTTTGTGTCAACGCGATGGCTACTGTAATGAGCCATGTTGCCCATGTATGGGCACTTACTCTGTGCTGGACCCCCCGGGAGGGCTTCCGGAGCCCCCATTTCATAGAAACCTCTTCGCCCCAAGGGGTGAGTCTCACCCTGCTGACCTATTTTGTCTAACCACAGACCTGCCAGCACTGGAAGCCTTCTTGTGTACATGCCATTGTCTGACCTGGGCTGGGAAAGCCTGTGTTTCTGGTTCCCTTCCACACCGATTAAGATGACAAGAAGACAATGAGGCACTTGTCTCCAAAAGTGACTTCTTGGATCCACAGGCAAAATGTTAGAAAGTGGGTCTGAAGCCCAAGAAACAGGACACCCAGGCGCTTTGAGCTTGGGGAGTATTACAGAATCCCAGCCAGGGCCAAGAATGAGTCACAGTGAAAGCTTTTAAAATATAAAACCATCAACCTAGATTTCAATTCCAAGGAAACACATACTTGGCCACGAGGGAATGCTTAAAAAAAAAATTTAAAAAATCAGGCTTAAGCCACTTGACAGGAAAATAAAACAGCCAAGGAACATTCAAATATAATGATTTACATCCTCCCTCTCCCTTCCCCTCCCTTCCAATATGGGTCAGGCCAGACCTGGACTCGGTCTCTGCCAGAGTGCGTGTCCCTCTCCAGCTCCCTGCTTTCCACTAACACATGCAATCCTGCGCCGGGCTAGCGCTGCGCGGTGCCGCCTTGGGGTAGCCGTGCCAATCTCGTGGAATCTTCATGATCTCCCTGTGCTGGGGCTCTGGGTTTGCTTGAGGTGGCTTGGGAATATGAGAATTTTTCTTCCATTATTTATGTGTGCAAGCACTGTTCATTTCGCTCAAAGAAATGGGAGCCCGATTGATTTCCCAAACATAAGAATGAGGTTGCCCTGCAATAAATATTTAAGACTGACCAGGAAGGGCAACTACTGTCTGCTAAAACACCAGCCCAGAAGTCACTTTCCCAGGGAAGGAATGAATGAATAGCCATCCTATCTGATATTTGCTCAGCACCGGAGAGTTTACAAAGGCTTTTCACTTATCACATTTGATCACAATAGCCCCGGAGAGGTGAACAGGGCATGGGTTACAGGGATTGTTAAAACCCCACATTTTTTTCTTTTCTTTCTTGGCAGATAAGGGCTGTAAAGGCTTAAAGACACTGCAGAAAGGTCAGACAGCATGGGGACTAAATCGAGGGTCTCTAATTCATTCATACACATATTTAAACACGTGCACACATTTATCTGGAGCCTATTTGAAGCCAGAGAAAATGGCAGTACACAGACAAATAAAACACGGTCTTTGCTCAAACCCTGCCAGCCGTGTGCCAGGGTCAGCTGTCCCTGGGGGAATCATACACAGCTCTCCCTCATTTGGCAAACATGCAAATATTTCCCGGGTGCAGAGCTAAACCGGGGTGCACGCACAGGCTCCCCGAATTTCCCTGCACGAGCTAACTGGGGTCTCTGCCTTTACCGCGGCGTCTTCCCCTGCCGCGCCCTGCAGCTCGGAGAGCGGCGGCTGCCCTTTCCGCCTGCCCCGCGGGCGTGGGCGGCACTTTTCGGGGCCGGACCCGGGAGTGCGAGCCACCCCCAGCCCGCAGCCCCTTCCTGGCTCCCGGTTCCCGCCCCCAGCCCCGCAGCCCCTTCCTGGCTCCCGGCTCCTCGATTCTTTGTCTTTTGTTGTGCATGTTACTGTATCTCCCAAACACATTTTAGTATGCTTAGCGACACAGCCGGCACCCAGAGCCGCTCTCCTCCGAGAACAATAGCCGCGGACGTGGCGGCGAGATCGGCGGAGCCTGGGACCAGCCGCCACGCCCGGCCTTTGTTCCCGGGCTGCGCGGCCCCGCGCTCCGCTCAGCGCCGGGAACGCGCAGCCCGCGGTCAGGCTGTCAGGCGGGAGCACAGGCGTCAGCGCGCCGATTCCTTTGTTCAGCCCGCACTCCCCGGCCCCGCCGCCGTCTCCGCGCCCCGACCCAGTACCTGCCCAACCGACCTGCGGGGTCTGCTCCACCCGCCGACCGGGCCCGGCGGCGTGTCCGTGGCCTCCCCCCCTTTTCCTCCGTGTCTTACACACACACACACACACACACACACACACACACACACACACACGTCCTCTGCTCCCCCCCCCCCCCCCCGTGTCTTACACACACACACCCCGCACGGCCTGAGTGTGAGAGCGCGGCCGGAAAGCGGGGCTCAGGGCTGTGGGTTCGGGGACCTTTTCCACTGGGACCCACAGCCGCACCCCCACAGAGGGCGACCGCCGGGGGGCGCCCCCACGACCCCTGACTGCAGCTCAGGGCCTTTTGGATTGGGGAGCTGTAGCTGTTGCTTTTGCCTTTTTTTTTCTTTCCTTCTTGTTTTACAGCTCCGGCTTTTTTTAGAATTGAAGGGAAAACCTGGCGCGCCGGGCGGCCTGCAGTGGAGCGTGCCCGGCCTGCAGAGGCAGTCGTCTCCAACTTTCCCCCGCCCGGCCCGGCCTCACACTTCGTCCCCAGGGCCCAGTCTGCCCCCCACCCACACCCCGCGCCCGGCCCGCAGGGGGGCAGCGTGGGCACACACACACACACACACACACACACACACACACCCCAGCACGTGAACACACACACACACACACACACACACACACACGCCCCGGGGCGGGGCAGGGGCAGGGCAGGGCGCCCCGGAACGTTGCGGCGGGGCAGTGGCGTCGCAGGGGGCACTCTCGAGAGACGGACAGGAAGAGGGCCGGGGGGACGCCAGGGCGGGACCGCAGTACGGAAACGGCCCGGGGCTGAGCGGCAACTCGGATCCGGGATGGAGGGAGCCCGACCAGAGGCGTGAGGAGGCCGGGGCAGGCCTGGCTGCCTTCCCGGTGCCGGGGCCACCGCCTGGCCGCGGAGGAGCGGGCCGCCGCAGCGGGGGCAGGAGTCGCCCCGGGCCTCGCGGGCGCACACAGGCCCAGGAGGCCGCACCTGGGCCCTGGAGTCCAGGGCCCTCGCCTTGCCCAGTTGTCCAAAGAGGGCACAGGCCACTCCCCTGGTGGGGAAACTGAGTCAGGTCCCGACCCCACAGCACGGCCCCCACGCGTGTGTGAGCCCGCCCAGGCCAGGGAGCCAGGCCCCGGGGGTCTCCACACTAAGTGGGGGCAGGGGGCTTCACGGCTTCGCCGAGCTGGATTGGCGAGTCAGACGCTTGTAGATCCAGCGTTGGATTGGGGAGGGGTCTCTCAGACCATGGCCAGCTAGGCGACGATTGGGGGGATTCAAGTGCTTGGAGATCGAAGGCAGGTCCTGGGGAGGGGGCTCGGACCACTGGAAGGCCTAGGCGCTATTTGGGGAGGGGTCTCCCGCCCGGGCGCAGCGCAGAGCCGCCGCTGCGGCACGGAAGGCAGCCTTTGTGCGGGTGGGCCGCCCGGCCCGGGCAGCGAACAAAGAGGGCTCGTCAGTGGGTGGGGGGCTTCTGCGGGGGTCACAGAGGGGAGACATGGCCACCCGGCGTTTAACCGACGCTTTCTTGTTGTTGCGGAATAATTCCATCCAAAACCGGCAGCTGTTAGCCGAGCAAGTGAGTAGTCACACCACCTGCAGCCCTCTGCATTCACGTAGCCATGCTGCGGTGAGTCCCTGGGCGGCCTCTCCACACACGCCTCGTGTGCACTGCGGCTCTGCCTGTCTGTCTGTCTGTCTGTCTGTCTGTCTCTCTGTCTGAAGAAAAGATAAGAATTATACGGCAATGCGAGGTCTCTTGGCATCTGTAGCCCTGGATGAGGCTGGGGGAGGGGAGAATCCATTTTAAGTCCTTGCTCTATCCCTGCCTAGCTCTCTTCCTGCTCACTTCCGCCACCCTCCCCATTCCCTCCTCCCCCCTCCAATTCACCCCCCTCCTACCCCTCCCCCTCCCCTCCCCAATCCACCCCTCTCCTCCCCCTCCCAATCCACCCCTCCTCCTCCCCCTCCCAATCCACCTCCCTCCTCCCTCTCCCCAATCCACCTCCCCTCCCCAATCCACCCCCCTCCTCCCCCTCCCCCTCCCAATTCACCCCCCCTCCCCCTCCCCAATCCACCTCCCCTCCCCAATCCACCCTCCTCCTCCCCCTCCCCTCCCCAATCCACCCCCCTCCCCACCCCCCTCCCCTCCCCAATCCACTCCCCCTTCCCCCAATCCACCCCCCCTCCTCCCTCTCCCCAATCCACCCCCCATCCCCCTCCCCAACCCACCCCCCCTCCCCAACCCACCGCCCTCCCCCCTCCCCTCCCCAACCCACCCCCCTCCCCCTCCCCTCCCCAACCCCCCCTCCCCCTCCCCTCCCCAACCCTCCCCCTCCCCGCCCCAACCCATCCCCCTCCCCTCCCCAACCCACCCCCCTCCTCCCCTCCCCAACCCACCCCCCTCCCCCTCCCCTCCCCAACCCCCTCCCCCTCCCCTCCCCAACCCTCCCCCTCCCCGCCCCAACCCATCCCCCTCCCTCCCCAACCCACCCCCCTCCTCCCCTCCCCAACCCACCCCCCTCCTCCCCCTCCCCTCCCCAACCCACCCCCCTCTCCTCCCCAATCCACTCCATCCCCCCTCCTCTCCCCAATCCACTCCATCCCCCCTCCTCTCCCCAACCCACCCCTCCCCTCCCCCTCCGGCTCCCCTCTCCTCCCCTGGTCAGCGCAGGACAATCCGCCCCCCATTTACATGTTTTAGCGCTGAGATTTGAGGCTTTCCGAGGCCTTTTGTTCCCCGCCCTCCCGCCCCCGCCCCCGCCCGGAGCCTCGCTTCGGCTCTGCTGGTGCGTGATCGCAAACCCAAATCCCTGCAAATGCACGACGCCCTCCCCCGCACGAGGAAGGGCTGTTTCTTTGTTCTGTTTCTCCTTCTCCCGTTTCCCTAATGGCCTCGCGGCCCTCTGCTCCCGTAATCGCCCCTGTCTCCCGGGCCGCCGTGTGAGGCTGCAAGGTGCCATCGGGCCTTCGTTTTCCATTTCCCCGACAGGAAATTAAGCTTTCGCTCCCTTCGATTGAAAACGTAACAGAATATGATGTGCTTGTGAGAGCGAACCCCCATAACGCAGGGCTTTGTTCGTTTGCTGAGCCGGGCCTCGCCGCAATGGCGCCCTTTGTTAGGAGCTGCAAGATGCGAGGCCTTTGTCTGGACGAGGCCTCCTTCGCCTCCTGTTTCCTTAGGGGCGCGGGGGGCCTGGATGGCCTCAGATAGGACAGTGATTAGCAGCTTTGTCAAATCTTATGCGGAAAAGGGAAGCTACGACATTAATTTCCAGAGGGGGAGGGGTCCAGGCCGAAGACAGCTCCCCTTTGTCTGAAAGCAGCATCGAACAAAGGGAATAAATCCATCCCCTAACCAGATTCCTGGGCGTCATCCTGGAAACAGCTCATTTCACCTCTTAGGGGCCGTATTGCCTTTTAATTCTTTTCTTTATGACATTATCTAGACGCTTCAGAGAAAAATTATGCCATGTATCTTAATTATTGACAGGTTGTCTGCATAGGCAGTTTTTTCTGTTTGTAAATCACCAGTGGAAACGGTCTTGGCCGTACTGCTCCTATAACAAAGCCATTCTAAGCCCCGTGACCCGTTTTAGGAATAAAATCATGTATTATCAGATAAAAAATCATAGAAAACAGCGATGAAATGTGTTTAGGTTTTTATTTACTTTTTGTTTACTTAAGAATTTGAAGGGTTTTTTGTATTTGTAAACTGGGGAAAAAAAGCTATTATACTGAAATTAGTGTAAAATGGAGACAGTAATTTCAGCACTAATTTTAAAAAAAATTCTGAAATAAGCCAGGAATTAGAGTAGAAATTTAACGAATAAAATTCTACAGTGGAACTTAAATTTTGAAGAAAATGTAAAAATTGCATGTCCCTTGAATAAATGGCTTGCCTTTGTTCTACCTCAGTAGGGGGAAAAAAACTCAGCCTTGTTTCTAAGGTATCATTTTTAATTGATTAAAAAGTATAGTTTGCTTTTTAAATTTTTATAGAGTTAAAAACACGCTCCAATGTTGGGAAACATGACACTTTTTTATTATTAATCAACATAATTAGGTTAGACAGTTTAAAAACCTGCTGTCTGAAAAATATATTGTTTGCTTTTTAAATTTTTATAAAGTTAAAAACACCCTGAAATGTTGGGAAACATGACACTTTTTTATTATTAATCAACAAAATTAGGTCACACAGTTTAAAAACTGGCAGCTTTTTAAAAGTGCATCTCTAAGTCAGGCCGATTTTAAAAATGGTTCTCTAAGTTAGGCAATTAAAAAAACATGTAAGATAACTCAAATTATTAAAAATTTATGCCTAAATTACACAATTTGGAAAAATAGATATGTCAAAAATATTATAACCTAAGTAAATAATTAAAAATCAATACCTAAAGTACACAATTTAGAAAAATAGATATGTCAGAAAATATACAGGTATCTTTAGGCAACTCAGAAAATTCCTTGAAAATAGATTTCTAAAATCAAACTGAATACATGTTTTATCTGAACATAAAAAAATATTTTCTGTAGTTATACTATTTAAAACATTATATTTATTAGTCTGACTTTAAAAGATCAGTATAAGCAATCAGAGCATTTAAAATATTTTTGTAGTCAATTCAGAAATTCTAAAACATAGATTGGCAGTTAAGCAAAAATGGAACGCTAGAATTAAAAAGAAAACATATTTCATACTATTTTAAAAAGTATACATATTTTAGAAATATATGTATTTTAATTGTGTGCATTAAAAAACAGCATGCCTGAATTTCTGAAAATAGGGGTAAAGTATTTTATCTGCAGTCTGCTTACAGTTGATTCTACAGAAAATATTCCGACTCACACACAAAATCAAATCTGGCCAGATTTTAACATGAATAAATAGAGAGGACAGTTTTCAACTTCTGGAAGTTGGAAAAGTGTTAAAAAAATTTTTTTGGGGGGAAAACCCTTCTCTAACAAAATTTTTTTTAGAACTTTGAAAAATTCATGCAATGTTTTTCACTGCATATCTACCTACCTCTCAAAATTTTTAGATCTCATTTCTGACTTGTAAATTTAAAAACCATATAGCAAGTTAAACTATGTCTGTCAAATTTGAATATGGGCTGGGTTTTAGGTGATATTTTAAGGAAATTATTAATTAAACTGATTAATTGACTTAATTTTTAATTTTGTTAGAGAGGCCTGCTGAAATTTTTAGTGGTGAAATGTCAGAATATCTCTTATTTTATAGGTTTAGGCCCCCCCCAAAAAAAGAAAAAAATAAGGCAAAGTGTTACTAATTGTCTAGTGTAGTAATGATCATATTTCTAAGGTATCTGTTTTAATTGATTGAAAAACATTATTTTAAATTGCTTTTTAAATTTTTAAAAGGTTCAAAACACCTTGAAACATTGGATAGCATAAGATTTTCTTTGTTATTCATAGTAATAATTAATTCAGACAGTTTACCATTTTTTATATTTTTCTGTATACTTAAAAATTATAAAAACTTAAAATATATATACACCTATTATGCTAAAAACATGAAACAATTAAAAATATAAATTGTAAATATCTAAAATGCAAGTAATTAAAAAGGAAGTAACTAAATTCTAGAGTTTAACCTAATTTAAAAAATCAGAACCTGAAATTTCTAATTCCTAGTTAGAAGAACAAGCTGTAGACATTTATTTTGGTGTGTGTGTTTGTTATCTCACACAACTGAAAATAAATGACATCTAAAGTATAAGATTTTGGTTTTTTAGTTTTAAACTTGAAATTCCACATCTTATTTAAGGGAAATGCTGTGAAAATTGATTATAAATTGGTGTGTGTATTTCACACACGATGAAACAATGCAGGACTAAAATCCTATAATTCAAGACATTTAAATATGCATTTTTTGCATCCTAATTTCAGGGAAAAACAATAAAGGCTGGTTGGTGATGATGTGGTTATTGTGGATACCTATGCGTGCATACTAAAACAGATTTATGCAGCATTCAGGCAAATATGTCACAGGAATTCAAGAAAATGTGCAGTGACAACACAAAACAATAAGTTGAAAGGGTCAGAAGGGACCTGAAGGTCATTTGACCCTGCATGCCTGGCTGTGAGAAATCCCTATGCCTTTTTGTGATGGCGATAAGAAATTCCAGCAGCCGCTCAGTCCACCGTTTGTACTTGCAAAAAAAAATGGGAAAAAATATATGTATGCCTCATTTAACCCCAACCATGCCTGTATCTGCATCCTGGGGCTCCAGCATAGGTTCTGGCCCTTAGGGCCTCTCTATTCTTCTGCATGCAGGCTCTTTGTTCCCGGGAGATCTCTCTAGCTCAGCCATCCCGGCTCAGACGAAGAGGTTAGGTTTCCTGCCAATGAATGCAGTCCAATTTTTTGTGTCCTTTTTAAGTTCAACACCCAGAACTGAACAAAATTCCACCTAATTGTGCTCTTGGTTGTATTGATAAAAACAGACTAATTGGTAAAAGCACGGTGGGGTTTGATTTTTAGACTGTCAGCAAAGTGCAGTTGTTGGCATTTCTCATTCATTCTGTTTTGGCCCAGTTGTGGGTCCACTATCATGAGTATGCCTTAGGGCAGCATGGGATAAAGGAAGGAGCATTGGACTCTAATTTCAGGAATTTAGGGCTAAGTTCCATGGGCCTGTTAGTCCAATGTTACCGGCAAAAATCCTTAGAAATAGCTCCAATACTGTGCAAAAATAATTTTGACATTATGTCAGCCAAATGCAGGTTTTAAGGTAGTACCTCATTCAAGTAGTTACAGGGAGTTTGGCTTTAAGAAGCTGAGATGAATTTACATAAGCATTTAAATAATGTTATTTATTAAATCAGTTAAATAATCATTCAAAAAATGTTTATGGTCTTGAATGAATGAATGAATGAATGAAAAATAGATATGGAGTTGCTATTCTGATCTGATGAGATGCCCTGTGACCTGTACGGCTTCTCTTGATCTCCCAGAATGATCTAATGGAGAGATTGCAGCTGCTTTGTTAGTGTTTACTGCCTAATCTGTTCTCTGCTTTAAAATAATGCACAATCTATAAATGGAAGCTAGAGTTAATTGGTCTTAGATTAGTTTGAAATAAGCACATTATTTTTAATAAAACATGGTATGCTTTGGGGGAAAAACAAAGGATTAACTATGATTATAAGAAACCTGAGTTCTTTCAGTCTTGACTATGATATTATTAGCTAAGATTTATTGAGTATTTACTATGTGTCTAGTATTGAGCTAAGTGTTTTTGCATGTGCAGCCCCAATTTATGCTCACAGAGCTGCATCAAATAGGTGTTGCTGTTTTTCTGATGGTGCAGACCAGGAAACAGGTTTAGAAGAGCTGGGAGCCTTGCCCCATGTCCCCTAGCGCAGGCCGGGGGCTGGGCTGGGACTCGGGCTGACTTGGTGGGCAATGAGCCCGCAGTTTCCCAGGGCCTGCGCTGCAGGTCCTGGGAAATGCAAGGACCCATTTTGTTGTTGTTTGTTTGTTTTTTCCTTAAAATAAAAATAATAAAAAAAGCATCTTTCTTTACCTCACTTTACAACCACATATAGTCCATTTTGACTTGCATATTGGAGGTTGTGAGTTTCAGTCCAGGCCGAGTCTGTTGGGAAATTAATTCTCTGCCTTTAGAATCCAAGTATGAAATCATTGTATATTTCTCTTTAGATCTATTTGCTTTTTTGCTTCTAAAGATTCAATTTGAGCATCGAGGCTTACTTGAGAATAAGGGTACTTTGTTGGATAAAAGTGAAGCAAATTTTTATTTTGGCAGTAATGGAAATAAAGTAAATATCACTATAACATAGACTTGAATTTCCAATTCATTTTACTCAGCTTTTCCAGACTTCCTGAATAAACACAGATGGGTTTCCACTTATTTTTCAGTTTTATGTAGAAAGTCCTTTAGACTATAAATTCCACATGCTACTTGGAGTTTTCAATATTTTCTTGATTGCATGCCATTGGCAGGTCAGAAACCTAGATTTAGACATTATAAAGATTTAGAAGGTGATGATGCGTAGTAATGTGTTTTCATTTGGCTGTATTTTGGTTTTTCCTGATGGTAATTCTAAATGTTTTACTTTGGGCCTCGATAGAATTTTCTGGAATTTGGTGGTGGCGGTGGTGGTGGTGGTGGTGGTGGTGGTGGTGGTGTGTGTGTGTGTGTGTGTGTGTGTGTGTGTTGAGGGGATGGGGGGGGTGAAATCCTTTGTTTTTTAAGTAGCAGGTTTGGGTGGGAGTGGGGTTCCTTCGAAGAGATGACCTGAATTTAATTTCCGAGACGGTGTAATGGTGGCGGCCTGTCTCTGTAATTCCCTGGATGGTTTATAAAATGGGAGAAGCTGGAAGGCGAGGTGGAGAGAGGCCTGCACAGCTGGGTCTCAGACATGTCAGCCAGCAGTGACAGCGCTGTGGCTTTGGGGAGGTGGATTTATACATTCTGAAGCGTGGTTCATTCTCATTTGTAAAAAATACTGTTGTATCTAGCCCGTGCCTCTTATCAGCCGGTAATTGTAGAAACCCAGGATTATGGCGTGTGCCTGGTTAATAACGGAGGGTCGGCCACGTGCAGCGGCGGCCTCAGCCATGTTTTGCAGCAAAAACACTGCAAAGCCGAGGCCGCGGCCTCTGCCGAGCGCGGATGTGCACAGGAGACGCCGGAGCGCGGCTCTGCCTGCGTCTTGTTTCAGGAATAAAAACACTCAAATGCTTTGTTGCTGAAAATGTTATGTTTAAAAAATACAAACATTTTCTTTTCTTCTTAAAGGAAAAGGCAATTCATTCGGATTTCCATTTGACACTGTCTTCGGCATTAATAGCCTCTGTGCCACCATTTTGGCAGGATGTGCAGCTCTGCTCTTTCACTGTCACAGCAAATGGTGGCAGGAACGCCGAGCGCTCGGCTTTCTATGGAATGCGAGCTAATTGGATTTTCACATAGAGGGATGTTTAATTACATTTTTATTGCTCTCATTGTTTAATATATTTTGGCTCTGATAGACCAGCTTCATTTGCACTATTAATTTTTAAATAGGAAATTATGTTTTTGTTTTTGTGTGTGTTTTTCTGAATTTACTGCTAAGCATTAAAAACAATCAACACAGTTGCTTATTGAAATTCACCACTAATTATTTCAGGGATCAATACTGTGAAGAAGAAAAAAAGAGCTAGCTGCTTAGATTATCTATCATTAGTATATGTCTGTTCAGAAGATGGAGTTCCACGTTTATCTGAAAAAGAACCTTTATTTTCCATTGAAATTTAATCCTTTGGGTGCCGGGGCTTCTTCCTTTGTATTACCGCTTAAATTTTTTTTTCTCCTTCCCTGTTTTTGTTTTCTTTCCTTGCTTTTGTAATAGCTTTATAAATAAGCGTGCTTTCCAGGCTAATAGTAACATATGCCGAGCAAATGGGGAGAGGTTTTCTCTGCTGTTGCCACCTGTGTCTCCCTCCGGGGAGGAGCGGCTTCTCGCTTGCTTGTTGCCGCAGGGAGAGCCTCGGCTGCAGGATTGAATCTGTGCAGACCTCACATATGTGGTCACTCAGCTATTATCTGAATGCAGCCATAGACAATTTTTGTGGGTTGCTCATTTTTCTAATTTTGCTGCATTTGCAGGGCTGATTTACATGTTAAAATATACATGCATTTGACACAGTAAAATTGCATTTCAGCATTGCCCCTCTATTTTCTCTTCCTAAGGGGTATTTAGAATTTTATATGTATTAGCTGACATTTATGAAACAGATGAGCATTATATTTTAGTGAGACTAAAGCAAGGGTGTTTTATTTGTTTCTATTGTGTTTTAATATTTATAGCATTGTATGTTTCCTATTATTTCCAAAACAACAATCACAATAAATAAAAATAAAAATAAAACATGTTTATGTAGACTTTTTATTTTAAAAAAAAAACCACAAAGGAAGAATCATAATGGGGAGATTATTTAAATGCTTTGGTTAGTGGATCTTTATTTTTAGTCAGCTTTAGTTATTTAAAACCTCAGTGCTTTCTCAACTGACCATACCTTATCTGTCTGTCTGTCTGTCCCCATCCTGCTTTCTCTTTGCTGTCCCTAACTGGATGGGACTCTTGGGACCGACATATCTCTTCAGGAGCTGGATGAGGTATTGTGTTTTGAATATTTCTGTATGTTAATTCATGAAATTATGCCTTTTTTTTCTCCCTGAAGTCTCTGGTCGTATATAAAATGCTAACAGAGCTCACACACATTTTAGCATTTGTTTTGATTACTTATAATTGCTGTGTTTAATGATTTAACACCTAGGATTTATTGAATATATTTCCACACCAGGTGAATCGATGATTTAGAGAAAGGCTGGGAGCAGTATTTACTACTCTTGGGAAAGTGACTCAGCTTGGGAAGTAAGACAGGTCGAACATTTCCTTGAACTTATTAATAAACCAAATTGTTTTTAGGGCCATGAGTGTAACTGCCTTGATTTCTGAGAAGCTCTCAGGTGGAGTGTGAAGGACTGCTTCTGGGGAAAACCCAAAGGGAGGAGGAGGGGGAGGCCAGCCACTGCTTGGAAGGGCTCTTCAAGGTCATTGCTGCCTGGACTGGACAGACCACTCATGACCCTCTCCCCGCCCCCTAGCTTAGCCCCCCAGAAGATGGGGGAGGACATACCCACAGGGCTTTGTCCTAGTAGCTTGGAAAAGGGTTGAGGAAAAGGGGGGGTTGGCCTGTGCTTGTTAATTTTGTGTGCTTCTGTTCCTGCTTAAGTGAGGAAGGATTACAAATGTTTTCCTGAGGGTAGACCTTTTAGAAAGAGTAATTGGGGGGAGTGTTGTTTATTTTGGTTATTTAATTTAGAAGAATGAACAGTGAGGTGGGATTAAAAAACAAGGAGGTTCCTAATTTGTAGATTAAGATCTACCTGTAAATTCTAAAAACCTTAACTGGTGGATAAGGACCACAGACCGGCACACTGAGTGTCCCTCCCTGGGAACTGGAAGCACATTAGCATCTCTGCTTCTCTTCCGGGTGAGCTGCAGCCAGCGAGCTTCATGGCACCCAGAGCCCAGGGTCTGCTGCAAAACAGTATGACACTGTGAGCCCCCCCCCCTTTTATTTTTAAGAAAAACAACTCACATTATGCTTGTGTGTTCATAAAAGCTTTCTGAGAAGAGACACCAGGAACTGTTAACAGTGGACACCTTACAGGAAAAGGCAGGATGGAAGAGAAACTGCCTTTGTATTGCAAACTGTCTTCTTAGGTTGGATATATATTTTTAAACCACCTTCAGTATTACTTTAGTCATTAAGAGACAATTGGTACTCATAAACGGTCCCTCAGCTGGTGGCTCACTGAGTCGTGCCGTGGCCATGCCTGACTGAGGAACCGTCCTGCCCGGACTGCCTGGCACTGGGCCCAGAGAGGTCAGAGGTCACCGCAGCTCACACACTGAACCTCAGCATCTCTGGGGCACAGCATTCGTGGTGGGTTTGCTGAGCAGACGCTTGGGACATGGAGAGCAGGCCTTTTAGAACAGATGTTACCCCTTATTGAGCAATTTGGAAATGGGGGTCTCAGGGTCCCAAAAGAAGCTTGTGATGGGCGATGATGACCACAGAACAGCCTCACATGGAAGAAGCATGAGTCCTTGGCACACGCAGGGCAGGCACAGCTGAGGGCACACTTAGGGGTCTGTGCTCTGACTGGTCCCAGGCCCTCCTCCTCTCCAGGCGGCTGGTCCCCGGGGACGAGCAGCCCACTGCTTGCCTTGCTCTGAGCTTCTGGGTGCTTAAAGGGGGCGCCACCTGTGACCAGCGACCCGAGTGACGCCCCTTTCTGTTAGTTCTGTGAACCTCCGGAGCCCGTACTCTCCTCTGGCCACCTCAGCCCCTTCAGTAGTTGACTTGCCCCTTCTTGTCCTTGGTCCACAGCCTTTGTGTCTTTATGAATTAGGCTTCGAGTTGTACATGACATAATTACTTCATCCGCTCATCCCACCCATTTGTTGTTGACTCACTGAGCTAATTATAATTGGGTCGTCATGGCTGTGGGTGCCAGGTGCTGAGCTGGGCGCTGGAGAGGTGCTGGGGACGGTGTCCAGAGCCTCGGTTCGCCAAGGCTGCGGGTGCTTCCGACGGCCCCAGTTCCGGCATGGGTTCGGTGGAAGGCCCATCCAGAACTGTCAGTGTTGTCGCTGGTCAGCGTGCATTGTGGCTGACCCTCCTTCACTGTTTTAGATGGGGGTGTGTGTGAAGGGGCTGTGTCTGACTTCCTTAATCTCAAGCCCCGCAGCACTTGGGTTTCCAGAGGAAAGCCATCTGGGGCTTCCTGTCATTTGTCCACATGAGTGGGTCATTCTCCTTCTGAAACCAACTCAAAACCTGCACCCTGGGGTGCCAGCCTTCCTCGTCCTGCAGAATGCTCACTGCGGTGTCCCGAGGAGGAGGCTGCGCCTCTTCCCCAGTCTTCCCTGCAGTCTGCTCTCATCTCCCTCTGGTGACGGTTGTCTTAGGAGGAGTCATCTCAAGGTTGTAGGTTTTTAAAAATCTGCATAAGGATATTTATCTCTTGTAATTAAGAGATAAATGTCAAGCTCCCAAGCACAGCCTGGGGAGGGCAGGTGCAGTGGATGGAGGGGGGCTGAGAGAGTCTGAGCCCAGCAGGGCCTCGGCATCCATGTTTGTGAAACTAGGAGCGGTGCCCGGTCCCCTCTGCAGGTTTGTTGTTGGGACTAACAAAACAGTCAGTGGACGGGCAGCCCCCACAGCACGCGGCCGTTATCGCTCCCTCGGCGTTCTTAAGGGGGTGTAGTCGTTGAGAAAACAAGGAAAGCACGTTAGACTAGCAGCATTTCTGAGTGCTGTGATTCTCAGATTTTTCTGTGTCTATAGTTTTGCACATTTAAAGCAAAGCTGTCTATTTTGAACATTTATTGTTTCACAATCAAGAAAGTAAACACTATTTTAAGAGTATCACAGCTCTAAAATAAAGTGTAGTGCTGACATCCAGATCCTCTTACCCACGTGCTTATTCACTCCCTCAAGGAAGTGAGGTTTCTTAAGCCGAATAGTCCGTCCGTGAGGTCAGGAGCCTCTGGGCCTGGGCGTGATGCTTGTGCTCCCCGATTGTCTTCCTGGGATGAGAGAGTTGCCAGGCTGTAGTTTTCACCGACCTTTCTGGACCTTTCAACTGTTCACTGCCACAGCCCATCCAGAATTGTCAGTGTTGTCGCTGGTCAGCATGCATTGTGGCTGAACCTCGTTCATTGTTTTCGATGGGGGTGTGTGTGTGAAGGGGGGTATGTGTCTGACTTCCTTAATCTCAAAGGCAGCTTTGCCATTTCCTTAATCTTACAGTTCCTTATCTCAGGCATCTCATAAAGGCAGGGTGTTACAGGCAGGAAGGCTGTGTGTTTGGAACAGCAATATTTATCAGCAAGAGGGTGTGAGTGAGTGTGCTTATGCGCCTTCCCTAGATTAAGAACTCATCCACACCTTCTGGCACTCTCCAGGGTCATGGGTGTCACATTTATGGAGGACCCAGGGCAGAGATAACCAGTGAGCCTTGCAGAAAGCCTTTACTGTGATGTTATGAGTATATGCTGGGGTGAGGGCGAGGTAGATGAGTATGGGCTCAGATAGTCACCCCCCAGTTCCTGAAGGACAGAGCTAAAAACAAAGAGACAAGAGTTCGTAAGTTCTTAATTCTCACAAGTACAATTTTATTTAAAAAGTTTCCTTATTTAACAAGTATGGAAAGATTTTCTTTTTTACTTCAGAAGCAGAAGTTCATTTAAGAAAAGCTTTAATCACCAACATCGTATATCTGGAAGGAGATGACCTTGAAGTTCAGCAAGGATAAGTAAAGAGAATTAAACATTTGGCAGGTTTTTAAAGATCTATATTGACTAAGACGGCAACATGTCTTGGATCTTAAAATGCTTTTTCAAAAACTGTTTTTAAGTGGGCAGTGAGTTTTCTGAAGTTGAAAGGGTAATTTTGCACTTAAATGTGTTTATGTTCGTATTAATTCCCATTTTTAAATAATTGACACTTATCTTCTATTATGTTTTTCCTTTCCAAAACATACTCTTAAAAAAAAAAAGAAAGAAAGAAAGAAATAGTACAAACTGTGATATAGATCACAAGCCACACCAATGAAAACATGACACCTTTCTTCTGAGTGGGCTGCGTCCCTAGTGAGCCGTTGCTATAGGCTGTGGTCGCCAACCTTTCGGACCTCATGGACCACCAGTTGGCGAGCGCTGCTATGGATTGTCACAAAGGGGACAGGTTATTCCCTATTTAGTTTGCAATCTCAAAGAGTCAGCCCTTCTGTCAAAATCCTCACGCAGAGTGTGGGCAGACAAGGGCCAACTTGGTGGGCTGGCATCTGACCCTTCCTGTGAGGACAGGACACTTAGCAGAGTGAATTCTTCCTGGTTTGGATTTCCATTCATTTTGGGAGGAGGATGGGGACCACAGCTGAAAGATAAAGTCAAGTACTGCTTTAAATAGGTGAATGTGCTTCAACAGACTTTTCATACAGGATTTAAAATTTCTCATTTGTTTCAGATAAGTTGATACTAGTTACTTTGCAGATATCTCTTTATCTTTTTTAGTTTAATGTGTATTTTGTAAACAGTAAAAACAGTACATCCTGAGTTTAAAAACTGTAAATACAACGAATTATTATTATTACTCTAGGGAAATAATAGTGGGTCAGAGAATAAATCGCCACAGTGACAGTACTGTGACCCATGACCTTAGCAGTTTCAGGTTTTGCTTTGTATAAACAGTTGGAGGTTAAGTTCAAGTTCTGCTCCAACAGGTAACAACTCTGTCCAGCACCGGCTGCAGAGCTGGCAGAACCCGAGTGCTGGGCAAGTGGTTTGCCCCTTGTGTCTTGGTCAGCGTGCCCTCCACAAAGTCCCAGCCCTTGGTGGCTCTGCAGCGGGACCCTGGGAATAAACAGCTCTGCTCTCCCTATCTGTGCCTGCCGAGGGCATGAGGCTGCACCTGCTCCCTAGGTCCGCAGTCGGTCAGAGAAACTGCTCTTTGTTGACACTTTTCACGGGAGCCTGTCCTGTGGTTCCTGGTGGGGCCTGCTTTGTGTTGTAGTTTTTGTTGTTGTTTTAATTGACTTTAGAGAGAAGGAATAGAGAGATAGAAACATTGATGAGAGAGAAACATTGATTAGCTGCCTCTTGTATGCCCCCCAAGGGGAATCGAGAGTGCAACTGGGCACGTGTCCTAACTGGGAATTGAACCAGTGATCTCTTGGCTCCTGGGTCAACGCTCAACTATTTAGCCACACAGGCAGGGCTTGTTTTAATCTGAGGGTGTTTATTGTTCTGGTTCCTCGTTTTCTTAGCAAATTGCAGTTATATTTCATGGGCCTGTCAAAGTGATTGGCAGCTGGCAGAGTGCATGGGGCTTCTGGAGTCGGCCAAGCAGGTTTTAATCTGTCACTAATAGCTTTGTGGCCTTGGGCAAGGTCCTTAACTTTTCTGAGTTCCAATTTCCTCACTTATAAACTGGAATAATAGGTTCTTAGCTCACCTAGCTTTTGTGATTAAAATCAAACAAACAAGACCACCTCTTGGACTCAGAGGCCCTGACAGTGGAGGCGGCTGACACACCGTTTTGTTTTAGAAACTGAAATGATGCAAATGCAGGTGACTTACTCTAGGCCCAGCTCTCAGGATCAGTGATGGGCATGGTTCCTTCAGTACGGTATTTATGTGGTACGCACCTCCTGAGCCCACAGAATGCTCTGAGGAATGGGGGCAGAACCACACCGGGGGAGCGGGGGAGCAGGTGCAAGACAGCCGATTGCTTTCAGGGATTTTGCTGTCAGTCAACTCCCTGTTCAGAATTCAGGGCTCATTGAAGGGTTCTTTTGATCTCAGTTTTTTCTTATGTGATATATTTCCCCCTTCATCTGTGGATTTAAAATTTTTGTCTTGTTCCTTTATTGTTAAAAAAGCAAACAAGTGCCATATTTTTCAGACCATAAGAAGCACCAGTTTTTAGAGAAGGGAAATGAAGAAAAAAAGATTCTGAAACAAATAGTGTCCTAAAATATTTTATGTGCATTAAAACCCAACATCACAGTCATAAACACATGTAATCAACCCTGTAAACTAAGTAAACAGCAGCATTTAGAACCATTTTAGAGCCGGGCAAGCACACAGAGACCACACAGAGCCGGGCAAGTAAAAAAACTTTTATTTTAAAGTATATGTGTAGGCTATATTTGGACCATAAGACGCAGGGACTTTTCCCCCCCACTTCTGGGGGGAAAAAGTGCGTCTTATGGTCCGAAAAATACGGTATTTGCTGAATGAATGAAAACGTAAATTTAGATAAATGCAGGAAAGGGGGGAAGAAAGGCAATATACATTCTTCCCCCAGTTTTGCAGCGTGGCTTAGGAAATGTACCTACAAAGGACCTCTCTATGCTGTTTGCATTCTCTTTTCCTCATCGTTTGGATCTTTTGAAACGGGCATTTATAAATTCTGAGCTCCGAAGGGCCCCTCAAGAGCCTTTCTTCTGCTTCCTGCCTCCAGGCGAGAGAACAGCTTAGC
This sequence comes from Pipistrellus kuhlii, assembly GCF_014108245.1. Classification (NCBI taxonomy): domain Eukaryota; kingdom Metazoa; phylum Chordata; class Mammalia; order Chiroptera; family Vespertilionidae; genus Pipistrellus; species Pipistrellus kuhlii. Next base: position 776,993 of record NW_023425566.1, read on the forward strand.
CAGCCCCCAAACCCATGATTTCCTTCCGCTCTTCAGAGCTCTCCACGGCAGGGTATTATATAGGTAAAATAAGCAACGCCTATCCATATTATTTCAACATAAGTGAAAATGTTGTCGGTGGACATTTTACCGAAGAAAGGAAATGACAGTGTAAGACTGCATTGAGATTGTAAGGACTGCTTTTGCCAAATGGTAGATAATTTGCTAACCGTTTAAGCATTTCTTTCACACATTTGAACACATGGTTAATGATCTCATGGCCAAGTTAACTGGATCAGCCCTGTTTCCAAAATATGCTGAATGTATGGACGTGAAGGCTGCTGCTCTTGAACTTTGCACATTGATTCCATTTACTGCCTAGTATTTTATTTTCAATTACAGTTTACATCTAATTTTATTTTGTACTCGTTTCAGGTGTACAGCATGAGTGATTAGACAATCATATACTTTACAAAGTGCCCCCCTGGTATTTCCAATGCCGGCCTGGCACCTACATAGTTATTTGAATATTATTGACTATATCCCCTATGCTGTGCTTTGCTTCCCAGCCTAGCTTTTTGTGGTTTTTGTTTGTTTGTTTTTTACTTTTGTCTGATCACATTAATTGTTGAGTACTAAGAAGTATTTTAAGGAGCTTTTGTTGACTTCCTAGTTATATTTCTATAGGCACATTAAGTCAAATTTATGTTCACAAGTATGTCCAAGAAAATGAAGAGCTGGTGCATGGAAAGACAGGAAAGCAGTTCCAGTGTTAGCAATCTCAAAAGCATGTGGATAGTCAGGCACGTGTGTGTGGTCCTCCACTTCTGTACTTTCTCGGGGAGAGACACTAGAAGGGAGTGAGCATGTGCTCAGCTAACCTGAGTCTGAATGGTTTGTAACACTCCTCTGTTTCCCTGTAGCTTGCTGATGACCGGATGGCGCTGGTGTCCGGCATTAGCTTAGATCCAGAAGCAGCCATTGGCGTGACGAAACGGTTACCTCCTAAGTGGGTGGATGGAGTGGATGAGGTAAGTTGAATATTAGTCTTACACTATCTTACTTAATTAAGTGATTATGACACTAACATGTTTTAAGATATTTGCCATAAAAACTGATTTGGCTACACTTGAATGGATGTCCCAGGGAAACTTTAGCTTTCGGTTACTTCAGTGTGCACAGCACAAGAAAGGTGTGTGTGTGTGAGAGAGGGAGTGAGTGGGTGATTGGCTTAGCAGTGACTACCTGAACCACAGAGAGAAATGGAAGAAATGTGTATAGTGGAGGAGCTGTGTTTGAATCTATGGCTCTCTGGATGGAGTGTTGCTCAGGCCTCCGGCAGCCTGCACGTTGGCTGGAGACACGACTCCCTGAGTGTCACTGACTGTCTCGGGGGCAGGGGGCACCTGGCAGGCTCAGTGGAGTTCTGTGACTTCGTCTGTTTAGATCCAGTACGATGTTGGCCGAATTAAACAGAAGATGAAGGAGTTAGCCAGCCTGCATGACCAGCATTTGAACAGACCCACCCTGGATGACAGCAGTGAGCAGGAGCACGCCATCGAGATAACTACCCAAGAGATCACGCAGGTGAGGCAGGAAGTCAGTCCCCAGCCTCAGGACCACGTCAGCCGCCGGCGCTGGTAGAACCCTAAGTCAGAGCACGCTTGCCTCCAGGTTCACTGCCCAGCCGGAGGGTAGGAGGTGCAAGTGGAGGTGGAACTCCTCCCGAGTCCGCTACCAGCCATGTCTGCAGGGTGGGAAGGGTTTCAGTTGTCCATACATACACTACTGTGCATTAATTTAGAAAATTAAACTCAGAGCATTACTGAGTTCAATCATTTGATTTTAAAATGTGCATAACTTCTATCATATACTAGTGTTTAAACATTTTTTTGTGTTAAAAGTAGTCCTCGTAATTGGAGGTTGGGAGTTTTTGCCCTACACTGAGAAACTTAGTATCCTAAGAAAACTCATCCTCTCCCATAAGATGTTAAGTTTGGGTCATTTTAAGCAATATAACCAGTGTTAAAAGTTCAATGTTTACAGTCTTACTTAAGTCTTCTGGGTGTTCACGATGAGAGGCAGGGTGCTGAGGGAAGCTGGGTGATTAATGTTTGGATGCCGCTCTCCGCAGTGGGGCAGTGGCCAGATTGTCCGTTAATGCCCCCGCACCAGGGTTCTTGTCTGCAAATGGGAACGCAGGAAGGCAGGGGGAGGAGGAGGAGCTAGAGCTGGGGGCGGGGGTGTGGAGGGCCTGTGTGTGGATTGCCCTGTGCCCTGTTCATGCCGGTCTGAGCAGAGTTTGAACCTCACTGGGCCTCCTGGCTCCTCAGCTCTTCCACAGGTGCCAGCGCGCGGTGCAGGCTCTGCCCAGCCGGGCCCGCAGGACCTGCTCGGAGCAGGAGGAGCGGCTGCTCCGCAACGTGGTGGCCTCGCTGGCGCAGGCCCTGCAGGAGCTGTCGGCCGGCTTCCGGCACGCCCAGGGCTGCTACCTGCGACGTGAGTGACCGCGGCCTGGCCGCGCTTTGTCTTCTCTGCGGGCCACGGGTACCCCCGCCTTGTCCTGAGCCTTTAACTGGCCACCCCCGTGTGACCCGGCCTCCTGTAGTTCACAGCTAAGAAGACAACACTTTCTAAGTGTCAAGCTTAAAGAACTTGAAATTCAACCCGGACCATGTGAAAACCTGTAGCCTTCTAGGTGTTGGAATGGGGAGCTGGTAATTAATAGGTAAAGCCCGTCCTAATCATGTTAAAGCTCCGTGTTTCCATAGCAACCCGAGTCTTTGAGCGGCCAGCACCTTTCTGGGCGGAGTTTCAACACTGCTTTAGGCTGGGTCTCATGACTCCAAATGGACGTGATTCCAAAGAATTGGTCAGGTTTCCCTACAAACAGTTGTTTCCTTTCCACCGCTGGCATTAATACCGTCCCATGTACTCTAGCAGCCTAGTCCTACCTTCTTTCTACACCTGCATATTCGTAGTTTAATTTTGTTACCCCTAAAATTTGATTTAAGGCTATTGGGAATTCGTACTAGAGATGCTTCTAGAGAAAAATAGTGATTTTTTTTTAAATGTTTTGTAGCTGCAGTTAGATTAAATATTTTTCCTCCACTTAGAGATTCTCATGTTTCTATCATTTTGTCATTCACTTGGCATCGAGTGAACTGTACACATTTACAGTGTCATTTGGTCTTTCACATGTTGTATGTTTATAGTCTCTAATGCCCTCCTTCCCCAAAGCTGCTGAGAATATCTCCATTTTGACTATTGAGTTTGAATCTAGATTTCCTCTAATGGTGGAGCAGTAACCAGGATGTTTTACATGTTCCAAGTAAAGTGGATTCCTATCTGTGCTAGGCATGAAGAACCGAGAGGAGAGATCCCAGCATTTCTTTGACACATCAGTCCCACTGATGGATGATGGCGACGACGATACTCTGTACGATCGGGTATGTGAAGGACTGTGTTCTGTTTGCTTCTCTTCGCAGACCATGGCCTTAAAGGCGACGGACCGGTGCTGCATGACTCGTGTTCCATCAAGTGGGTTTTACCGCGGGCGCAGACAGTCATGGGCCACGCCTTCTTCCTTTCAGAGGCTTCAGGGAGAGACACGGAGGGCTCTCCCTCCAGGTTCTGCTAGCCAGGCCTTGCGTGGCTGCAGGCAGGAGATTCTCCAGTCCTGCTTTAGGTGCCACTTGCTAAGGAAATTTGGGTTTTTCCTTTTAGGGAAAAATAAGTATTTATGTGCTTTATAGAAATGTCTTCAGGTATCATTTTCTTTAGATTATGTCTAAAATGGCACACCAAAGCTTTCTCCAGGGGGCGATTTAATGTGGATTTTGTCCTCCTTTCTCCTAGGGCTTCACCGATGACCAGCTGGTGCTCCTGGAGCAGAACACGCTGATGGTGGAGGAGAGGGAGCGGGAGATCCAGCAGATTGTGCAGTCCATTTCGGACCTGAATGAGATCTTTCGGGACTTAGGAGCAATGATTATAGAGCAGGTACATCAGTTTACCTCCCTCATCAATGGGTTTTTCTGCCATAAAATCTGGTCCTTCTCGAAGCTTGGTTGACTCTGCACTCCTATCAGGAAAAACATAACCTCCTCCCCCAATGTATGCATGTATATGCAAATTACATACATATACCACTTCCATTTTGTATTTTAAAACAGCAAACTGTTCTTTAGATAAATGTCAGTAAAGGTCTTGTGTTTTCTGCCTCAGGGGGGCTTGTGAGAGCGTACCCCCCCCCCCACCTCCCACCCCCGGGGCCTGGCAGTGCTGCCCAGACTCAGCAGTGATCCTGGCAGTAGATAAGGCTTCCCTTCGAATTTTGGCAGGTTATTGGGTAATGGCGACTGGAACCACTAGCTTTCAAGTGGAATTAAATTGTTTGTTCACTGCTACAATCTGATTAGGGTATTTTATTATCTCGCCAGTAGGGATTTGGGTCCTGATCCCCCTGAAACCAGCTGAGAATGGAGTGTCGAGGCTACGGAAGATCTAGTTACATTAATTACTCCCGTGGTTCCCAGGGAACTGCTCTTGCTATCTCCCCTAATGCAGCGTGTTTCCGTTAAGAGCCCTGTTCTTCCATACAGCCCAGTGGTCTCTGCTCTCTGTCTGAACCAAGAGATTAAACAATTAAGAACAAAATTCTCCTCGAGGCAGATGTGAAATTTTACATGGTGGATTGGAGCTCACTGTTGTTGCTCCGATCCATGGAGACCTGTGCTGACGTCTGTAGACACGATAGTCAGGTTCTAATCATAACCGGTCGAGCTAAGCTGGTGCTCTGCTCTCGTGAATCCCAAGTATTTAAGCAGCAGGTGGGCACACAAGTCCTTCGTCACTCAGAGCCTATTCCCACTGACCCGTATCTTTTTTAAAGCACCAGTAAGTTTGAATATGGCATAGCCCATAGTAGCAAAATCCAAGACAAATCTCAGTTTATCACTATTTCTTCCTCATTAGCTAGACTTGATTGCAACTGACACCACACTCTGCCCCTGAATGCCTGACGCTCCTGGGTAGTGGTCCCAGAGCTGCCAGGATGTCCTGGGCAGCAGGCTCAGACAGACAGACCCTCCTGTGCATGGCGACATCGCGATCTGCATGTGGGTTCCTGAGGCCTCTTCCCCACATGCAGTGGTTGATTTTCTGTCACTGTCATTTATCACCACAGGGCACAGTCCTTGATAGAATTGATTATAATGTTGAGCAGTCCTGTATCAAAACCGAGGACGGCTTGAAGCAGCTTCACAAGGTAATCCCTTATCTCCCCGTGGCTGAGGACTGGAGGAACTGTTGCCGTGTATTGGAAATTCATCAGGGATGTCTTCCCTCACAACTGTCTTCAGCACTCTTGCCCGCCATCACTCAGTGTGATGGTGCAGACATGGCCGTCACGCCATCCAGAGCTGGCCACGTGGTCTGCCGCCCCTTTGCTGTAGCTAGTGTTCCCAGGGCACTCACGCTTAGGCTGGAAGTTATTTTCCTTCTCTGAGAAAACATTTCATTCTTTGAGTCTTCCTGTTTTAGATAATCAGTTGGATTTGCATGTGCTGAGATGGTTCAGCTCCCTGTTAGCTTGCTGCTGACGCAGCCTCTCGTGCTGTGGTACCTTTCTGATGAATTGCTGGCGGAAAATCACCCTGGAGAAGACAAAAATCTAATTTTCCCTTTTAATTACCACAGTACATCTGTGTACTTACCTTGACAAAAGAGGAGTTTGTTGAAGTGAAAGTGTTATTAGCTCTTTTATTCTTTGCTAATAAGGTAGCTATTTCAGGAATATTTTTGATGATATTTGTTAAAAATAAATGGAAAGCATCGTAGAACTCTGGTAATCGTTTGTGGGAAACATATCCATATGCTGCTGAGTGGCTCTCGTGTGTAATTGGGTGCCTGTTTTCTCTAAAAAGAATATAATACTTCACAAAATAAGTGTTGTCCATCTCCCTGCATCTTTGAGACCCATGGGTATTTCTGCCACATCCTGAGCATTTTTCCACCTCATTACTGCTGTCCTGTCCTCTTCCCGAAGCCAGCCCTTCCTCTGGCAGAGAGGCGAGGCTGTGCCCAGGGACCTTCATGCTCTCGGTGTGCTTGGTGCTGTGCAGGGGAAGGGAGAGGGCATTCAGGTCCGCCCGTGACAGGGAAGAAGAGGCTTGCCTGTGTGCAGAGGGCTGTTTAAGCACTTAGATCCATTTGGCGGCCAGTGTAGTAAAGGAGTAAAACAGACTTTGGTTTCTCACTCTCTAATACCCATGTTTGGATCTGCTGTGGGATTATGCATTGGTCAGGAAGTTTCTTAAAATCTAGTGAAACATGATTTGTAGTATTACACAGGTAACGGGAAAAGCTTGAATAAATCTAGTGGGAACTGAAAATGTTGTTTTAGGCTTTCCTTTATAAATCATTCTGAGAGGTTTTAAGGTATATCACTTCGTCTTGGCTTCCCTGGTGCTCTGGGTTACTTGGAAAGGTGAGCATGCTTCTCTTATCTCTCACGTCACATTGCTGGCCGTCTCCTTGGCAGCAGCTCATCGAGGGATGATTGAGCCTCGGGAGTCGCTTCACACCCTGGATTCTCAAGACCTGTCTGTCCTAATGTTTCCTTCTGACCGGGGAGTGGTCTTGGGGGCAGGGCAACCCACTTAGCAAACAGAACTACAGTCAGGTGGGGGGGATATGGCAGGACGACAGTATTTTCATCAGTCTGTTTCCTTCTTGTCCTTCACTGTGAAATATCGGAATAGTATCTGGCAGAATGCCCTCTGGATGTGGTTAGAGGCCCTCCCCTCTCTTCTTCACTGCCCCTCCTCTGGCCTCACTTCTGCAGGCAGGCATGGCGCCTGGGAACAGGCGGGCTGGTGTGTGCAGGTGAAGCCTGGAGGTGTTGTGTCATCAGGAGCACAGGGACTTTCTGCACTTGACCCCAAGGGGAGCAGTTTCTCAGTTTTATTTCAGAGGATGAGTTTTCCTTGTTGCCATAGTCAGGGGAGGTAGAAACCCAGCGCTTTGGGCCAGCGGTTGCACATCACTGCCGTGGCCCGCTTAGCCAGCATGTGCCTTCATCAGAAAGGTGTGCGCCTGCCGGAGGGCCTCCTGGAGAGGGGTCCTCAGGGCAGCGGAAGCAGAGGCGAGGGGGTGGGCTCGTGTGGGCCGAAGGCTGACCTCTGCCTTCACCCTGTGTCTGTGTGTGTGGCAGATCCCACGCCGTCTGGGAGGCACAGCTCCAGGTTAGGGACCCTACCGCACATGCTGCTGTCTGAGAATTGATGGAAGGTTGTAATAAAGGAGTCTGTAGCCAAGAGGTCAGCTACACAGAGAGGATAGGACTGAAAACGAGTGAGGCTTGATTTTGGGGAAAATGACGGCTTTTTTCCCTCCTCTTTCTGTAGGCAGAGCAGTATCAAAAGAAGAATCGGAAGATGCTTGTGATTTTAATATTATTTGTCATCATTATTGTCCTCATTGTTGTCCTCGTCGGCGTGAAGTCTCGCTAAGCGGCCCGGGGGCGGTGTGTGCCCCGTGGATCCGGGCGCCAAAGCTGGGCTGCCGGCTGCCTGCGGAGGGCCCGGCCCCGCGTGGGCACAGCCTCCCGAGGACTCCTGCACAGTGCCGAAGCCAGGGCGCGGCTTCTGTTCCCCCGTGTGGAGCAGTTACAGACCTTGGTGCTGCTGCAGACTAGAGATGGAGCGCTGTCATCAGTTACACTATCTTTTAGAAAGAGAAAATGAGTGGGACGTTTACAGCACTCCACAAGCTGTTCGGTATTATTGTGAATAAGCTATTTTTCTTAGCAATCATGTCTGAGCAGCGTGTTAAAATCATTTCTGGGGAAAAAAATTTTGAAAACCATCTGGTTTTTAAGGATTTGGTACCAAAAATTTATGGATAGAGGCAAAAATGCCTCTTCATCTTTCTCTATATTTTCCAGTTGAAAACAAACTGAGAAGTCCTTTAAGAATTTATAATCCATTCCCCATTACCTTAATTTCGCTTTTCCATCACTGTTAATGATCAGAGTAACAAAGTGTGAAAAATAAGAAACCATCATTGATGTTAATTAACACATTTAGATGGGCCAGTTAAAACAGCTTCATAAGTTTAAATTAATTGTAAATGGAGTATTCCTCATCTAAAATTTATGCACATTTTCTACTGTAAACCAAAAGGGATTGCTGAGCAAAACCACCGAAATTTAAGAGTTGGTGATTTGAACTAACCTCGAATTAAAAGGGAGGTTGGCAGTGTCAGGAATGTCATCAGAATTGGGCAGGGTGTCCCTGCACACATTCCCAGCCACCCTCACTCAATCCATTGCTCATATATTAACCACATAATGACCTGTTCAAACCAGCCACCATTTAATGAACTGTGAATTTACACAGAGGCCATTCTAAATGGGTCACCCCATTTGGGTCTGAAATGATTAACCAAACATCACTCCATTTCAAAGTAAAATATTCCACCAGAGGTGTGATTTATTGGCTCTCCCATTGCCACTAAGTATGCCCAGAAAGTAGGCATGTTCCAGCAGGTGGTGGGAAGCAGGACAGGGGAGTCCCCTGTTTGTAAAGTGAGTGCGAATCAGATCACCCAAGTGGGGCTTTGTCACGTCCTTCCCTGTTATCAATACGGTGCTCAGATATAGCCCTGCCTGTAGAGGCCCCAGGAAAGTGAAGATGGCTTTGAAAACAGAAGCTGTTCGTGTTTCAGTTGCTCTTGAGATGCAAGCATTGTTTTAATGGTCTTTGTATATTTTTGTAGGGCCTTTCCATTGTTTTTATCTCTAACGTGTTACATTTTATTTGGACCAGTCTTGTAAAATGCTTCTCTAGAATGTGACTTGGGAGTTGTTGCTAGAAATGTAAACCCCAGTCCAGAGATTCAAGCTGTCCCAGCCAATTCTTCTCAGGTTGTTGATGGCGCCAGGGAGCCACTGGTCTTTTACGGATGTGGCTGTAGACTGATCAGCAGGTGCCCCTGGCATTTCAGGAAGTAGCATGGTGCTTCCTGACAAGTATTTATTAGGAAAGAAGGCCTGGGAACAAGAATCCAACCCTTCCTTGATCATCCCTGAAATGTGGGCTTCTACAGTGGTTGAGGGTAGCTGTAGGCCTTCGTCCTTGTCTCGCCCAACCATAACCAACAACCAGCTGCTCCTGGGGATGGAGCTGCTCAGACTAGGGACTTCCCTCCCAGACGGTCTCTGCTGGGGATGCTGGATCACGGTTAAAACTTTTAAAGCTATCTTAACTATCCTTGAAGGAAAGTGACCCTTTAAGAAAGGATCAGCATTTATTTATATTTTCAGTGAATAGGGTGATTAGAGTTGGCTTTTGTCCCCCAACCCATTTGGGTAAAATCATGGATCTGATTAGAAGTGATGGTAAGGATCTCATTGGGGTGGCGGGACCGTCCATTCTGACCGAAATCAGGGCAATGCCAGCTGAAGCCCCAGCTGCGTGACCATGACCTGGAGAGGGAAGTGGCCTGCGGTCTGTGCGCCAGCTTCCTGGGCTCCTCAGAACACTGTTTCTGTGGAGTCTTTCCTGAGGGCAGATCAGCACAGGGGCAGGGAGAGCAGCTTAGTCATGCTGCCCTGAAGCTTCAGCTCTTTCCTTGCTGAAGGCCAGTCTGCGGGAAGGCAGGGCCCTTGATCTCCCCAAGCTGCGGCCAGCAGGCACACCTGCCCCTCTACGTGCTCCGCGTGGCTCTGTGAGCCTGGTGCACGAGGAGGGACGGGAACATTTACTGTCAGGTCTCCAGAGCTCCTGATCTTACCCCAGATTGTGGCCGAATCTCCTGTCTCTGGCTTTTAATTTGGGAGGGGTGGCTGCGCCGTGGGCATGAAGCAGTGTTTGTCTAATGGATTGACGTCTCTCTGCTAATTGAGAGAGCATTATTTATTTGTTTTGACACAGTGCTTTCAGTGTTGTATCCTGGCTAATGGCTTCCTAAAGGTAATGAAACCCTCCCAACCTAATTGGTCAGATAAGACTTTTTTCCTTGTGTGCTTAAATAAAGCAATTAGTGAAGCGCTTCTATCCAGCATGCCTTTTTTTTGTCCTTTTTTAAAACTAATTTACTGTTATTGGAAACTTTTTGTACAATAAAGCAACCGTGCAGATTTAACAACATCCTGCAATCCTAGTGTTAATTTTGATGACGGGTTCATGGTTTTTCCCCAAGTACACAGGGTGGGGTTGGGGGAGGGGGGGTTGGAGGGGGGAGGGTATTAGGGCTGATGACTATTTTGTACCCAAGGCCTTTGCCTCAATGTCTGAAGGTCCATCTATCTAGTGGACACTTAGAAAGGAACCAGTCTCTTTGGCTCTCCAGTAGACAAAAAGGCAGAAAACTGTCTTATGAAATCTATGCTTTTATACATACTAAGAACCGTTCTCACCAATTGAGGGGTCACAGCACAGAAACACCTCTTACTATGTTCTCCTATCATTTCTAACTAGACATTATATTCACCCAACTTCTCCAAACCCATTGGCTCTGCCCAATAATCAATCCATTCAAAGGATAGGCATGTCCCGTAGGCTTTAAGAACATTCTAGACCAGTGATAGCATTGAAGACCTCTGTCCTGCTGAGGTCAGCTCTGTAGGGTGCGTATGCTTCTTGCGTGGTAACCTCATGGGCTTTTCCCAACTGAGTTTTGAAATGGTGCTGCACAGGTTGTACTGGTGCTCATGTACCACCGGGCCCACTGCCAGCTGAGCAGAGAGCTGGAGACCCCCGCGGGCCTGGCGCTTAGGTGTGACTGGAAGGATGAGTCTTTGGGTGGTTGCTGTGACTGTATGCCCCTGTGACTGTAGAACAGGTGGGTGCAGGGTTACCCTGCTGAACGTGCTGACCATCCTCTGAGAACTCTGCTATTTCACAGTGTTTGACTAACTCATAACTCTTCCTGGCCCATCTGTTGTATCCGTGTACTCCTGGCCTGGTGTAGACTGTCTGCATTGAAAGCATGCCATGTTGTTTGTCCTGTGTACTGGCTTCATTTAGACAACCAGGTCCCTTACTTCAGTCGAAATGTGGGAGCCATGTAGAAAGACTTGGCTCACGTGGCTTCTCAGGAAGACAACCATTAGCTCATGGCGGGGGTTAGATAGCGGTTTGGAGGTGTTGATTCTTTGATGAGTTATGAGTTTCCATTTCTTCTAAGACAGTCAGGCAGACTTGGTTCACTTGATGTTGCTAGATTTTGGAACTTAGCACTGTGCCTGCATATAAATTCGGGCTTTGAGTGGTCAATTTCTGTGTTAGCCTTTAAAAACTACATTTTCTCTCTCCAGACTCCCTTGACCACCCAGATGCCACCTCTCATCCTGTTGCTTGATGTTTTAGTTTAATTTTGTTTTGAAAAATAAGACAAACAACCCCTTTCAAAAAGATGGGTGTTAGAGGGAACCAGTCAGGGCTCGGTGGGGGACTGACGTGCAGCTCATCAGAAAGTGGCTCAGGTCCGGGATTTGGGTCGCTGGGCAGCACGTGTGGCTCTGTTCCTGCATCCCATTCCACACTGACCGTGATGCCATTTTACCGGTCTCGGGTGGAGTCTTCTTACGCTGTAGGAACATTTCCAGAGTCAGAGGCACAGACTTGGCAGTGACCTGACCAGTGAAGGCAAAAACAAACAGTCATTTGCCCAGTCATCCTCATGAGCTCTCTGCACTGTCCTGAATGCTCAGGGTAATTGTGTGGGCCTGCTCTTGAGCTCGTCATCTGGGTAAAATGGACCATTTCAAGGAAACGGCATTCAACACAGTGTACATTCAGACCAAGCTTAGAATAAACCCCTGGGTTTAGTGTTTTCTGCTGGTCAACTATTATTCTAGAATTGCTTTTAGCTAATCATCCAAATTCTGCCATTAGTAATCGCCATTTCTCTCATTTCATAAAAACATGTCATAATGGAGGCTAAAGGGCTTGGCTTTGCATCATTTGTTCTCTTTCTCCGAGGAAGAGCTGAGGGAATCAGATATTTTTTAACATGGTGTTCTGACTCAGGACACTGTAATAGGCTTCTGTCTCATCCCCCGCCCCTTTTCCAGATGGGTTGATGGAGACCCAGGTGCGGGCTTGCCGAGGTCACGCGGCTAGTGTAACCCCGGGTGCACTAGAATCTTCCCTGTTCTCATGTCACGACCAGCACTGCTTTTGCCATTTTAATTGTTCATTTCTGTGCATAAAATTAAATGACCTTCAAGAAAGATTTAATGGTCAAGATGTGATTTGGTAAAAGCTTCCTCAAGGATTTTTTTCCTGTTGCAAAGATGAGACACGACTGAGGCTGAGAGAGGTTTGCAGACAGTGGTATGTCATTATCCCTCGCTAGGTTTTTCGTGTAATTGGTGCGAAGAGATTGCTGCTGGTGACTAAGCCTGCCAGGGAGCGGAAAGGAATGATTCTGTGTGACGTGACTTGGTGCGCGTATGTGGGCATTTGTGGCTGTTTCAGAAAAGTATATGTTATGCACAAAACGCCTACCAAGATGGATCGTGCCATTTTAACATAAATAATAAAAACATAGTCTCCAGCAAAACCAATTTAACAGTTGCCCGAAAATGTAGCACTTCGTTCCCACACCGTGCTATGGCTAGAAATTGATTTTTTTAAATCCAATTAAGCCTCAAGGTTGGTTATCCATTTAAAAGGTCGGCTGAGTTAAACAATGACAGTACCTTCAGTTCATGCTAATTATTAAATATATACAGAACTTCAGCACTTCCGCCGTGCTCCACGCAGGCACACATCTTGTGTTTTGCACAACAGGGGCTGCGGAGGTCCTCGCCACGATGCGGGCATGCCCGCAGGCCGTGAGCCCTGACCTGGTATGTCTCCGGGTGGTTGCCATCCCCGTCGCTCTGTCCCCTCCAGTTTCTGCAGCCCATTCTGGAGAGTTCTGGTCCCAGCAAACCACTCTCCCCCACCCACCTCCCATCTTCCCTTTTCTACCGCCCCCAGAGTATTGGGAAATGGAGTGTAACCGCGCACTTAAAGAAAAACAAAAGAGGGGAACTCGTGGTGCATGCACTAGGTTTCATGGGCTGCCAAGTCCATAATATAACAAGTCGTGTCTTTAAAATAGGGCTTTATACTGTGTTCCCAGCATGTTAAGAGGAAGACTCAAAATGTATTTTTCTGGTTCTCATAGATAATGTGTAAGTATTGCTGAATTTACTAAGATCTTAGAACCATGACATCACCCTGATTGGAATGTCCTTCTTATTTTGCTAAATTGGGTTAGAATGTCCCTCCAGTTTCATAAATCATCGAGAAGGGATACGTGGTCTTTGCAGTCTGGCATTTGAACCTGCATTGTGGTAGAAGTGAGGTTGCCCTCTTCAGTGCTTCTCATCAGTGACTCTGAACCAGCCCAGAAGATGGAACCTTCAGATTTAGTGAGAGGAAAGTTTAATTTCCTTCTCATGGCCCTTAGAAAAACGAACAAACCTGGTTCATTTTTCCTCCCCCACCCTTTTCTCACACTGCTCAGCCACCAAGCCCTTCTACTTTTTAAAAAGATCCGCATTTAGACACTACAGATAGAGGTGTTGTTTGACACAAGGTGTTTCTGGGAAAAGTGTGACTCAGGGTTCTAAGGAGTGAATCATGTTCAATGCTCTAGAGAAACATCCTGCTCAAAGGGCCCTGCAAGGGAAGGTTTTCTAAAGAAAAGAATTCTCCATCAAAATACACATTTGCCCTTCGCCTTGCTTTTCTATACATCTCCATTTCATACGCTGGCTGTTTCCAGGAATGTGGAGCCAGTATGCGGTCTGTTAATGATTTCTCTCTGCCTCCCTGTAGCACTGCCCCCTCAGGTCTTCATATGCCCTTGAAAACTTTGCAACTGCAAAAACATAATTTTGCTGGTGTGCAGAAGTAAATAGGTATTCAGTGCCTGAGACAGAGGGTTATTGCCACCTGACACCATGCCCTTGCCGGGAGAATAATGTAGACTGCTAGCATGACAAAGGATCTCCAAGAACAAGTCGTTCAGCCCCCTCGTTCCATCGGAACGTCCTAGAAACTGATGTGAGAAGGAATGCTTTCCGTCATTAAGAAATGGCTCCCCGGGTACATTTTTATTAACACCGTGTCTAACCCCACTGATATTGGAAGGTAAGAACACCAAGCTTTAGATGACATTGCAAAATGTGCTTTTGAGGGAAAGTGCAAAAGATTGCATGCAATGAGCTATCTTTTGTGTCAGATACATGAATATATATGACCTGGTATTTTTTTAAAAAAAGAAAAAGATAAAACCCAGGGAAGATAAACAAAAAACTAATAAGAATGCTTTCCTGTGGAAGGATGAGTGAGGAGGATAGGGTGGGAGGCCCAGGAGGTTCCCAAGAGCTTTCCTTTTTGCAGTTTCAACCATAGAAATGTTTTATGTATTCAAAAAATGGAAATGGAAGAGAAATGAGCACAGCAAAGCCTTACATTGAATACAGACAAGAGTGCTGGAATTAGATGTACACCAGATAGACCACACAGAAAACCAATAAATTCTGACTCGATCAGTGGGATGCATTCTGAGAACAGAACAAGACAGTAGAGAAATCTTGAACTTCAGGGGTTAAGTCTATTGCCAGGGATGGAGGCTGTCTGCTGAGTGTTGTAGGAAAAGGCGAGTGAGTGTCCCTAGAAGGGAGGCTGGGACCAGGTTCTCACGGTGGGAGATGGAGACAGATCCGGTGGCGGCAGCGTGGGGTTTGAATTGAAGGAATTGTGGCCTCATGAGATTAAGAAAACCAATCTTACTCCTGGCCTCTGAAAGGATCATAAACAATGACTGGGGAGCAGTGAGCTTACCTCCCACACAAACCTGGGTTTCTAGACACCCATTGTTCTGATTCATGGGACAGATTTATTGAAGGAATGGCTGAGTCTGGAGTTGGGCAAGGGAGGAACACAGTGAGCTGAGAAAGGACAGAAGCGCTCAAAAACAGATAGGATTGTTTGTAAAAGGCAAGGAGCCGGTCTGGTGGGCTCAGCATCCTGGGTGCGGGGAACAGGGGGCCATGATACTGGAAGATGCACACAAGCCAGGGGGACAGGGCAGCTCCCGAGCACGCAGCCTTCGCACTCACACGGGACCCCCTTCTGGCTCAGTGCTCTGCTGCCGCCATCTTGGAATCCTTGTTGAGGAACAGGTTCTGCACCTTCAACTCTGCACTGAGCCTCACAGTGCAGTCTTGGGGAGAGGGAAGGCAAAGAGGTCTGTACACAAGAATGGTGGATACCTGGCCGGTATTCCCCAGTGGTTAGAGTATTGGCCTGCACACCAGAGGGTCTTGGGTTTAATTCCCAGTCAAGGGCACATACCTGGATTGCAGGTTTGATCCCCAGCTAGTTGGGGCACGTGTTAGAGACAGCCAATGGATGTGTCTCTCTCACAGCAATGTTTCTCACTCTGTCCCTCACCCCCTTCCTTCCACTCTCTCTAAAAATCAATGGAAAAAATATCCTCCATATTGTGAGGTGAGGATTTAAAAATAAATTTAAAAAAACAGCAGGTGCTGTGTGTGGAAGGAGGAGTTGGTGCAGCTGATGCTTGATTCAGACAGACACTGCCATTGCACAAAAAAGTCAGGGGGGGAGGGGGAAAGGCCATGGGACACAGAGCATCCTATTGTTGTTCTCAGCTTCAAACTACACATTGGAAGGAGGAAACTGACTCTAGTTCTACTCATTACGAAGAATGGTTTACATCTTCACCATGTGAACCCATGGAAACCAAGCAACCAGCCTTGGCCAGTTAGGGCAGCTTGCATGGGTTACGTGGCTTCTGATTGGATGCCATGGGAAACAATATGTATTGTTGCCAAAAAAGCGTTCACATGGGATCTCACATAAGGAAACAACCTGGAGAGCCAGACTGTGGGACCTCTAGGAGAGAAGGCAGGGGCAGTTCTGCATTCAAGGGGACAACCAGGTGGGATGCCCGATTCTTATCTGGATTCCGATTTTAAGAGAAGAGACCATGAAGGACATTTTTGGGACAACTCAAGAAATTCCAATGTCTTTTTTTTTTTTTTCTTTTTTTTTTTGTAGTAGCATTGCTTCAATGACAAATTGTCATGGATATATGATCAGGATGTTACTGTGACTCGGGGTGGGGGGAGGGGGTTTGGAGAATATGTCCCTGATCCTAAGAAAGATGCACTGAGGATTAAGTGTATGCAAATAATTTAAATGGTGCAGGAAAAAAACGAGTATAATTTATACCAGCTTCTCAACTTTTCCATAAATTAATGCATTTTTCAAGAGTTTCATGTTATTTTCATGGTGATTAGTTCATTTTTCAATCCTTTGGGGAACCCTGAGTGCAGATCTTCAGGTGGCACATCTGACAATTTCTTAAAATTGATTTGAGAGAGAGAAACATTGACCAGTTGCCTCTCAACCAAGGATCAAACCTTCCACCTTTTGGTGTACGGGACTTCTCTCCAGCCAACTGAGCTACCCGGCCGGGGCCACATCTGACAGTATTGACAGTGTGACCAAGGCATTCCCTGGCGTGCAGGCTGCGGGGGCAGGTGAGGGAAGGCGGGGTTCTGGCAGGTGGGCTGCTTTCAAGGCCAGCTGCTCCCAGAATGCCAGGGATGCAGGTGGCTGGTGCTGAGCCCTTCCTCGGCTTCCTCCTGTGGAGAAGGAAACAGCAGGCCATTCTCTCCCAGGCACGAGCCCCACCTCTGCTTCATGCCAGTCCTGGCTGAGGCATTTCCCCTGGCTTGCAGTTACCCACAAGGTCAAGTCCAAACTCCTTGGCTTGGAGTACATCCCACACCCAGCCCATATCACTAGAGCTCTTGATGGTTCTGGACTGGACCGCACCCTTTAGTACTTTGGGCCTTGCTGAAGGATTTCCTTGTCTGGGATCAGCCTGCCTGGCACACACCTCACTCTCAGGACCCAACTCCAATATCCTCAAGACTCGGCTCCCAGGGTCTGGATTCCTGAGCTTCACTGCTGTATTTGCTCCCCTCCCTTGCCACATGCCTGTGTGTGTGTACGCGATTGCTTGCACACACACACACAAAACCACACCCCTCCCCCACTATATCCTCAAAATCTGACCCAGCCTGGAGCTCTTCAGAATTGATGATTCAACAAATCTATATTGAATGAATAAATCAAAACACTAGAAAGATAAAACAAGTGCTCTCATGGTCGGTGGGCGGTCAGTGTTTCCTCCATCACATGAGGGGTGGTGGGATCTGGAGCTTCGTGGCTGTGGGTTGGGTCTGAGCAGGGATTAGTGGGTTTAGTGCAGGTAAGCTCCAGCATGCGGTGAACACAGGCGTGTACACTCACACACCCAGAGCCATCTCACACGATATCATTCAGAAATGTGTCTAGAATATGAACTGTTTCCCAAAACTTCCTAATAAGTCCTGGGCCCTTTATTCTGATTTCTTCCAGAAGTTTTTAGCCTTTTCCTCAATTCCTAAAGTAAGTCTGAACACCCACTTGAGTTTGGAAGGAGTCTCAAGTCACTAAACACCTAAGTTACTTCTCGGATTGCATTAAAGATCTGGTAAGTTACTTTGCATTTGCATTTTTAAAAGAAAATGTAATTAAGGTGAGTTTTTCATTTATGGCGAAATATATTCCAACCTGTGGATTAACAGCTTCATAAAAATACATCTGAACAAAGTGCGCCTGTCTCAGTCCGAAGTCTGGAAAGTGCAGTGGAAAGTGTCCTTTCCAGGGAGGTATTTGTGTCTGTCACGGGCTGCATTTGAGGAAACGGTCAGGCATTTGAAGTGGAATAATTCCTTAATGTTCTGTTTAGTTTGGGTTTCTTTGATTCAGGAGTGGCATAAAACCAGAATGTCTGCTTCCAACAAGCACATCCCATTTTTTTTCTTGCTTTGTGTGGAATAAGTGTTCAATAAACATGGTTGCATTGAATCATCTTGTTCGTCCTGTCTTGGGGCCATCTAAAAGGAAAGAACCTCCAAAATCATCTCATCGCCAACAGTTCCTTTCCTTTCCAGCACCCCGCACACAGAGCACCAGCATCTGGCTTTCTGAAACACTTCTTGGATCCATCTACAGTTTGCAAAAGTAGATGGAGTGATTCAGACTCCCCAACCCACCGCCATCACCCATTCTTCCCTTTTCTGTTCTCCATTGTGACACGGGGGTCTGCACTTTCTCGCCAGCCTCTCCCCATTGAGATGCCTTCGCCTTCTTGTTTGCCTGTGGGAGTCCCATTTCATCCACCAGCCGCAGCCTCCCTCCCTCCCCTCTGGGACGGTCCCCTGTGGCCTCGCCCCTGCTAGAAAGCCCTGCGCTTGTCTGCAATGTGTTTGCAAACAAGAAAAGAGTGATAGATCTTCATACGTGCTCTTCATACCCTTTACAAATGTGTGAAAACATTCAGCTGCTGCAAAATCTTTTGAAGAAAATAAGATCCAATTAGCACTGACTTTTATGTCGGAAAGCTGAGGGTTTCGAAGGAATTCATTGCGCCATTCAAAAACTGTTTTGAGCACCTGCTCTGTGCCCGGTGCTGGAGAAGAAGGCAGACACAAAGACCCGCCTGCAGAATGCTGAAGCTCCAGGCTAGTGGGGTGCTTCCAAGGAGCAGCGAGGGAGCAGCAGGGAAGTGAAAGTGTGGCTGTGGTTGGATTGCAGGTGAGGAAGAGGGAGGCAGGAGAGAGGTGCTCTGAGCTAGGGAGTCGGCTTTGCTATTTCAAAGGCTGATCCTGAACAGGAAACAGTAAGAAGAGGGGTGCCAATCAAAAGGCCTTCGGCTATGGGGCCGTGGGCAGGATGGGTGGGTAACTTTTATTTTTAAGTGACTTGGATACAGCTTCCACAACTGGGCCATCAATCCCCAAATCTTGGATCTGAGCCACAGCAGGAGCCAGGACCCTCACCAACATCTTCCACCATCCACAAGGTGCCCCCAACACCCCTCAGGCACCGCCCCTCTTCAATGACAGATAACTCTGGTGCTGTCTTGTAAACCACTAACTTCCCCTTCTCCTATACCCTCCTCTCTCCCCAAATTGGATGAGCCTGTGGCTTGACCAGGCTGTTGCCAACAGGTGGGGGGTGGAGGGGAGGGGTCCCGCACTAAACAAGGCAGTAACCTGGATTTATAAGTGGCCACCCCAGACAGAGCAAGGGCCTGAGCATCATGGAGGAACCCATTCAGTGAGGAAGGAGACGCCTGACAGTGCCAGGCAGGGGCTTAAACAACTTGGCGCTGGCACAGGTCCAGAAATTACTCTGAGTCCCACCCGGGCCAGGCGGTGCGGTTAGGCCAGCCTGCCTGCTTGGGTCCTCGGAGATCTGGGGCCGCCTCCCTTGGAGCCGGGCCTGCGTGGGGCTCATGTCCAAGGACGGTGGGCGCTGCGGGGCGGCTGCGGCGGCGCCTGAGTCCGCCCAGGCCCTCCTGGAGGTCAGGGTTCAGGCCCTCGCCCTCCGCGCGGTGCTTCCGGCTGGAGGGCGGCCTGCCCCGGGCCTGCCGGCCTGGGCCTGCTGGGCGCGGAGGCCTCGGAGCCGGGCCTGGCGCTCGGGGCCTGCTCGGAGTTGGGGCCCGGCCCTCCGCCCCGCGCGCCCCCTCGCGCCCGGCCGCGCCCTGCACGTCTCGCGAGCGGCCGGGCGGCGGGAGGCGGGGCCGGCGGGGAGGCCGGGGCGGCGCCGGGCCCGGCCTGAGGGAGCGGGGCGGCGGGGCCGCGGGCGGGCGGCGAAGATGGCGAACGTGGGGCTGCAGTTCCTGGCGAGCGCGGGGGACGCGGACCCGCAGAGCCGGCCGCTGCTGCTGCTGGGCCAGCTGCCCCACCTGCTCCGCGTGCCCTGGAGCCACGTCCGCGGGAAGCTGCAGCCCCGGGTCACCGAGGAGGTGAGCGGGCCGCGCCGCCGCTGAGGGCGCGGGGCCGCCCGGCCTGCCCGCCCCGCTCCCGCCGGCGCCGCGCCAGGCCGGCCTCCCGGCCCAGCGCCGCCTCGACGAGACCGGCTCCCGCTCGGGCCTCCTCGAGGGCACGGCCTCCCTCCAGGCCCGCGGCGGGCCCACTCGCCCCGCTCCCAGGGGCACCTGCGGGCCCAGCCTGGTTCCCCGCGTCCCAGTAAAGCAGCCCACACCGCCCAGCCCACCTCACACCGGCCCGGGCCGCCCTGCCAGCCGCAGGTGCACTGTGAGCACACACCAGCCACACTCCGCACAGGCCCACGCTGGCCCCCTGGCCGGGTCTGACCTCGCCTGGGGGGGAGGGGTCTGACCTCGCCTGGGGGGGAGGGGTCTGACCTCGCCTGGGGGTGTCTGACCTCACATGGGGGAGGGGTCTGACCTCGTCTAGGGGAGGGGTCTGACTGCGCTTGGGGGGAGGGGTCTGACCTCGCCTGGGGGGGGGGTCTGACCTCACATGGGGGAGGGGTCTGACCTCGTCTAGGGGAGGGGTCTGACTGCGCCTGGGGGGAGGGGTCTGACCTCACATGGGGGAGGTCTGACCTCGTCTAGGGGAGGGGTCTGACTGCGCCTGGGGGGAGGGGTCTGACCTCGCCTGGGGGGGGGTCTGACCTCACATGGGGGAGGGGTCTGACCTCGCCTGGGGGGGTCTGACCTCGTCTAGGGGAGGGGTCTGACTGCGCCTGGGGGGAGGGGTCTGACCTCGCCTGGGGGGGAGGGGTCTGACCTCGCCTGGGGGTGTCTGACCTCACATGGGGGAGGGGTCTGACCTCACATGGGGGGGGTCTGACCTTGTCTAGGGGAGGGGTCTGACCTCACATGGGGGGGGTCTGATCTCGTCTAGGGGAGGGGTCTGACTGCGCTTGGGGGGGGGGGTCTGACCTCACATGGGGGAGGGGTCTGACCTCGTCTAGGGGAGGGGTCTGACCTCGCCTGGGGGTTGGGGGGAGGGGTCTGACCTCACCTGGCCGCCTGACCTCCTCTCCTCCCACAGCTGTGGCAGGCCGCGCTGGGCACGCTCAACCCCAACCCCACGGACAGCTGCCCCCTCTACCTCAACTGCGTCGCCGTGGCCGCGCTGCCCTCGCGCGTGAGCCGCCACAACAGCCCCTCGGCCGCGCACTTCGTCACCCGGCTCGCGCGGACCTGCCTGCCCCCCGGGACGCACCGCTGCATCGTGGTGAGTGGTCCGGCCCGCGGGCACTGCCACCGGTTCCAGCGCACGGGGACGCTCCCCCAGAACCGTTGTGTAGGCCCATGAGACCCAGATCCAGACTCAGGTCTAGGCCGGGCGGTTAGGCCTGGGTCCGGGGAGGCCTCCTGTGTCCACACGGTGTGGGGCGGCCTCCGGGCCTGAGGGCAGCCCCCCGGGCCGTGTCCTGCCCGCCGCCCCTCACAGCTCTCCTCTGCGCAGATGGTGTGTGAGCGGGCCGACGCCTTCGCCTCCGCCTGCGCCCTGGCCCGCGCCTTCCCGCTCTTCACCCTCCGCTCTGGCGCCGCCAGACGCGCCGAGAAGAGGACCGTCACGGTGGAGTTCTTCCTGGTGGGACAGGACAACGGGCCGCTGGAAGTGTCCGCACTGCAAGTGGGTGTCTGGCCGCGGGGAGGGGGGACTGGGGAGCAAGCGCCTCTCCCTCGTGGGGAGGATGGTGGGCCCGTTGTTTTTCCTGAGGAGGCCCCAGAGGCCTTTCCTAACCACTGCGCCTCCTGCTCACTCCCTCAGTGCCCTTTGTTTTTAGGACGTGGTATTGTCCAGCCGGTCAGGTGTCTGCTGAGCACCTAAGCAGTGCCAGGCGCTCTCATGTTGGAATGCTAGTCATCCTGTGCACATACATGTCACATACCCCTCTATGGCACGCTTTCCCACATGTTATCTCCCCGGAACCTCAGGATGACCCTTTGGGAACTAGGCAAGGCCTTAGGTGGATGGAGTGTCAGCTCCCCTCCTCTGTAGTGTGACCATCTCAGATCCCACCCACGAGCCATTGCCCTCCCCACCTCCAGTCCGGTTCCAGCAGCCACACCTGCACCGTCCTCTCCCCATCTCCCCTTCTCTCTCGGGAAGGCTGTCACTGTCAGCCCGGAGCTCCTGGAGGGCAGGGGCCTGATCTGACACATGATTTTCCCAGGACTTGGCTCAACTGCCCGGTGCCTGGGAGTGCCCCAGCCACCCCTCCTGCTCTCCTGGACGGCTGCAGTGGTCCTGACCTGGCCCTGCTGCCCCCGGGCCCTCCCCACCGCCTTACACACGAGCACCATGTCTTCCCAGTGCTTGTCAGGAACCGGGCCCTGCGCTGAGCCGCGGTGTGCACTCTCACCGGTGCGATCACTGAGTTTTCACAACAGCCCGTGAGGTGGGCCCTGTTGTGATTGCCACTATGGAGCCGAGCACACTGAGGCTCAGAGACAGGAGGTGACTTTCTGGGGCCCCTCCGGCGAGGGGTGGAGTCAGTCTTTCACTGCTGCCGCCGTCTGTCTGGAATTGTGAGCCCAGGAAGTGCTGCTAGCCCCTCTGGCCTTTCCTCACGTGGGGCCCCAGCCCCCTCCGCTTCCTGGTCTCCTCCGGGTCACTGGCCTAGAACGGAAGGGCATGTTGTGGTCTCTGCTGGACTCAGGTCTCTGCGGGACTGGAGTCTCTTGCACATCTTTGGATGCTAAGCCCAGTGTGGCACCCAGTAGGTGCTCCAGTAAACATGGATGGGATGAATGATCCTGTGTGTGTGGCGAGGAAGCTGAGGTGATGAGGCACAAGCTCTTTCCCGGTCCGCGTGGCTCTGCGTGCTCTCTGCCCCCGGCCCGCGTCAGCTGCGTGGGAGAGCTTGCTCACCGGGTCTGCGAGGCGGCCGCTGGCCTCCTTCGAGACCAGTCTGGGGCATTGACGCACTTCCCAGCAGCGGGCAGCTGCGTCAGAGATGAGCAATGGATTTGTGTGTGTGACGCCCACAGGTGGGGACCTGGGCCTCCCCTGGGGAGAGCCCGCTGACAGTCACCGGGACCCCGCAGGCACATCTCATATCGGAGCTGTCAAGTCCTGTAGCTCTGCCTTTTAGGCTTTGGGGTTTAATTACCTCGGAGCAGGCAGAGCTTGCACAGCAATTGGTCGGGGCCTGGGAGGTGGCGGGCTGGCGCTGTCCGGAGCCTGCCCTCCTGACCCCGTGGGGCCAGACGAGGCACAGATGAACATGCTGCTGTCTGCGCCCCCGCCAGACCTGCACAGCTTTTCTCTTTTAATATCGCTGCCTGTCTGGAACTTGGGGGTGGCTGGGGGGATGGACTGGGGCAGAGACAAATGAGAGAAAGCAGAAAACTTGCAGGTCAGGGCAGAAGCAAAAGCAAGAGGGGGTTCTCAGCAGAAAGGCCGGTTGGGGGGGTGGGGCTGGGGCAGCTAGTTTCTGGTCTGTACACACGGTGTGCCCCTGCCTAAAGTCCCTGTGGTGGCCAGCCTGGGTTGCTGGGTGGGCGATGGGCTGCACAAGGCAGGTCTGCCTGTTTCTTCCCTCTCTTCTGTCTCAGAGCAGAATGGTATCAGGTGACCAGGAAAACAAGGGTGGGCTCAGGTCTACAACACACTCACAAGGGGCTCACGTCAGAAAAACGCCTCCCTGAGGGCCAGCGGGGAGTGCTTTTACTCTGGAAAGATCCAGAGGAGCTTCTGAGGGCGTGACCTCTGAGCAGTGCCTCGGGATGGCTGGGGTCTTCACGAGAAGAGAAGGGGGGTGTATTGGGCAGCTCAGGCTGCCATGAGGAAATGCCACAGACGAGGCAGCTTAACCAACAGACATCTACCTCTCAGTTCTGGAGCTGGAAGTCGGAGGTCAGGGTGGGTTCTGCTGAGAGCTCCCTCCCTGGCCCTCAGGCGGCCACCTCTTTGCTGTGCCTTACAGGGCAGAGAGCGTGCTTGTAGGGACACTAATCCCATCCAGGGGCCCCACCCCGTTGACCTCCCAGAGGCCTCCTGATACCATCCTAGTGAGGGTTGAGGCTTCAACAGTGTGTCTGAGGAGCTTAGTCATGCTCTTAATAAAGGGTAGCACCTCCCCCTGAGAGAGGAGGTGGGGATGGCAGAGGCCACAGGTGGGGATGCCCAGGACTTGCAGACCCAGGAGGCCAAGCACAAGGTCACCTGCTGCCATGAGGAACACAGCAGCAGGTGAGGCTTAGAAAGGAAGGTCAGATGCCAGCCAGGCCGAGGGGTCACTGGCACTCTGTAGATCGCTGGGTGGTCAGGAGCAGGCAGCTTGACTCTCGCTTCCCCCTCCACCTGCCCCTTGCTGTTTTGTCAGCAGCCCCGCAACCTCCCCCAGGTGAGGAGTGCCTCTGACACCTTTCAGTCACCAGGGGAAGGAGGGACAGCCCCTTCTACATGGTCTCACAGCCCAGTGACAGCCTCTGTCTTTTCCTAGTGCCTGACAAATGCCACGGAGGGCGTACGGCTGGCAGCCCGCATTGTGGACACACCCTGCAATGAGATGAACACAGACACCTTCCTTGAGGTGCGTGGCCCTGACGGCCAGGGGTTGGACCAGGATGGGCTAGTTGGCGGTAGACCCTGGGGAGGGTCACAGGAAAGCTGGAGGCCAGAGGGGGACAGTGTTCACAGTCTCTGCACTCTGCCTGGGGAGGCCTGGGGCTGCTGCGGACAAAGACCTACTGTCCACCCAGCTCTCAGGGCCAGCAGCCTCAGCCGAGGCCAAGGGCTGGAAGGGGAGAGCCTCTTTCGAAGGCCCCTCTGCAAAACTCCAGCCATGAGCTGCAGGAAATTGCAGAGTTGGAGGGCCAGCCTTCTCTCCTGGGTTTAATCACACTCAAAGCAAGAGCCTCAGAGCCGCTGGCGTCCAGGCCTGGTTCCTCCCCCACCGCGCAGCCATCAGCTAGGCCTTGGCCCCGAGCCTCGGCCTCGCCTTGAGTTAAGCTGTCTTCACGTGTCTTGTGTTGTTGTTTTTTCCACGAACACATCCAGGAGATTAAGAAAGTTGGAAAAGATCTAGGGATCGCCCCAACCATCATCCGGGATGAGGAGCTGAAGACCAGAGGGTTTGGAGGTGGGTCGGGGCTGGTCCATGCGGGACTGGGCATCGGGGAGTGCTCCGGGGCCCTTGGCTGGCAGAGTGGCAATGGGCACGTGGTGTGTCGTCCCAGGCTTCGTCCTGAAAGAAACGGGTCCGTGTCCAACCCCAAGACCAGAGCCTGGGAAGCAGACTGTCACTGGGGAGAAAGGAGGCAGCGGTTCAGGTTCTGATTCAGTCCTGGAAGCCGTAGGGTCCAAGTCCTCCCCCGCCTGCTCCCTCTCCAGCCTCCTCACGTGTTACTGGCCTGGTGCGTGGGCCAACTCATCAGGGCCTTTCTGTTCCTCGAATACATGCAGTCACGTCCACACCAGGGCCTGTGCCACAGATTCCTGTGTCCAGGATATGTTTTCCCGAGGTCCTCAGGCAGGACGCCCTCCCCTGCTCACCTCAGCTCAAAGCCCCCCGCAGAGAGACGTCCCTGACTGCTGGGCCCATCCGCCTCTGCTCCTGACCCCGGCGGTGCCGTGACGACCAGGACACGGTGCTGTAGGACTGGCTGGAGGAGGGTCCCTGTGTTTGTTCTCTGTGGCCCCAGAACAGATTACCCAGGAGGCAGTGCATAAAGGGATGCCACAAGATCTCACAGCTCTGTTGGTAGGGAATCGGGCCAGGGTCTCCCAGGCTGCCATGTGCAGTAGGGCGGCTGTCATTTGAAAGCTTGACCGGGGCTGGGGTTGTGCTCCCAGCAAGGCACACTCATGGCTCTGCCAGTAGGCCTCGGACTCACGCCCCTTTCCACGAGGGCCTCTCCTCCAGCGGCTCACAAAGCTGTAGCTTCTTCCCTCAGAGCAAGGTCTCCCTGTAACCTCATCTCCTTGTCTCGGCACCACCTCCAAACAGGAGTGAGTCGCAGGGTCTCGCCCACACTTCGGGAGAAGGTCACCTTAGAGGTGCCAATGACAAGTGCAGGCAGAGGCCACCCCTGTAGGGGAAAGCTCACAGAGGAGGGTCCTTGCAGTGGGTCTTGCAGGGCGAGCAGGAGTTTGTCAGAAGCCATTATCGGCTCTTGTCCTGGTTGCTGTGATCCTTCAGTTCTGTAACTTGGGGACCTGAGGCAAGGACTGTGCCCATGGCAGCACGGTGGGGCATGAACTGAACAGTGAGGCAGCAGTTGGAGTGAGCTCGGAAAGGGTGGTGCAGTGTGCTGAGTGCATGGAGGGTTCAGGGAAAGGAGAGCAAGCGTGGGCTGGAGCAACCTTGAAGCATTGTCCAAAAATCATTTCATTCTGCAATCCTGTTCATTTCTTTCTGGGAACGATACAGTATTTTTTTCTCAGCGGGTTTTCTTGCCTAACAATGCTACGCATAGAATTTGTTTGCAGTCCAGAGCTTTGGAACTAATTTGCATTCCTCATCCCCCACTGGCCAGGGGCAGGAAAGGGGGCAGGGAGCTCAGCTTGGACTGCACAGCTCTCCAGGAGCAATACCCCAAAGCCTGAGGATACTTCCTGTCAGGGGACTGATGTTTGGGGGGGAGCAAGGGGGGAGGGTCTGTTGGGTCTCTCTGCTCCGTTCACCCTGAGCCTGACTGCCCCTCCCTGTGCTTCCCATAGGAATCTATGGTGTTGGCAAAGCCGCCGTCCACCCCCCAGCTCTGGCCGTCCTCAGCCACACCCCCGACGGAGCCACCCAGACCATTGCATGGGTGGGCAAAGGGATCGTCTATGACACCGGGGGCCTCAGCATCAAAGGGAAGGTGAGGTGCCGGCCATGCTCAGGTGGTCCCAGGTGTGGGGACCAGGGGGTGCACGGTTCTCACGAGTCGGAGGACGATGGCCAGGAGAGTGCTGTTGGGCGCACCTCCGGGGAGCTGGGTTCGGGAAGGGAGACTGGGCCCAGCCCCCCTTCTGAGAGGGTAGTTACGTGCCCACCGCTAACAGGGTTCTGGAAACAAAGTCTGGATAGGATCCAGAAACAAGCTGCAGAAGTGATGAAAGGGGGGCTGGGGGAACTGGGGAGGCAGCGTGCAAGGCATCAGGCGTCTCTGTTCTGCGTGAAGATGAATGAGCGGGTTTCCAGGGACTGAATGCTCAGGGCGGTCTGTATAGACCACGCAGAAAGCAGGCCACTAGGTGCAGCCAGGGGATGCGGGCCCAGGGGCAAGCCCCTGGTGTGGCTACGAGGCTGAGGTCTCAGCAGTCACGTCTGTGAGTGACTTTTGCAGTTGGCTGTCTTGGGGATGGATGCACAGGAGATGTCAGTCTGTGCCCCTGCCCTCTTCCACACCCAGCCGGGCACCTTCATCAGCTCACCCCACACTCTGCGCCAGGTCTGGGCTGGCCTCTAAGGGAGAACGACTGGGAGGGACTCAGACAGAGCAGACATGTGAGGTTTATTCAGGAGGAGGTCTGAGAGAAGGAGAATCAACCATCCCCGAGAGAAAGCTTTAGAAGGGAGAGGACAAGTGAGCTCATACAGAGCAGACACTGAAAATTGGCTGCCTGCATGGCTTACCGATGTGTCCTGTTGGCCCACATTGTGTTTAACGTTTGAATTAGTTACCAACTTTTAAAAACAGGAAGAATTCTCCCTAAAGACTGGATTTCTGACCTTTTGTAAACTCAGAGGGTCTGGCCATGCCTGTCCTGCATCCCCCCTGGTGGCGTTCTGCCGCAGCCCAGTGGTGGCTGACCCATGGATAGAGCCTACACCTGCCGTTTGCCACAAGCCCCACCACTCCCTGCTGCCTCTCAGACATTGAGCCCCATTGTCAGTTGCTATTTAGGGTAGGCATTGTGCTACTGGTTTTTGTACTTCTAGCCTTCTAGTGATTTGGTTCCTGCAGTAGGTGATCTGTTTGTTTGATTTCATGTTTGATTTATTACATTCATCCTTCTTCAAACAACAAAATTACTTTCAGGACTAATCAGGAAATGAAACTAATTATAACAAGGGTTTTAAAAAGCACACACCAATAGTGAATTAACCAATAGCAAATTCTCCTTTATTGAATTCCATACATATTTTCATGCTTGTAAAAACTCTTAAAATAAATATTACAATACAAATGAAGAAAACAGTAATGGATTAACACTTTTAAATAGAATAAATGTAATTTGTATTTTTTTAAAATTTTCTTTTTTATGTATTTGTGTGAGAGACAGAGAGACAGAGACAGAGACAGAGACAGACATCCATTGGTTGTTCACTTACTTATGCATTCATTGGTTGCTTCTTGTATGTGCCCTGGCTGAAGATCAAAACCCCCGACCTTGGGGTATTGGGATGACATTCCAACCAACAGAGCTACCAGCCTGGGCATACTTCTTTTAATAGGAAGAAATGTATGCTTCCATGTTGATTGTGTTAGGAGATGTATGCTGTAGTTTTGTTCTCAGGCAGATCTGTCAGTGAGTTAATCAGAAAAGATCTTTACGTTTTTACCATCACTAGATAGACAAAGGCACCAGACTTGTCAGTCTATCTTCACTCATGGCCCATGAAAACACTATTCATTTTCATTTTGAGGAGTTTCTATTACATGGAGCAATACACACAAATACTGAGGAACAGTCTGTAGCATAAGAATCTCTTGATGAAGTCTGCTAAACACTCTATTTCCCAAGAAACTTCAGAAATCGCTCTCCTGTTCGTGTGTTCCATCCTTTGAGATTGCTTCCAGCAGCTTTCAAATGTCCGTGGAGTCAGAACGTTTCAAACACAACTCTTTGCATTCACCTAGATTGAGAGAGGTGAGGAGTGTGAGCTCATGGCACCTTTGAGTTGACTTTGAGTCCATGTTGGAGGGCAGGAGCATGTGGCACTGCAGACACCATGGACACTGTGACATGGAAGCCAGCCCGCACCATTCTGACCGTTGGGAATGGTCCTGAGATGGGAGGTGCGGCACAGGCTGAGTGCAGGCCAGCTGTGCAGCCGGCAGCTATTACCATCCATTAGAATAATGCTTCTAAAAGGATAAGTAATTAAAATAGGCAATTTGAAGCTTTTATTTAGATGATTAGGACTCACTTTTACCAGCTACAGGTTTTTTTTGGGAGGAAGAATTTACCACTGACTTGTAGTCAGTTTATTACTGCCCTTAAGTTCTCCCCAGACAATGAACCTCTCTAGTTCCCTGGTGTCGCCCCCACCCCCCCACCCTTGCTCGGAGGCAGCTGAGTGCTGGTTGGGAGAATTGTGGGTTGTTTCTCCTGGGACCAGAGGCTACTTTTTGATATCGGCTTGTTGGAGGGTCAGAGTGAGAAGCGGCTTCCTGTGAATTAGTCATTTTGCTGGTGGCACCGGCTCCCCATTTAGCAGGAACAAGCACAGCTCCGTTTCCAAAGGTTTCAAAGACAAATCAGGATCAGCACGAGCTAGCAGGTGGCAAAGATGTTAGTCTCAGGACCTCTTGCATCCTTAAAAACTATGGATCCAAAGAAGTTTTGCGTATAAGGGTGATGTCTGTTGATGTTTTCCCTACAATTAATTAAAACGGAAATTTTAAAGATATACTTACTAATTCATTTAAATCCAAAGAGGTGCACACTAAGACACATTATAATTAAAATTCCAAGGGTTAAAGACAAAGAGAGAATCTTAAAAACATCAAGAAAAAAGCAGTTAGTTACCTACAAGGGAGTGTCCATACAGCTGTCAGTTAATTTCTCAACAGAAACTATGCAGGCCAGAAGGGAGTGGCAAGCAATATTCAAAGTGATGAATAGCAAAGACCTACAACCAAGATTATTCTACCTAGCAAAGCTATCTTTTAGAATTTAAGGTCAGTTAAAGAGCTTCACAGACAAGAAAAAGCTAGAGGAGTTCATCACCCCCAAACCAGTATTACATGAAATGTTGAAGAATATTCTTTAAGAAGAGGAAGAAGTATAAAGAAATAAAAAATAT
Organism: Pipistrellus kuhlii; assembly: GCF_014108245.1. Lineage (NCBI taxonomy): Eukaryota > Metazoa > Chordata > Mammalia > Chiroptera > Vespertilionidae > Pipistrellus > Pipistrellus kuhlii. The sequence goes on from NW_023425566.1 coordinate 806,857, forward strand.
GAACAATAAAATGGCAGTAAATACATATCTATCAACAATTGAATCTAAAAATCAAAATAAGTGAACAAGAAATCTTATGAACAGAAGAAACAGATGAATAAAGTAGAATCAGAAGCGTGGAAACATGGAACAGACTGACGAGTCTCAGAGGGAAGGGTGGTGGGAAGAGACTGATCAAAGATCTTACGTGCATATGTGCATTACCTATGGACACAGACAGTAGGGTGGTGAAGGCTTGGGGTGGGGTGAGAACAAGGTGGGAGGATAAAAAGGGGGCATCTGTAAAGATTTTTAAGAAATGAAAATAATATAAACCCATTTTACACATGCATTTAATGTAAATGCTATGAAATAACTATATTTTCCAAAGTGGAAAACAATTAGCAAGGGGAGTGGCATTGTGTTGCATTTCTGCAAATCTCTTTAGGGCCAGTGCCTGCTGCGTTTAGTGTGCGTGACCTGTTGTTTCGGTCACAAGTAAGAAGGAAGTTTGCCTCACTCACTCCATAGTTGGGAAGGGAGAACAATTGGAGTAGTACAATTGGAGGAACTGAGGCCATTCTCCTGTTATTGCACCGAAACTCCTCAAGCCGTGGCTCCCAGAAGCTCACCCTAATGTGCAGCCTGAAACAATGCCAGTCAACTTTCATGCCCTATTACATTAAAACTGAGTGGTCCAGCTTGAGCTTGCAGTGCGTGACTTTGTAATAGTGTCCTGGGTCATTTGGAAGACATTGTTGGTAGGATTATGCAGGACTTCTAAAGCTTGACACCTTTCATTGAGTCACATTTCTTAATATCACCCTTCATCTCCTTTAAAAAGTCATGGAGTATTCAGAAGCTGGAGGCAGATAGAAGTTTTCCAAAATTCTGATTTTTTTTTTCCTTAAAAGCTCAAATTTTACCATTAGCAACAAATAACAATGGGAAGTAAGAGGCTTGCTTTGTTCATTTTTGAGAAAATATCTGCCAGACACCTACGTGTGAATAACCACCGTGCATCAGCTGTTCTTTCAAGGAAGAAGGTGCTGGTGAGAACAGCAGCCAGACAAGAGGGAACGCGGCCGTGTCCGCCTCCGCCCTGACAAACTGTCCTCGGGTGGAGGCGCGTCGCCGAGGCTGTGCGGGGGCCAGCGTGCAGCTGCAGCCGTGAGCCTGAGCCTCCGGTGCGCTGCACTCCTTCCGCCCCGTCACACCCAACGTGGACGTGGCTGCGTCAGTGGTTGAGATGTTTTCAAGTTGATAATTTTAACTGCCTCAGCAGGAAACGCAGAGAAATGGGCAGTGCTTGCCTCTCCTGGAGGCGGGGGCCCAGGCCGCGCATGGGCAGCTCATGGGTGCACGCCGCACTCTGCCGTCCGCGGCCCACTTCTCACTTGCGGTCCACAGGTGCCCGCGCCAACCCCGTGCAGAAGGCAATGCCACCCGAGTGTCCGATGGGGATCGTTCCTCTGATAAAAGGAGGAATAGGCCGGCGGGGGGTGGGGGGGACCTGCAAAGCAAGCTCAGTGAGCAGCTCTCCCCTGCGGGTGGGCGTTGTCTGCCTGCGGCTGGGAGGCTGTGCCGGGCCGGGACCCTTCAGTAACCATCTTGAGCCATTTTGCAAGTGTGCGTGACCTGTTGTTTCAGTCACAAGTAAGAAGGAAGTTTGCCTCACGGGCCATTTTGCAAGTGTTTTGCTTCCACATCCGAGACCCTATTTTTCCTTTTAAACAGTCCTGTGCTTTCTCGCCGTTTAGGTCAAAAGAGACAGCTTATTTTCAATAGTGCTAGCTGGGTCATTTTCACTCAATTTAATTGTAAAAGCAGCTCAGTTTATACCTAAAAATACTTTCCATTAAAACTCGGGGCTCATGTAATCCGATAAAGGTTCAAAACATTGCTCAGTACATTTCAAACCCGAATCCTTATATGTGATGACCTGCTGTTAATTTAAAATATGAACTTGTCAATTAGCATTGGGAGCCTGTAAAATGTAAAAATATGTGACCACTCTCCAGTTTACAGAAAACCACAATTACCTCTGTTTCCAGCGGCCTCTCATTAGACTGGTCTACCCAGGAGGTGCCAGTGGATGGGCAGGGTGGCGGGACTGCAGGTGTCCTGGCCAGTGTGTGTGTGTGTGTGTGTGGGGGAAGGGGGGTTAGGGGGAGGGGGGAGGAAGGGTTTGGTGGTGTGACTGACATTTGGGGAAATTTCACATTCTCCCAAGTGGATGGCTCAAGAAAGGGATGTGGAGCAGCAGGGAGCCAAGAACAGAAGTGTCAGTGAGGCCAGGCGGTGCCAGCTTCAAATGCCAGCGCAATGCAGTGGCCTGCTCCCAGGGCGGTCCGGGGACCAGTCACAGCCTCGTCTCCCAGCCATGCTCCCTGTTTATGTAACAGCACGGCCGCTGTAAATGCAGCAGCTCTGGGCGTCCCACTGTTCTTGGTTGTTTTCTTAGTAATTATTTATTGTTGGAAATACTACATATTACCCATTTCCCTACCTCCCATTGATCCCCTCCAGCTTGGCCCGCCCCTGTCCAAGGACCTTCTTTGCCCCATTGTCTGTGTCCATGAGCCATACATATACACAAGGTCCTTGGTTGGTCACCTCCCACCCACCCATCCACCCTCCCCAACCTTCTCTCCGAGATTTCACGCTGTTCCAAGCTTCCATGTCTCTGGATCCACTCTTCATCCGATTATTTTGTTGCTTAGATTCCTCATATGAGTGAGATCATGTGATACTTGTCTTTCTCTGACTTATTTCACTTAGCATGATACTCTCCAGGTCCCTCCATGCTGTCTCAAAGGGTAAGAGATTCTTCTTTTTCCTGTTACATAGCACTTCATGGTGTAAATGACCACAGCTTTTGCATCCACTCAGCTACCGATGGGCAATTGTGCTGTTTCAGATCTTAGCTATTGTACATTGTGCTGCTATGAACATAGGGATGCATACATTCTTTCTGACAGGTATTTTGGGTTTCTTAGGACATATTCCTAGAGGTGGGATCACTGTGTCAAATGGCAGATCCATACTTAATTTTTTCAGGAAACTCCATACTGTTTTTCATAATGGGTGCACCAGTCTGCATTCCCACCAGCAGTGTGCTAGGGTTCCCTTTTCTCCACATTCTCGCCAGCATTTGTCATTTGCTGATTTGTTGATGGTAGCCATTCTGAGAGGAGAGATGTGGTACCTCATTGTGGTTTTGATTTGCATCTCTCTGATGATCAGTGACTGAGCATTCTTTCATATGTCTCTTGGCCTTCTCTCTGTCCTCTTTGGAGAAGTATCTAGGTCCTTTGCCCATTTTTGTAATTGGCTTTTTTGTCTTCCTTTCGTAAAGTTGTATGAGTTTCTCATATATTTTGGATATTATCCCTTTATCAGATATTTCATTGTCTAATATGTTCTCACATACAGTGGGGTTTTGTGATGGTGTCTTTTGCTGTGCAGAAACTTAGTATATTGACGTAGTCCATTTGTTTATTTTCTCCTTAGTTTCCTTTGCCCTAGAAGATGAATCTGTAAACATATTGCTACAAGAGATGCCTGTCATTTTGCTGCCTATGGTTTCTTCTAGGACTTTTAAGGTTAACCAACTTACATTTAAGTCTTTTATCAATTTTAAGCTTATTCTTGTTTACAGTATAAGTTGGTGGTCGAGTTTCATTGTATTGCAAGTATCGGTCCAATTTTCCTATCACCATTTATTGAAGAGACTGTCTAGATTCTGTTGTATGCTCTTGCCTCTGTTGTCAAATATTAATTGGGTGCAATGGTGTGGGGTCTCTGTTCTGTTCCATTGGTCAGCATGCCTGTTGTTGTGCCAGTACCAGGCTGCTTTGATTATGGTGTCTTTGTGGTACAAGTTGATATCTGTTATTGTGATTCCTCCAACTTTGTTTTTCTCAAAATTGCTGCAGCTTTTCTGTGTCTTTTTAAATTCATTTAAATTTTTAGAGTATTTGTTCAAGCTCTGTGAAATATAACATTGAATTTCAATAGGGATTGCATTGAATCTGTAGATTGCCTTAGGTAGTATTGATATTTAATGATTTTGATTCTACCAGTCCATGAACGCAGTATATTCTTCCACCTGTTTCTATCTCCTTCAGTCTCTTTTTTTCAGTGTCCCATAGTTTTTTGAATACAGGTCTTTTGCCTCCCTGGTTAAGTTTATTCCCAAGTACCTTAATTTTTTTGTTTCAATGGTAAATTGCTTGGTTTCTCTTTCTGAGAATTCACTATTGGTGTATACAAAGGCCATTGATTTTGGATCCTGCTCCTTTGCCAAATTCATGGATTAAATCTAGTAGTTTTTTGGTGGAGTGTTTAGGTTTTCTATGTACAATATCATGTCCTGTGCAAATAATGAGAGTTTTATTTCCTCCTTCCCAATTGGGTGCTATTTTTTTCTTCTTGTTGTTTGATCTCTGTGGCTAGGACTTCCAGTGCTATGTTGAATAAGAGTGGTGAATGCAGACATCCCTGTCTTGTTCCTGTTTAGGGGAAATGGTTTGTTTTTGTCCATTGAGTATAATGTTCACTCCAGTTTTATCAGATATGGCCTTCATTATGTTAAGATATGTTCCCTCTATTCCCACTTTGCTGAGAGTTTTTATAAAAAATGGGTGTTGGATTTCGTCAAATGTTTTTCCTGGGTCTATTGATATCCTCTTGTGTTTGCTGTCTTTCAATTTGATTGTGTGATTTATTAAATTTATCGATTTGCTAATATTGTACTAGCCTTGCACCCCTAGAATAAGTCCCACTTGGTCATGGTGTATGATCTTTTTAATATATTGCTGGATGCGATTTGCTACTATTTTGTTGAGGATTTTAGCATCTATGCTCATCAGTGGTATTGGTCTGTAATTCTCTTTCTTTGTAGTGTCTTTAACTGGTTTTCTAATTTTGATAATGCTGGCCTCATAAAATGAGTTTGGAAGTATTCCTTCCTCTTGGATTAATCTGACGGATTGAGGAGTATAGGTGTTGGTTCTTATTTGAATGTTTGGTAAAACTCCTGTGAAGCCATCCTGACATGGACTTTTGTTTACTGGGAGTGCTTTGATTAATGCTTTCTTCCATCAGTTATTATTGGTCTATTCAGGTTTTCTGATTTCTCCTGAGTCAGTTTTGGGAGGTTTTATTTTTCTAGGAATTTGTCCATTTCATCCTCATTGTCCAGCTTGTTGGCATATAATTGTTCGTAGTATTTTCCTGCAATCCTTTGTATTTCTGTGGTGGTAGAGGTTAGCTCTCCGCTTTGGTGTCTGATTTTATTTATTTGGGTCCTTTTTGATTTTTGATGAGTCTTATTTGTGGTTTATCAATTTTGTTTATCCTTTCAAAGAACCAGCTTTTGCATTCCTTGATTTTTTTTATTTTTTTATTTTTTATTTTTTTATTTTTTATTTTTTTTAGTCTCTATGTCATTTCTGCTCTAATCTTTATTATTTCCTTCCTTATACTTACTCTGGGCTTTTCTTGTTCACTTTCTAATTCTTTAAGTTGTAGGGTTAAATAATTTATTGCTGGTTTTTCTTGTATGTGTGGGTTTTTTGTTTGTTTGTTTGTTTTTGTGTGTGGTGTGTGTTTTTTTTGAGGTATGCCTGCAGTGCTATGAACCTCCCAATCAGAACTGCTTTTGCTGTGTCTGAGAGATTTTGGGTGGTTGTTGTGTGTTCATTTTCCTTTGTTTCCAAGAAGTTTTTATTTCTTTTTTGACCTCATTGGTAACCCGTTCATTGTTTAATAACATGCTCTTTAGTCTCCATGTGTTTGAATGTTATTGAGTGTTTTTATTGTAGTTGATTTCTAGTTTTATTCCACTGTAATCTGTGAAGATGCTTCATATGATTTCAGTGTTCTTGAACTTGTAGAGACTTGTTTTGTGTCCTAACCTGTGGTCTGTCTTTGTGAACGATCCATGTGCATTTGAGAAGAATGTATACTCTGCAGCTTTGGAGTGAAATGTTCTATAAATGTTAATTAAATCCATCGATCCAGTGTGTCCTTTAGAGTCATTGTTTCCTTGTTAAGTTTTTGTCTGGAAGATCTATCCAGTGAAGTCAGTAATTGTTAAAGTCCTCTGCTATGACTGTATTGTTGTAGAGCTCTCCCTTAAATTCCTCTAGAAGTTTTTTTTATATGTTTAGGTGCTGCTCTATTGGGTGCATATATGTTTACCAGGATCACATCATCTATTAATAGTTGGATCGATCCCTTTAGTTTATGTAGTGACCTTTGTTGTCTCTTGTGATGGCCTTCATTTTGAAGTCTATTTTGTCAAATATAACTGTTGGTACTCCAGCTTTTTTTTTTCCTCTCCCATTTGCATGGAGAATTTTTTTCTATCCCTTCACTCTTACTCTGTGTGTGTCATTTGTTCTGAGGTAGGTCTCTTAGATGGTGTATAGATGGGTCATGTTTTTGTATCAATTCAGCTACCCTATGAATTTTTGCTTATTTGTTTAAAGTATTACCTCTGTCTCCTTTTTCCCCCGATTGACCCCCCTTTCCCAGGACAAGCCCACACCGCCCTAGGGTCTGTGTCTATTGGTTATGCTAATGTGCATGCATATAAGTCCTTTGGTTGATCTCTTACCTCTCCCCCACACTGCCCACCCTTCTCTCTGAGCTTGGATGATCTGTTCAGTGTTTCTTTGTCTCTGGATCTATTGTTGTTCATCAGTTTATGTTGTTCACTATATTCCACGTATGAGTGAGGTCATGTGATAGTTATTTTTCTCCGACTGGCTTATTTCACTTAGCATAACACTCTCCAGTTCTATCTATGCTGATGCAAATGGTAAAAGTTCTTTCTTTTTTACAGCAACATAGTATTCCATTCTGTAGATGTACCACAGTTTTTTAATTCACTCATCTGCTGATGGGCACTTAGGCTGTTTCCAAATCTTAGCTATGATAAATTGTGCTGCTATGATCATAGGGGTGCATATATTCTTTCTGATTGGCATTTCTGGTTTCCTGGGATATATTTCTAGAAATGGGATTACTGGATCAAATGGCAGTTCCATTTTTAATTTTTTGAGGATGCCAGCACTTGTTGTTTGTTGATTTGTTGATGGTGGCCATTCTGACAGGTGTGAGATGGTACCTCATTGTTGTTTTGATTTGCATCTCTCAGATGATTAGTGACTTAGAGCATGTTTTCATGTGTCTCTTGGCTTTCTGAATGACCTCTTTTGAAAAGTGTCTATTTAGGTCCTTTGCCCATTTTTTAATTGCATTTTTTTATCTTCCTTTCCTTAAGTTGTATGAGATCCCTGTAAATGTTGAAGATTAAGCCCTTATCTGAGATAACATTGGCAAATATGTTGTTGTTTTGTTGGTGGTTCCTTTTGCTGTTCAGAGGCTTTTTATTTTGATGTAGTCCCATTTGTTTATTTTTTCTTTAGTTTCCATTGCCCTAGGACAGGGGTCTTCAATCTTTAAGACATAAAGAGCCACTTGGACCCGTTTCCGAAGGGAAAAAAAACCTTGGAGCCGCAAAACCATTGCGACATTTAAAACAAATATAACACTGCATATATTGTTTTTTACCTTAATACCAGATCGTGCAGTTAGCTGTCAATCTGAAGAAAAAAAGGACTTTTTCATTTAACAATGTAAAATATATTTTTGCAAATTAATAGCTAATTAAAATATTTAATTTACCTGGTTAATGGGATTTTTGCTCCTGAACCTCAGTGCACAGTGTCAGCACATCAGGGCTGTAAGACGTTACCTTCATTTTCACATGGGCTTGCAAGTTGTCGGAGCCGCGGTAAAGCTTCAAAAGAGCCGCGTGTGGCTCTGGAGCTGTAGGTTGCCGACACCTGCCCTAGGAGCTGTATTAGTAAAGATGTAGCTACATCATATGTCTGATATTTTGCTGTCTATGTAGTCATCTAAGATTTTTATGGTTTTCCGTCTTACATTTAAGTTCTTTATCCATTTTGAGTTTGTTTTGGGGTATGGTGTAAGTTGGTGATCTAGTTTCATTTTTTTGCTTGTTACCAGTATCTGACCAATTTCCCAGCACCATTTATTGAAGAGACTGTCTTGACTCCATTGCCTCCTTTGTGAAATATTAATTGAGCATAATGGCTTGGGTTGATTTTTGGGTTCTCTATTCTATTCCATTGATCTATATGTCTGTTCTTGTGCCAGTACCAGGCAGTTTTGAGAACAGTGTCTTTGTAATAAAGCTTGATATCTGGTATTGTGATCCCTTCAACTTTATTCTCTTTCTCAGAATTGCTGTGGCTAATTGGGTTGTTTTTTTATTCCAGATGAATTTTTGGAGAGTTTATTCTAGGTCTGTGAAATATGCCATTGGTATTTTAATGGGGATTGCATTGAATCTATAGATTGCTTTGGGTTGTATGAACATTTCGATGATGTTAATTCTACCAGTCCATGAATACGGTATATTCTTCCACTTGTTTATATCTTCATCTATCTCTTTTTTCAGTGTCCTGTAGTTTTATGAGTACTGTGTGTGTTTTTTTTACCTCCTTAGTTAAGTTTATTCTTAAGTATCTTATTATTATTATTATTATTGGTGTAATGGTAAATGGGATTTTTTTTTTAGTTTCTTTTTTTCTGTGAGTTTATTATTGTTGTTTGAAAAAGCCACAGATTTCTAATTTTGTATCCTGCTACATTGCCAAATTCATTTTTTAAGTCTAGTAGTTTTTTTATGGAGTCTTTAGGGTTTTCTATGTATAATATCATGTCATCTGCAAATAATGACAATTTTACTTCTTCTTTTCCAATTTGTATGCCTTTTATTTCTTTTTCTTATCTATCTCTGTGGCTAGGACTTCCAGTACTATGTTGTATCAGTCTGGTGAAAGTGGACATCCCTGTATGATTCCTGATCTTAGGGGAAATGGTTTTAGTTTTTGCCCATTGACAATGATGTTGTCTGTATGTTTGTCATATAAGGCTTTTATTATGTCGAGGTATGATCCCTCTATTCCCACCTTTCTGAGAGTTTTTATCAAAGTGTTTTTTATTTTGTCAAATGCTTTTTCTACATCGATTGATATGATTATGTGATCTTTGTCTCTCAAATGTGATGTACTACATTTATTGATTTGCGAATATGGTACTGTCTTTGCATCTGGGGAATAAATCTCACTTAGTCCTGGAAATGGTCTTTCTAATGTAATGCCAGATCTGATTTGCTAGAATTGTGTTGAGGATTTTAACATCTATGTTCATCATGGATATTGGCCTGTAGTTCTCTTTCTTTGTGGTGTCTTTATCTGGTTTTGGTATTAGGGTAATGCAGGTTTCATAGGGTGAGCTTGGAAGTGTTCCTTCCTGTTGAATTTTTTGTATAGTCTGAGAAGGATAGGTTTTAGTTTTCTTTTGAATATTTGGTAGAACACCCCTGTAAAGTTGTCTGGACCAGGATTTTTGTTTGCTGGAAGAATTTTGCTTATTGTTTCAGTTTCATCAATAGTTATTTGCCTATTCAGGGTTTTTTATTCTTTGTGATTGAATTTTGGATGGTTGTATTTTTCTAGGAATATGCCATTTCCTCTAGGTTGTCCACTTTGTTGAAGTGGAGTTGTTTATACTATTTTTTTACATTCCTTTGTATTTCTGTGATATCTATTATTACCTTACCTTTTTCATTTTTGGTTTTGTTTATTTGGGTCCTCTGCCTGCTTCTTGGTGAACTTGGTTAGAGGTTCATCAATCTTGTTTTTCCTTTCAAAGAACTAGCTCTTGGTTTCATTGATCTTTTGTTTTGTGGTGTGTTTTTTTTTTTGTTTGTTTTGTTTTTTGTTGTTGTTTTGGTGTGTTTTTTTTGTTTTGTTTTTATTTTTGGTCTCTATGTCATTTATTTCTGCTCTGATCTTTATTGTCTCCTTCCTTCTGCTTACTCTGGGCTTTTCTTGTTACTCTCTTCCTAATTCTTTTATATATATATATAAATTTTTTTTACAGAGAGGGAGAGGGATAGAGAGTTAGAAACACTGATGAAAGAGAAACACCTATCAGCTGCTTCCTGCACACCTCCAACTGGGGATGTGACTGCAACCAAGGTATATGCCCTTGACTGGAATTTAACCTGAGACCCTTCAGTCTGCAGGCCAACACTCTGTCCACTGAGCCAAACCGGTTAGGGCTCTCTTTCTAATTCTTTAAGTTGTAGGGTTAGATAATTTATTACCATTTTTTCTTGTTTTTTGAGATAGGCCTGTAGAACTATAAACTTCCCTCTTAGGACTGCTTTTTACTGTGTTGCATAGTTTTTGGGTTGTTGTGTTTTCATTGTCATTCCTTTCCAGGATGTTTTTTAATTTCTTCTTTGATCTCTTTGGTAGCCCAATCATTGTTTAATAGCATGCTATTCAGCTTCCAAATGTTTGATTTTTTTTTTCATTGTTCTTATTGTAGTTGATTTCTAATTTTATGCCATTGTGGTCTGAGAAGATGCTTGGTAGGATTTTTATCTTCTTGAATTTGAAGCGACTTTACCTGTTTCCCAAATGTGGTCTATCTTTGAAAATGTTCCATGTGCACTTGAGAAGAATGTATATTCTGTAGCTTTGGGGTGCAATGTTCTGAAGATGTCAATTAATTCCATCTGGTCTAGTGAGTCATTTAGAATTGATGTTTCTTTGTTGATTTTTTGTTTAGATGATTTATCTTGTGGTGTCAAAAAAAAAGTCCCCTACTGTGATTGTATTGTTGGTGATCTCTCCCTTGATATCTTTCAGAAGTTTTTTATGTATTTGGGTGCTCCTGCATTGTGTGCATATATGTTTATCAGGGTTATATCCTCTTGCTGAATTGCAGCCTTTGATATTATGAAGTGGCCTTCCTTATCCCTTGTTATGGCTTTCACTTTGAGGCCTATTTTGTCAGCTATAACTATTGCTACCCCAGTTTTTTTTGTTTTTGTTTTTGTTTTTTGTTTGTTTTTTATCCAGGAAGCTTTTGTTTGACCATCTATTTTGAATGATAGCCTGTTGGATATAGTAATCTTGGTTTCAGATCCTTGTTGTCCATTACCTTGAGTACTTTATGCCATTACCTTTTTGCCTGTAGAATTTCTGATGAGAAATCAGCTGTCAGCCTTGTGGGAGCTCCTTTGTAGGTAATGGTTTGCTTTTGTCTTGCTGCTTTTAAGATTCTTTTTTTTTTTTTAATTTTTAAAAATATATATTTTATTGATTTTTTTTTTTTTTTTTTTTTTTTTTTTTTACAGAGAGGAAGGGAGAGGGATAGAGAGTTAGAAACATCAATGAGAGAGAAACTTCGACCAGCTGCCTCCTACACGCCCTCCCCACTGGGGATGTGCCCGCAACCAAGGTACACATGCCCCTGACCAGAATCGAACCTGGGACCTTCATTCTGCAGGCTGATGTTCTATTCACTGAGCCAAACCGGCTTCAGCTCTTTTTGTCTTTTATTTTTGGCATTTTAATTGTGATGTGTCTGGGTATGGCCTGCTTGGGTTTTTCTTGCTTGAAATTCTCTGTTCCTCCTGGACTTGTGTGACTTTTTCCTTTACCGGGTTAGGGAAGTTTTCTGCCATTATTTTTTCAAACACGTTCTCTATCCCTTTCTCCCTTTATGCCTTGTCTGACACACTTGCTTTCAAATATTGTTATGTTTCTCATTCTCCTACAGCTCCCTTATGCTGTCCTTCTGTTTTTTTCTTTCTTTTTTTTCTTTTTTCTTTTTGGTTCTGTGATTGAGTGATGTTTACAACCCTGTCTTCTAATTCATTGATTCAATCCTTAACTTCTAATCTGCTGTTTATTCCTTCCAATATATTCTTTATTTGTGCTGTATCATTCTTTATTCCTCTTTTCATAGTTAACTATATCTTTTATCATGCTGTTGAACATCTTTACTATCATTCTGAATTCTATACTACATAAATTTCTTATCTTTGGTTCATTTATCTCTTTTTCTGGAAAATCCTCTTGTTCTTTCATTTGGGGTTTATTTCTTTGCTTCCCAATTTGGCTGTCTGTTTGGGCTTGTGACTGTGTATTAGATAAATCTGCTATACCTCTCAATCTCTAGTGCAGGACAATGTCAAATGCTGTTTCTGACTAATTAGATCAGGCAAAGATTCAAAGCCTCCAAAGATTGCCTCTGTCTACAGACTGGTAGGATTTTGTCTTGAATTGCAGTCAGGCAGTCATCCTCAGGTGTGGCAAGAGTGTTTTCAACTTTCTTGGGCAATTGCTTCTGCTTGGACAATAATTGTTATCCTGTCTCTTAATGGGCCTCAGGAACTCTGCACCATGGTGTAAGACATTTTCCAATAGGGTGGAGCAATTGTCTTCCCCCCAGGCAAGGTCACCTATATAACAAATGTCTGTATGTGAAAGATGACCTCACAGCTCAAGAGAGTGACTCAGCCCAGGAAACCGGGGTGTCTGCCTTCTGAGCTCTAATACCAGAATCTTGGATCCCAGCTTCTGCTTACACAGCTCCAGTCCACTCTGCCCTCCTTCTGTTGGAATCCGAGGTGGGTGGCTCTACAGGGGAATATTGTGAGTTGACCCTTTAAGAGGGTGCCGGAATTTCCAGTCTCTCCCTGGCTCACAGCCAGATGTTTGTGGGTACCCTTTCTCAGTTCTGGTGCTGTTTGCTGGGGGGCCCAGCTTGGGGATTAGATCCCACAGTTCTCAGTGGCAACCCCCCACAGCTGAGATATCTTCCAGAACTTCAGCTGCTGTCTGTGGGCACCCGTCCAGCCCTTTCGCGCCTCTGTCCCTCCTACCAGTCTCTATGTGTCTCCACTCTCTGTCCTCAGTTATCAGAGTTCTCTCAGAGATTCTTCTGTTGGTTATTCAGGAAGTTTTTCTGTATTTAATTGTAATTTGTTTGGTCCTGGGAGCATGTTCATGTACCTTCCACTTACTCTGCCGCCATTTTTAATCTCCTCTGTTGTGAGTTCTTCATCATTGTTCCCCTTCTCTCCTTCGGCTCCTGCTCTTTCTCATTCTCTTCTGCTGCTCCTCCTCCTCCTATTCGTTTTCCTCCTTCCCCACAGCTTCCTTGGATAACCCCCAACACTCTGCTCAGGTGAAAGTGTCCCCTGGAATTTGGCCATTACTGCCTCTTGCTTCTAGAGAATGCCCACCTGACCAGTGAGAGTGTCCTGGCTTCCCTTTTCTAGGTCCTACAGGTCTAGGGAACCCCTCTGGGCCCTGGGTGCTGAGTAGAGTGGGCTGGGGCAGGTGGGGCATTGTTGTGTACCAGTCACCTTACTTACTCCCCTCTCGCCCGTCATGCTGTCTGCAGACCACCATGCCCGGCATGAAGAGAGACTGCGGTGGTGCTGCAGCCATCCTGGGGGCCTTCAGAGCTGCCGTCAAGCAGGTGAGTGGGACCCCACTCCTGCAGTCCTGGGAGAGGAGGGCCCTCACTCATCCTTCCTGTGGGGTTGGCACCCATCACAGGCCAAAGCCTCTAAAGGGAAGAAGTGAGGGCTCCAGGGCAGCTCCTCCCTGCCCAGGATGGGGATCGCTGCCAGAGGGTGAGGTTGGGGGATGCCGTCCTTTGGAGCCCAAGTGCCAGTGTCACATGGTGAAAAGTGTGTTCAGCAAAGGGGTGGTGTGCCTGACACCGTGGGGGTGGCTAACCTCTCAAAAGGAGCTGCTCAGGCTGCTTCTAGGAGCCCAGCCCTTCCTGTCACCAAATGCAGGGCCTCCTCTCTCTGTAGGACCTACCTGTCTGGCCTGGTTCCTAGGGGTAAGCTTAAAGTGAGAGCAGAAGGTCTTGGCAAAGTTTCTAATTAATGCCCATCAGAAGCCCAGCCTGTTCTCTGCAAGAGGAACAGACTTGCAGGACGGAGGGGCCCGGAGCCTGGCTGCCTCTAGCTTCTGCCTCCCTCGGTCTCATTTGAAATGGGCCTTCCTGGGGTCTCTCTGAAGCAGAGCCGCAGGCCACAGGCCACCGCGCTCCGTGCAGGGGATGCGGCACGTGGAGCACCAGCCACCCGCTCTCTTGTCCCCTTGCTGGCTGGAGACTAAGGAGGAGTGCGGCCATCTCCCCTCTCCCCCCATTGCCCCACTGCCTCCCTCAATGAGCTTATCCGAGCACCACAGCTTTCACTGGAGCCTCTGCCCCTCTCCTCCAGGGCTTCAAAGACAACCTTCACGCAGTGTTCTGCTTGGCCGAGAACTCCGTGGGGCCCAACTCCACGAGGCCCGATGACATCCACCTGCTCTACTCCGGAAAGTAAGACACCCTCGCTCAACACGCAGCCCAGCGCCCTGCGCGTACTGTCCTCTCCATCCCAGGCCAGGCTGGTCAGCTGGGGCCATGCTGGCTGGGGGCAGATTTCACCCTGTTTGCTCCCAGGGGTGCCCAGAAGAGTGACGGGGTCCTGGCTCAGGGGCTCAGGAACCACCCTGCTTTGGTGGGGGAGCCCTTCCTCCCCAGGTGACCCTGACAGGTAGCCGTGCACTCACCTAGGCCAGGGCACAGTTTGCGTGCTGCCCACACATCCTGTTCTCCATCGCACAGAAGAGGAGGCCGAGGCCAGAGCTGGTGGCTTGTGGTATGGGCGGGATTGACACAGTGGCCTTTGCTCTTGATCCTGGCGCTGCAGGGAGGGGGAGTTACAGAAACAGGGCTCTCCTCAGGGAGTGCCTTCCTGAGCGGTGTCTGCCGCCCCCAGGACAGTGGAGATCAACAACACGGACGCCGAAGGCAGGCTGGTGCTGGCCGACGGTGTGTCCTATGCCTGCAAGGACCTGGGCGCCGACATCATCCTGGACATGGCCACGCTGACCGGAGCGCAGGTGGGAACCGGAGGCTGCCTGGCCTCCCGGAAGGAGGGGTGCTGTCATTTCATCTTCCTAACCTGGCGGGGAGGGTGCCGGTAGCAGAGCCCTGGACTGAGGCCTGGGTGCCGGATGGGGGGAAGTGGGGGTTGGGGAGAGGGCTCCCTCACCTGCGTCTGTCGCCGCCTCTCACCACTGTCTCTGTTCCCTCTCCTGGGGGCTCTGCCCACTCTCCTGTCCCCAGGGCATCGCCACGGGCAAGTACCACGCTGCCGTGCTCACCAACAGCGCCGAGTGGGAGGCGGCCTGTGTGAAGTCCGGGCGGAAATGCGGGGACCTCGTGCACCCCCTCGTCTACTGCCCCGAGCTGCACTTCAGCGAGTTCACCTCGGCCGTGGCCGACATGAAGAACTCAGTGGCGGTAGGTTTGGAGCGGCTCCTGAGGGGTGCCAGTGTGACCCCAAGAAGCAGCAGCAGTGTAGACAAGGGTCCCTCCCAGGAGGCCCCGATCTTTGCTGTGGCTGGGGGTGGGGCAGAGGGGGGCTCTAAAGAGGGGATATACCATTCACTGGGCCCTGCCAGCATGCCCACCACGTCTGGTACTGGGTTCCCTCCCCATCTGGGGTCTCCCTGTTGCCCCCATCAGTCCCTTTGCTGGCTGCTCCTTGCCTTGGGGTGAAAGCAGACCTAAGCCCACATGCAAGGTCCTTGGGCTCCCAAGCTCCTCTCAGCTGCCACTCCTGCTCTGGCCCCTCCCTAGCCCCTGTCAGACCAGAAAGGTGTCTGAGGATGGCGAGGTGGGTCCACAATAGGCCCTGATGGTGCTCTTGGTGGAGACCCTCATCCAAGCCCCCATTGCTGGGTGGGGAAGGGTCACTGTCTGCCTCTGTCCCCCCAGGACCGCGACAACAGCCCCAGCTCCTGTGCCGGCCTTTTCATTGCCTCGCACATCGGCTTCGACTGGCCTGGGGTCTGGGTCCACCTGGACATCGCCGCGCCTGTGCACGCAGTGAGTGCTGCTCCGGGGCGTCTCCCTCCGCTTAGGACACTTCCTGGGCTGGCCTCCATCTGCATCTCCCCCGCCCCCGGCCCTCCCCTCGGCCTGGCTCCCGCCATCAGATGCGCATCCAGAGTCCTGTCTGGCTCCGGAGCCGCAGGCTGAGCTCATCGGAAACATTGTGTGTTGAGGGTCATTCTGTTCATGGCCCCACCTCCCAGCCAGCTGTGGTCCCCCGACCTCTGGTCTCCTCACCCCTGGGAACAGTGGCTGCTGTTGGCGGTCCTTCCCCAGCCAGCCATCCTCAGCAGGAGGCCCAGGGCCTGATGTCACTCTTTCTCACCCTGGTAGAACCTGAGTGTGCAGGGTAGCAGACGGGTCTGCAGGGAAAGTGGGGTCCTCGCCCCCCCTCCCCCCCCAGACGGCTCGCTGAGCGGGCCTGGCTCCCTGGCAGGGGCTCCACCTGCGCTTTGTCCACAGGGTGAGCGCGCCACGGGCTTCGGGGTGGCCCTCCTCCTGGCACTCTTCGGGCGAGCCTCTGAGGACCCTCTGCTGAACCTGGTGTCCCCGCTCGGCGGCGAGGAAGACCCCCCGGAGGGGGACACGGAGAGGGACTCCAAGAGGCGCAGGCTTGTGTGAGGCTGGCTGTCCCCCCGCCCGGCCGCAGGGGCGCTGCCTCCCTTTGCACTGATTAATTTTAAGCGATTGGAAGATTATACTTACGATGGGCTTTGGTTTGTTCTGTTCTCAGTTGTGGTGATGGAGGTGGCTCTTATGTCTTTGACAACAGCTCAGAGTGGGCGGGTGGGCCAGAGGAAGGGCTGGAGGCGCCGGGCTGTTTGCGCCATAGGCAGGCCTCCCAGCTTCTTCACTGTGCTTCCTGGGCTCCGCATGGCAGCCCCACTCCTTTGGCTTCCTGGCCCTCAGCCTCCTGCGTCTACCTGGTGCCCATTTGGGTGCCTGAGCCCTGGGTCCTGCCCGGGTCCCCCCATGGCCCACATCACAGAGGGCCCCGCCCGAGCGCTGCCCGATGGCTGCTGTCCCCAGGCAGCTCCTCCTTTGAAAGGATGGAGGTGGCTTGCTTTGGGGCCTCAGTGTTATAAAGAGAGGAGTCTACCCTGGCCCCTTAAAGTCCACTGGCGGTTGAATTAAATATGGCTGCATCACATCACTTCTTTGCCGTCCGTCTCACTCTTTTTCCCGCCCTGTTTTAGAAACCCACCCTGAGGCCTGCTGTCACCTTCTCCCAAGTGAGCATCAGGCTCTGAGAGCCCAGGTCTGCGGGGAAGGCTGGCCAGCCCCCGGCACATCCTGAGACTGAGTATGGGACTGGGTCAGGTATGTTCCCTCGGCACTGAAGGCACGAGTCTAGGGCTGAAGGGCAAGGCCAGCCAGGATTCAGGGAGACCTCCCCCCTGACCCAGATGAGGCAGGTGAGGGGGGCCCCGGGCACCTGGGAGCCAGCTTCTCCTGAGTCCATGAGAGTAAGGCAGGGGCTCTGTCCCCTTTTGTCTCTGTCCCCCGCTGCCCAGGCGAAAAGATCAGGGGCTTGGGCCCCACCTGGCAGAGAGGCAGCTGCCCACACCTCTGCTGGGAGCGGGAGAGAGCACAGGTGCAGGACACGTGTCCCCCGTTTGTACCCTGGTCCACTCACTACCTCGCCCTGACCAGGTGTCCCCAGACTCAAGTCCCCTCCCCAGCCTTGGAAATCAAGGTGACTCTTTCTGGGCTTGATTCCAAATAAATATTTATTAACTGCCTGCTGTGTGCACAGCCTTAGCTCAGCCGGAAGAGTCAAGCAGCAGCTCCAAGACCTGGGCCCCGGGTGGGAAAACTGTGGCCCGACACATTAAGTAACAGTAATAGCGGTCAGAGGCGGGCGGGGGGAGCAGGCGCTGTGAGCCCAGGGGAGGCACGGCCAGGGTGGCCAGAACAGCCAGGGGCCTTCATGGGTCATTAGCGTGCTTAATGGCCTTGCAGTGAGCAGCTCTCACCAGCTTCCCGCCGAGGTGCCTCGAAGGAGACGGAGGTCACTGAGGTGGTCCAGTTGCTGCTCCAGGCAGCTGGCACTGCCCGCTCCCCCCCCCCCCCCCCCCCCCCTCCAGGGGCTGCAGGACGCAGAGTCAAGGAGCAGGAGAACTGAGTCTGCCTTGTGTGGGCACAAAGGCGGCCTCAGGGCCAGGGCCTCGGCTGGGGAGCAGCTGCGGGCTCAGGGCCTGCCTACCTGCCGGCCTTAGGGAGACTCGGGCGGGGTGGGGGGTGCTGAGAGCCAGAGGCCTTGCTCTCCCAATGGCCAAAGGG
Source organism: Pipistrellus kuhlii (assembly GCF_014108245.1). Classification (NCBI taxonomy): domain Eukaryota; kingdom Metazoa; phylum Chordata; class Mammalia; order Chiroptera; family Vespertilionidae; genus Pipistrellus; species Pipistrellus kuhlii. The sequence goes on from NW_023425566.1 coordinate 824,932, forward strand.
CCTTAGGACAAGATAGCTGCTTCCCCTGACCCCATGAAGTCCGGGCAACTGGGTCTGGGGGCGACGGGGGGCAGTTGGGTACCAGTGGGTCCACTTGATAGTGGTTCCTAGTGAGCGATACAGAAACATGAGGTTGGCACAGAGATTCTGCTGCCCCAGCCCCTCAGCTTGAGAACCAAAAAGGTGTGTGCGGAGCTTGAGCTTGGGGTCCAGGCAGGCAGCTGGGCAGACACAAGATAGCAGGCAGTGCCGAGGAAGTGCCTCTGGGTGAATTTGGCCACAACCATCACCACCGACATGACATGGTAGAGCCCTACATAGCTGGGTGGCGTGTGGGGTCGACACCCTGTCCCCGAGAGGAGACCACAGCCCTGCACTCAGCCACGCGGGAGAGAAAGCAGGCCACAGCCTGGCCTCCGCTCCTGGACCACCTGCTGCTCGGCGGCTGGGCTGGTAGCAGGTCTCAGCCGCAGGCGGGAGCCAGACTGTGACACAGTCTGCAGCCTGTGCGAGGGGCTGTGCAAAAGAAGGGTGTGGTCAGCAGCACCCCAAGAGGAGGATCGCAAGTCCAGTCCTAGCGCTGAGACCAGAACCCCATCCCCAAGGTCAGGTCTGTGTCAGCAGAGGTGGCGACACCAGGAGAGAGCTTTGTCAGGCCCTGCGGGGCCTGTGCAGGCCTGGGCAGACAGGGCCACTCCAGGGGAGGGCCTCTGGCACATGTAGGGAAACGTTAGATTGTCACCTGGCTCTCAGGAGAGCGAGGAGGCCACGGGCCCTGGGAGAGGGCAGCCACCCGGGTCACTGCCATTCCGGGCTCCCCACTACCCACCTTGGGACAGCTGAGCTGCTGCTTCCCCACCCCCACCCTGTTCCAGGGGGAGGCTTCTCGCCGCCACTCCCTGCGCACATCTGTGGCCGCAGGAGCCCCCCATATACGTTTGTTGAGTTGAATTCGCTGTGTGGTTGTCTGCCTAGAACCTCCCTGCAGACCATGTTCCCTGGTGAACTGATGTTCAGCATTTTGTTTGTTTGTTTGTTCTTTAACAAAAGGCTGTTTTGGTTTGAGATTCGGCAAAAACATAGCTGCATTCAGCTTCCCCCCCATTCGGTAAATGAGTTGTTTTCCAGCCTGCTTGGAGTCCTTGCCTCAAATGAGCCTCCAACAAGATAATGCATTTAAAAGCCCTTGGAAAAGTACCAGGCCCGGCACATTGAGATGCTGTCCTCATGGGAGCCGTGGCCCAGCCTGCACCCTGAGCCAGCTCGGCTCATGGAGGATGCTCAGGTGGGGGCCTGTGCCCAGGTGGCTAGGATGGGGGAGAGACTGCCTCCATCCTCCTGCTGCCAGTTAGGTCCCTAAACCTAGGCCCGATGGCCCAGGAATGCTGTGTCTTCCCAGCAGCATCGGGGGCAGTGCCAGAGGTCTCCTGAAGGCCAGCACTCCCTCACGGGGCAGAACTGGTCCTCACGGACTGCCAACTGGTGCGCTATTTTCACATCAGTCCCCATTGTGGTCCTGAAAGCTTTGGGGATCAGTCCAGGGCGCATCTTTCAGTCAAGAAACAAAAAACAACAACAGCCCCAGATTGAAGACTTCAGAAACCTGGTTTGCATTCACCGTTAGCACAGTTAGAATACAAGGTCTAGCTGAAACCAAAAAACCCCAAGCTGCTAGGACCCCTCCCCCCACCTCCAAATCAATGTAGGAAGTTTCCACTAACTCCGTACCTACAGAGCTCTCTGTAATGCCCAGGACTGTTCTCCCACCCCCGGGCTGGGAGGCTTTCTGTGGCAACCCAGAGGATGCTCGGTGCAGTGCAGAGATGGCCGGAAGCTAGCGTCCTCATCCAGTAATGTTTATTAAGCGCCATCTGCATAAAACCCCTGAAAATCTGACCCTACTGGGGACACTTCCCAGCCTGTGGCGCAGGGAGTCAGCTCTGACAGAGATGGTTTCCAGCAGCATCCGGGAGGAGCTGGAGCCACCAGGCAGGAGGCTGTACGTAGACTGTGCCCCCGGCGCCCAAGCGGACTGTTGTGCATGAGGCCCAGTTGCTGGAAGGATCCCCCCTTGCCGACCTCGATGCCCACTTTCTTGTACCAACCCTGGGAATGGTGATTAGCAACCAGTAGCATAGCTGACATTTCATGAGCAGTTTGCCTCCAGCAAGGCAGGTTATCTTATTCCCAGCCAGGAGGGGCAGGAGTTAGTTTGGAATTGGGGGGGAAGGAGGGCTTGTATTCTCTCTGCTTGATTTCTGCTTCTGTCCTAAGACCTCTGGCCTTCGGAGCGTCTCCCCTGCAGAGGCGGGAGAAGAGTCAGTAGCTGCACCACGCCTGGACGGCAGACAGACGTGGCGGCTCAGGGCAGCTCATCGCTGGTTAACCTGCCCGGGAGCCCTGAGGCCCAGGCTTGGTGCCAGCACCCTCGCCTGCAAGACGGAGGGCTCTAGGTCCCTCTGGTTTCCTGGGACCGGGAGCAGGATGTGGGTGTGCTGCTGACAGGTTTGGCTCCTCAACAGGACTCGGCGGAGCCCGGCTCCTGGCCTGCACCAGGACACCCACTTCCTCCTGAGCCTCAGTTCTTTGTCCCGCAAACCGGAAAGAAGGGTTTGGCAGTGATGGCAACCAGCAGCCAGGCCAGTTGCAGCGGGTCCTCCACATGGAAGGCCCGCTGGCGTTGGGACTGTAGGCGCCGAGGGTGCGGCAGAGAGACCCGCGCAGGTGGATGAGGATGATGTTCACACCCGCACCGGCTTCCGGGCTCTGAGGACCCTGCCATGCTGCCCTCCCCTGTGAGCGGCTGTTCTGGAGACTTTCAGACACTAAACAAGCGCGCCCGGAAGGGCTTGGCGGCACAGCCCCGCAGCCAGTGGAACCTAGGAAGGCGCCCCGGTTCCTCCTGTGGCTGGAGAAGAACGAAGGCCCCTTCCTCCGCCGCTCAGGTAAGAAGATGCGCTCTAAACACACAGCCACAGATTGCAGTGATAGGTGAGGGCGCACGGCGGGAGAGAGGCCAGCGGAGGCGGGCTGTCCTCCAGGAAGAGGCAACTGAGCTGAGTGCAAGGATGAGTGGCTGTTAAATGGTGCAGAAGATGGAAAAAATCATTGCAGGCAGTGGAATTGCACATGCAGAGGCCATAGGGTGGGACAGGTGATGCCCAGCTAGCAGAGCAGAAAGAAAAGGAGAAATGACTGGCGATGGGGCGCTGAGTGGGGTTGTGTGTGGTGAGCAGGGCCTGAGCATGCGCAGCCTTGCAAGCTATGCGGGAGGTGAGCTTTATTCTGAGAGCAATGGAAGCCAGTGAGCTTTGAGCAGATGAGAAACAGGTTGAAGTATACGCCCACTGTCATCCCTGCCAATGCCATAACATTTTTCACCTCCACAAGTTTCCTCCTTCCCCTTCTTTTATTTTTTTCTTTTTGTGGTAAGAGCACTAAACCTATGATCTATCCTCTTAGCAATTTTTTTTTTTGAAAATATACAATTCAGTATTATTAATCATAGGCCCCATGTTTTACAGTATATCTCTAGAACTTACTTATTTTAATGGCCTAAATATTTGTAGTTTCCACCAGAGTTCAAAACAGTTTTATGAAAGAATTCTGGCTAAGCCTTCCCAAATATATTGGAAGACTTAAATTTACAGGTTCAGGAGACGTAGAGAACTCCAAACAGGGTAAATTCAAAGAAAATCAAACCAAGATGCAACCGAATCAAATTACTGAAAGCCAGGGATAAAGGAAAATATTGAAAGCAGCCAGAGGAATATTATGCCTTACTTGAAGGGGAAAACGACTGAAGATTTTTCATCAGAAACAATGATGGTCTAAAGAAAGGGAAACAAAACAATGTCTTTAAAAATATGCAATGAACTGTCAACTCAGAAAGACATACTCAGAAGAAGAAAAAAATTACAACTCCATCAGCAGAATTGTTCTGAAAGAAATATAAAAGAATTTTCTCTAGACAAATTGGAAATGTTATCAGAATAAAATTCAGAACATCAAGAATGAAGGAAAAATAACAAAAGGTAAATATCTGGGCAAAAATAATTTTTTGGAATATTTAAAAAAATATAATTTTTATTGATGTCAGAAAGGAAGTGAGAGGGAGAGAGAGAAACATCAATAAAGAGAGAGAATTAATTGGCTGCCTCTTGCACACCCCCCCTCCCCACACACACACACACACACACACACACACTCTGGGGATTAAGCCCACAACCCAGTCATGTGCCCTCACTAGGAATTGAACCGTGACCTCTTGTTTCATAGGTTGATGCTCAACCACTGAGCCATGCCAACGAGGCAATGGGATATTTTTTTAAAGTACTTTAAAACATGTATAACTTTAAAAAGCAAACATGAAAACATTATCTGAGAGATTTAGTCTATATAGATGTAATGCATATGACAACTATAACAGAAGGGAACATAGAGAAGATGAAGATGATAATAAGGCTTCTATATTTTACATGCAGTGGTAAGAAGTTAATTCTAAAATAGATTGTGAAAAGTTTGGTTTATATATTCCTAAAGCAACTAAAAAGTAACACAAAGAGACATAGCTAAAAAACCAATAGGCAAAATTAATAGAATACTTTAAAAAAGAGTTCAAACAATTCAAAGAAGGCAGAAAAGGGAAAAGAGAAAAAATGAGTGATAGAAAAGTAATAAAATGGTAAACCTAAATTCAACTCTAGCAATAATTACATTAAATCTGAATAGTCTAAACATATCAATTAAAAACATATTACTATATTGGATTGAGAGAAAAGAGAGGACCCAATTAAGAAATGTACCCTACATAAAATTCTATAGGGACTAGTGAACTGGCCAACAGGTCAAATCTAGTCCATCTGTTTTGTTTTGTTTTGTTGTTTGGTTGGTTGGTTTTATGTATTTTTTTAATTGATTTTTTTACAGAGAGGAAGGAAGAGGGAGAGTTAGAAATATTGATGAGAGAGAAATATCTATCAGCTGCCTCCTACACTACTGGGGATGTGCTTGCAACCAAGGTACATGCCCTTGACTGGAATCGAACCTGGGACCCTTCAGTTCGCAGGCCGATGCTCTCTCCACTAAGCCAAACCAGTTAGGGCCCATCTCCTGTTTTAAGGAAATTTAAAAAAATATTTTGTGAGAGTTATGAAGGAAAGAAGAAGGAAGAGGAGACAGAGATCATATGTGGGCACAAAGACTAAAATATTTTCTTACTGGCTCTTTATAGAAAAAGTTTGCTGGCTCATATTGATGGGTTAAAATTAAAGGGATGGAAAAATACATATCAAGCTAACTCTAATCAAAATAAAGAACAAGTGGCTATATTTAATAGCAGACAAAGAATACTTCAGAACAAAGAAAATGACCAGGTATAAATAGGGATGTTACATAATGGTACAAGGATCAATTCACCAAGAAGACAGAACAATCCTAAATAGGGATGCCCCCAATGACTACCAAACAGCACAAGACAAAAACTGCCTGAACTATAAAACAAATAGACAAACCCACAATTATATTTAGGGACATCATCACTACTTTCTCAATAATCAACAGAATAATAAGTAAAATGAAAATCAGCACAGATCTGGAAGACCTGAACAATACTATCAACTTGACCTAGTTGACATTTATAGACCACTGTAGCCAACAGTAACAAAATACTTATTCTTTTCAAGTGCAAGTGGAACATTCACCAAAATAAATCATATTCTGTGACATTAAAAATTAAAACCTTAAAGGAATTAAAATTATACAGTGAATATTCTCTGATCATAATGGACTTAAAATAGACATCAATAGCAAAGACACCTGAAAATTCCACAGATATTTGGAAATTAACATACCTCTAACATGTGGAACTAAAGAGAAAGTATCAAGTAAATAATTTAAGATTCCACTTTAGAAACTAGAAAAAGAGCAAATTAAACTCAAAGAAAGCAGAAAAAAAGAAACAAGAAAGTTAAGAGCAGAAATTAGTATGATTAAAACAAATTTAGAAAATAAATGAAACCAAAAATTAGTTATATGAGACAGCTCTTTAGGCAGACTGACCAAAATAGAAAGAGAAGACATAGGTTATAAATGTCAGAAATGAAAGATGAGATATCATTATAGATACTATAGATATTAAGAGGAAAATAAGGCAATATTTCTATGCCATAAATTCAACAATTTAGATAGTCTACTGGTTACTTGAAAGACACAATACACCAAAACTCAAGAAGACAGCGATATCTATAGAAATTGAACTCTTAAAAAATAAAATCTTCCAACAAAGAAAACTCCAGGCCCAGATTATTTCAAAGGCAAATCCTACCAAACATTTAATGAAGTAATACCAATTCTACCCAAGCTCTTCCAGAAGTAGAAAAGGAGAACGCTTTACAACTCATTTTATGATGCCAACATTACTCAGATATTAAAACCAAAGCCATCAGAAGAAAAGAAAACTAACAACCAATATACCTCACCAATATATATATAAAAAAAAATCCTCAATCAAATATTAGTAAATAAAATCCAACAATATATTAAAAGGTAAGACATCTTTACCAAATGGGGTTGAACATTACAAAGTAAATCAGCGTAATTCATCATATTGACAGATTAAGGCTAAAGAAGATGGATCACATTTCAATAGGTGAGAGAAAAGTATTTGACAAATTCAGCATGTACATATGATAAAAATTCTCAGCAAACTGCGACCAGAGGGTCTTTCTTAACCTGGTAAAGAGCATCTATAAAAATAATAATAGCTAACATCACACTTAATGGTGGAAGGCTGAAAGTTTTTCCCTAAGATCAGTAAGAAATAGCATTGGCAAGGAAGAGATAAAGTGATATTTATTCACAGATGACATGATTGTCTACATAGAAAATTCTAAGATCTGAAATCTACAAAAAGCTCCTAGAATATGAAATTATTTTTAGGAAGGTAAGAGGATTCAAGAACAATATTATATTTCTGTATATTAGCAATGAATATTTGATATGTAAATTTAAACCAGACATCTATGTTCCTAGATAGAGGCATTATTCACAATACTCAGAAGTAAAAGCTACTCAAGTGTCTATCAACAGATGAATAGATAAATAAAATTGTATTCTATGGTAAAAAAAACAACAACAAGATTTTTCTGTAAGATGAAGAACAAGGCAAGGATGTCAGTTTTGCCATTTCTATTCAACATAGAACTAGAAGTTCTAGCCAGAGTAGTTAGTCAAGAAAAAGGGGAAAAAAGGCATCTGAATTGGAAAGAAGTAAAGGTATCTCTCTTTACATATAAAGGTATCTCTCTTTTTATATATATATATTGGTGAGGTATATTGGTTGTTAGTTTTCTTTTCTTCTAATGGCTTTGGTTTTAATATCTGAGTAATGTTGGCATCATAAAATGAGTTGTAAAGCGTTCTTCTTTTCTACTTCTGGAAGAGCTTGGGTAGAATTGGTATTACTTCATTAAATGTTTGGTAGGATTTGCCTTTGAAATGATATGATCTAATATGTAGAAAATCCTAAAGATGCCACAAAACAATTTTTAGAATAAATGAATTTAGCAAAGCAGCAATATACAAAATCAGCACACAAAAATCAGTGGCATTTCTATACACTAACAGCACACAATTCAAAAAAGAAATTTAGGAAGTACCTTCATTTTACATTATCATAAAAAAGAATAAAATTTTAGGAATTAACCAAGGATATAAAAACTATACAATCAAAACTAAAAAGCATTGCTGAAAAAAATTAAAGATTACATAAACACATCTTATGCTCATAGATTGGAAGACAACATTGCTAAGATGTCAGTGCTACCCAAATTGATCTACATATTCAAAGGAATTTCTATCGAAACCCCTTGAAATGTTTTTGCAGAAATAAAAAGACCCATTTTAAAATTTATATGGTATCTTGTGACTCCATAACAAATAGCCAAAATCATCTTGAAAAAGAAAAACATAGCCAGAAGGCTTATATTTCTTTTTTTTAATTCTTACCCAAGGGTATTTTTTCATTGATTTCTGTAGAGAATGGAAAGGAGGGAGGATTGGGGGGGCGGAGAGGGGGGAAATGGAGAGAAAAAACAGCCCTGTGAGAAAGACACGTGAATTGGTTGTCTCTCCCTCAAGCCCCTACTGGGACTGGGGAACCTGCAACCAAGGTTTGTTCCCTTGACCAGGAATGGAACCTGAGACCCTTCAGTCTGCAGGCAGATGCTCTAACCACTGAGAAACTAGCCAGGACCCATACTTCTGATTTCAAAACTTACCATAAAACTACAGTAATCAAAATAGTGTAGTACTGGCATAAAGAATGGAATAGAATGGGGAGGGGGAGGGGTGGGGCAGGGGACATTTGTAATACTTTCAACAATAAAGTTTTTCAAAAATCTAAAAAAAAAAGAATGGAATAGAATAGAGAACCCATAAATAAACTCTTGAATGTATGGTCGAATGATTTTTGACAAGCATGTCAAGATTATTCAGTAGGAAAAAGACAGTCCTTTCAACAAATGATGCTGGGAAAACTGAATATCTACTTGCAAAATAATGATGTTGGAACCTTATCTAATACTACATAAAAAAATTAACTCAAAATGTGTCAAAAGTTTAAATGTAAAACCTAAAACTATAAAACTCTCAGAAAAAATATAAGGCAAAAGCTTTATGACACAGGATATGTCATTAATTTCTTAGACAAATGTGACATTACACCAAAGATACAAGCAACAAAATAAAAAAACAGATTTCATGAAAACTTTAAAATTTGTACAGCAAAAGGCACTTTCCTTAGAGTAAAAGGGGAACCCATAGAATGGGAAAAAATATTTTCAAATCATATATCAGGTCATTAATATCCAGAATATTAATATATGTTAAGTATATAGGGTAATTAATGTCCTAAACTCAACAACGAAACAACCTGATTTAAAAATAGGCAAAGAAGATATACAAATGGCCAACAACCACATGAAAAGATGATCAACATCAGTAATCATTTGGGAAATGCTAATCAAAACTATAAGATTTTACCTAACACCCATTAGATTAACCCGAATAAAACAACAACAACAAAAGCAACCCAGGAAGGAAAATGGTTAGTGTGAATGTGGAGAAATTGAAATTTGTGTGCACTGTTGGTGGGAATGTAAAACAGTACAGCCTCTGGGAAACAGTATGGTGGTCTCTAAAACAAAAATAAAATTATCATATGATCCAGCAATTCCACTTCTAGTTATATACCCAAGATAATTGAAAAGGGATATTTGTATACCTGTGTTCATTATTCACAAAATGTGGAAGTAATCCAAATATCCATCAATGGGTAACAGATAAGCAAAAGATGGTATATTCATACAGTGGAATGTTACTGAGCTTTCAATAGGAAGGAAATTCTGACACATGGATGAACCTGAGGACATCATACTAAATTAAATAAGCTCATCACAAAAAGACAGACACTGTCTGATTTCACTCATATATGAGGTTCTAAGAGTAGTCAAATTCATAGAGACAGAAAGGAAAATGGTGGTTACCAGGTGCTGAGGGGGGGAGAGAATAGGGAGATAGTGTTTAATGGGGACACAGTTTCAGTTTTACAAGATGAAAAGAATTCTAAAAACGGACGGTGGTGATGGTAGCACATTATATATGTACATATTTAATACCACTGAAGTATACATTTAAAAATTATTATATGGTAAATTCTGTTTATAATCCCTGGAACAGACATTAAAAACTATTGCAATAAGTGTAAAGTTGCATATTTTAAAAGATAACAAGGAATTAAAATGGGATTTTAAAAATACTAAAGTGTTTCCGTTAACTGAAGAGAGGGCAAAATACAGAGAAGCAAAAAAACAAAAACAAAAACAAAACACCCAAAACATTAAAAACAAACAGAGCCCTCACTGGTTTGGGCAGTGGAAAGAGCGTTGCCCTCAGACGGAAGGGGCGGAGATTCGATTCCCAGTCAAAAGCACGAATCTCCATTGCAGACTCCATCTCTGATCCTGGTTGGGACTCATGCAGGAGGCAGCTGATCAATGTGTCTCTCACATTGATGTTTCTCTCTTGGTCTCTCCCCCTCACTTCCCCTCTTTCTAGAAAAATCAATGGAAAAAATATCCTCTGGTGAGGATAAACGAAAAACCCACAAGAACAAATAGGAAATGGTAGGTTTAAACATGACCTTCTAAACCACTGTCTTAAAATACAACTGGATTAAACACTCCAATTAAAAGGCAAATATTGTCCAATTATATTTAAAAACACAGATCCAATTACATGTAATTTACAACAGTCAAGACATAAAGACACAGGTTAAAAGTAAAAGGGTAAAAAATATACTACACAAACAGCAAGCACAATTAGGTTGATATGGTTACATTAATATAAAAATATGGACTACAAGAAAATAAGTATTAAAAATAAAAAAATTTAAACAAAAAGAAAATCAGTACTACCTGAGATTATAAGGAACATGTCATAATGATGAAACACTTCATAATAATGATGAGAACATTACACAATTCATCAGGAAAACATAGTCATAAATGTATATGATCTAATACCAAAATTTCAAATGCGAGAAGTCAAGACTTTTAACAACCAAAAGTATGGACAGATCCGTAGATGGATTTTAACAATTCCTCTCTGAAATTGGTGGTAAAACTAGACACAAAATAAACATATAAAAGATTCCAATACTTAACCATCTTTCCTTTTTGACATTTATAGAACACCATACCCAGAAACTGCAGAATATACATTCTTTCACATAAATATGGAATATACATCAAGATAGAACATATGGCCCGGCCAGTGTAACTCAGTAGTTAGAGCATCGGCCTATGGACTGTGGGGTCATGGATTTGATTCCCGATCAAGGGCACCTACTTGGGGTGCAGGGTCAATTCCCAGCCCCAGTCCATGCAAGTGTGGGAGGCAATCAGTGTGTCTCTCACATCCATGTTTCCCTCCCTTTTCTCTTTCCCTCTCTCCCTCCCTCCCTTTCTTCCTCCCTTTCACCCTCCCTTTCACTCTATCTAAAATAAACGGGGAAATATCCTTGGGTAAAGATTAATAACAACAACAAAAAAGATAGAACATATGCTAGGCCATGAATCATCTCTGTAAATTTCAAAAGATTGAAAACTTAGAGAGGTTTTTTTCTCATTGTATGAACACAACGGAGTTCAATTAGAAATCAATAAAAAAGATAGATAGAAGAGCTCCTAAATATATGGAAATAAACAACACATGTTCAAATGAGACATGTATCAAAGATGAAATCTCAAAATTAAAAAAAAAATACTTCCAACTGAATGAAAATTTGACATAAAATTTGTCAGAGGCTGTTGAAGCAGTGCTTTGAGAAATATTCATAGATTTTAATTTGTATTGGAAAAGAAAGGTTGAAAAATCAATGATATAAATTACCATTTAAGAAACTAGAGGAAGAAGAGCAAGTTAAGCCCAAGTAAGAGAATAAAGGAAATAAAGATAAAAGCAGAAGCCAGTGCAATAAAGAACACGCAGCAGACAAGACAGCGATCCCCGAAGCCATGCTCTGTACCCCATGCACTAGGAGGCCTTTCTGCCTGGAATCATGGGAATACAAATTATTCCTGGCCTACTTTGAGCTCCAGAAATTATGCTTTCTGTTGCTTTCCGGTGGTTTTTTTCCTACCACCTTGACAGTTTTCTCACACACACTTCATGATCAACACTCAGCCATAGGCTCAGGGGGAACCTCTGCAGATGGTAATGTTTTCCCTGTGTTCATCTTTCCCTTCTCCCTACTCTGACTTGCAAATTCTTACCTCCTTGGGCTCCCTGAACCCAAACTCTGCTCAACTCATGGAGATCACTGGACTATGTTTGCATCCCTATCCCTATGCTGTGGCCCTGAAACTGTCTCCACACACACACACACACACACACACACACACACACACACACACACACACAGGAAATGAAAAACAAATGGACTTATAAAACATGCAACAACATTTAAATTCAACCATATCAATTATCGCACAAAATGCAAGTACTCTAGTTAAAAGGAAGAGATTGGAAATAAAAATAATACCAAATTCTATACTGTCTAATCAGAAACTCACTTCAAAACATCTAAGTAAAATGATGGAAAAAGATATAATACTAACACTTAACAACTGGAGCTGCTATATTAAACAAGACAAGGTGAATTTTAGAGTAAGGGATATTACCAGGATGAAGAGGACCATTTCGTAATGATTAAAGGGATGATTTATCAAGAAGACCTAATCATCTTAAATATTTATGCACCAAGTAATAGAGCTTCAAAATACATGAAGCAAAAACTGACAGGTTTCAGAGGAGGAATAGACAAATCCAGAATTAATTGCAGTTTTTGACACCCGTCTCTTAATAGTTGATAAAACAGGCAGACAGGGAGTCAGTAAAGACACAGGAGACATGAACAACACTGTCAATAGAGGAGAATGCATATTCATCTCAGGGTAGATGAAACATTTATCAAGACAGAGTGCATTGTGGGCCCTATAACAATTCTTAATAAATTTAAAAGCACTGAAATTACACAAGTAATATTCTCTGAACACAACAGAATTACATTAAAATTATCAAAATATCTAGAAAATCACAAATATTTGAAACAAAAAAGATACTTTTAGTTATTTTTTAATGGGATACAAGAATATTTATTAAATATAACAAAAGACAATAAAAGAGGAGCAAAAACATGTGGCATATAGAGAACAGATAGCAAAATGGCAGACATGAATCCAACCATATGTGTAATTATGTTACATCTACGAGCTATTTCTTCATTTTATTAATGTGGGATATTGCATTTATTGATCTTTGAATGTTGACTCACCCTTACATTCCAGAAATAAATCCCAATTGGTTATTGTGCATTCTTTTAGTATTCTATTGAATTCTGTTCGCTGGTATTTTGTAGAAGATTTTTGCAGCTATGTTCATATGGGATATTGGTCAGTGGTTTTCTTTCTCGCTCTCTCTCTCTCTCTGTCTCTCTCTCTCTTTCTCTTTCTTTCTTTCTTTTTTACTTTATAACTCCGTATTGTTGAAAGTATTATATATGTTCCCTTCTTCCCTTATTCGCCTCCTCCAGCCCACCCCTGCCCCTGCCCCAGACCCTTATCCCCCATTGCCTGTGTCCATGGGCCATATATATGCAAACAAGGTCCCTCCTCCGCCCCTCCTCGCCTTCTCTCTGAGATGCCACACTCAGTTCCATGTTTTCATGGCTCTAGATCCACTCCTTTCATCAGTTTATGTTGTTATTTAGATTCCACATAGGAGTGAGATCATGTGATATTTGTCTTTCTCTGACTGACTAATTTCACTCAGCATGATACTCTCCAAGTCTCTCCATGCTGTCTCAAAGGGTAAGAGATTCTCCTTTTTTACTGCTGCCTAGTATTCCATGGTTTAAATGTACCACAGATTTTTTATCCACTCATCTATTGATGGGGCACTTGGGCTGTTTTCAGATCTTAGCTTTTGTAAATTATGCTTCTGTGAACATAGGAGTGCATGCCAGGTATACTGGTTAATAATGCGGATTTTGTATTCAAAGAAAACATAATTTTAAGAGAAACATCAAAAGTGCTTTATTCAAAGTAATGTCCATTGCTAGTTACACATTTCCCCATCTTTCAGGTAATTTGTGGATACTGTCCCAATAGAACTTTACTTGTTTTGAGGCAAACCATTCAGAAACCCAATTTTCCACTTCTTCATATGTTTTAAAGAGCTGCTCAGAAAGTGCATGTGCCATTGATCGGAACAAGTGGTCATCTGAAGGAGCAAGATCTGGTTAATACAGTGGGTGGGTTAATACTGTCCAGGCAAGATCTTTTAACGTGTCTTGAATTGGTTTTGAAGTGTGTGATGGTGCGTCATCATGAAGCAAAATTACTTTGCTGTGTCTTCTGGAACATTTTGGTTGTTTCATGATCAAAGCATGGTTCACATTGATTATTTGTTGTCAGTAGTGATCAGTATTAATGGTTTCACCTGGTTTTAGAAGCTCATAATACACCACACCTTCCTGATCCCACCAAACGCAGAGCATTGTCTTCTTTCTGAAGCGATTTGGCCTGCAGTCAGTGTTGATGGTTGACCTGGATCAACCCATGGTTTTGTGCATTTGGGATTCTCAAAATAAATCCACTTTTCATCGCCAGTCACAATTAGATGCCAAAAAGACTTTCTTTCACGCCATTGAAGCAACATTTTACTGATGACTTTTCAGTTTTCCATTTGTCTTTCATTCAGTTGAAGTGGCACCCATTTTCCTTCCTTAAAAATCTTTCCTCTTTCCCGTAAATGATCAGAAATTGTTTGCTGAGCAATGTTTAATCTTTCTGCAAGTTGTTTCTGAGTTTGACACGCATCTTCATCCAATACTAGGTGTACTGGTTAATAATGTGGATTTTTTTCACTAGATGGCGTTACACATATGTTGATATATGTGCAATTTGATATGTATGCTATTTTGTTGTATTGACGACAAGCTTCAAAACTTCATATGTCAAATTTGCTGAAGGTGTTAACATCATAGATATTTTTACACTTAAAAATGTCGAATTTCGTGCCAAAAAAAAGAACATTTGCAGGAAGTTATAATTCATTATTTTATTTTGAAGAAAAGTGTTGCTGAATACTTCGGGAAGCTTATGGTGAACATGCTCCATCTCAAGATACTTGTGAACACTGGTTTAAACACTTTAAAGGTGATGATTTTGAAAGACAAAGAACGTGCAGGTCAACTGAAAAAGTTTGAAGGTCAACTATTACAAGCATTACTGGTATGTTTTAGATATTAACCCTTTATCAGATGTATCATTGCCAAGTATGTTCTCCCATACAGTGAACTAGCTTTTCTTCTTGTTTATGGTTTCTTTTGTGTGCAGAAGCTTTTATTTTGATGTAGTCCCATTTGTTTATTTTTTTTTAATCCTCTTTGACCTAGAAGATGTATCTGTAAACATGTTGCTATGATAGATGTCTGAGATTTTGCTGCCTATGGTTTCTTCTAGGGCTTTTAAGATTAACTGACTTACATTTCGGTGTTTTATCCATTTTTAGTTTATTCTTGTGTATGGTGTAAGTCCGTGGCTAGTTACATTTCTTTGCATGTATCTGTCCAATTTTTTCAACACAATTTATTGAAGAGCCTGTCTTGACTCTATTGTATGGTCTTACCTCTTTTGTCCAATATTAATTGTGCGTAATGGCTTGGGTCGATTTGTGGGGTCTCTATTCTGTTCCATTGATGTACACTGAGTGGCCGGATTATGATGATCCCTGAACGCATAATAATCTGGCCACTCAATGTATGTCCTATATAATAAAAGGCTAGTATGCAAATTGTCCCCTCAACCAGGAGTTCGACCAATAGGCAGGCTGACCAACTGCTCATGTCCCCTCCCCCTGATCAGGATGGCTGGACCCCACCCATGCACAAATTCATACACCAGGCCTCTAGAGAGAAAGAGAGAGTGTGTGTGTGTGTGTGTGTATACTACCTGGCCAGATTATTATGCATTCAGAGATCATCATAATCTGGCCACTCAGTGTATATCCTATATAATATAAGGCTAATATGCAAATTGTCCCCACAACCAGGAGTTCGACCAGCAGGCAGGTCGGCCAACTGCCCATGTTCCCTCCCCCTGACCAGGCTGGCCGGACCCCACCCATGCACACAAATTCACACACCAGGCCTCTAATGTATACACGCACGCGCGCGCACACACACACACACACACACACACACACACACACTGCATGGCCAGATTATTATGCATTCAGAGATCATAATAATCTGGCCACTCAGGGTATATGCCTATTCAGGCTGTTCCAATTATGGTAGCTTTAGTATAACTTGAAATCTGGTATTATGAATCCTCCAACTTTGCACTTCTTTCTCAAGATTGTTACAGATATTTGAGGTCTTTTTTGGTTTGATATAAATTTTTGCAGTATTTTTTCTAGATCTGTGAAATATGCCATTGGTATTTTAATAGGGATTTTATTAAATCTGTAGGTTGCCGTGGATAATATAGACATTTTAAATGATGTTGATTCTACCAATCCATGAACACATGGTATATTCTTCCACTGGTTTATATCTTCCTCTATCACTTTTTTCAGCATCCTGTAGTTTTCTGAATACCAGTCTTTTGCCTCCTTGGTTAAATTTATTCCTAAGTATCTTAATTTTTGTTGTTGTTGCAATGGTAAATGGGATTGCTTGTTTAGTTTCTCTATCTGAGAATTCATTATTGGTGTATAAAAAAGCCACAGATTTTTGGGTGTTGATTTTATATCCTTCTCCATTGCCAAATTCATGGATTAAATGTAGTAGGTTTTTGGTGGAGTCTTCAGGGTTAACTATGCACAATATCATGTCATGTGGGAGTAATGAGAGTTTTGCTTCCTCCTTTCCTATTTGGTGCCATTTTTTTCTTCTTCTTGTGTGATCTCTATGGCTAGAACTTCCAGGGCTATGTTGAATAGGAGTGGTGAAAGTGGATATCCCTATCTTGTTCCTGTTTAGGGAAAATAGTTTTAGTTTTTGGTCATTGAGTTTGATGTTCACTGTAGGTTTGTCATGTATGGCCTTTATCATGTTGAGATATGCTCCCTCTATTCCCACTTTGCTGGGAGTTTTTTAAAAAAAATGGGTATTGGATTCATTGAATGCTTTTTCGGCATCTATTGATATGACTGTGATTTTTGTCTTTCAATTTGTTTATGTGATATATCATGTTTACTGATTTGCAAATATTATACCAGCCTTGCAACCCCGGAATAAATCCCACTTGGTCATGCGTGGTGTATGATCTTTTCAATATATTGCTGGATCTGATTTGCTATTATTTTGTTTAGGATTTTAGCAACTATGTCCATTATGGATATTGGCCTATAATTCTCTTTTTTTGTAGTGTCTTTATGTGGTTTTGGAATTGGGGTAATGCTGGCCTCATAAAAAGAGCTTGGAGGAGTGCCTTTCTCTTGGATGTTTTGGAATAGTTTGAGGAGTATAGGTGTTAGTTCTTCTTTGTATGTTTGGTAAAACTCCCCTATGAGTCTGTCTGGACCTGAGCTTTTGTTTGCTGTTAGTTTTGTGGGTTTTTTTGTTTGTTTGTTTGTTTTATTTTTTTATTACTGCTTCTCTTTCATCAGTTGTTACTGGCCTAGTCAGGTTTTCTGATTCAGTTTGGGGAAATTATATTTTTCTAGGAATTTGTCATTTCATCCACATTGTCCAGCTTATTGGCATATAGTTGTTCATAGGATTTCCTTATAATCCTTTGTCTTTCTGAGATGTCAGTGGTTAGTTTCCTGCTTTGATTTCTGATTTTATTTATTTGGGTCTTTTCTCTCTGTTTCTGATGAGTCTGGCAAATGGTTCATCAATTTTGTTTATCCTTTCAAAGGACCAGCTCTTGATATTATTTATTTATTTTTATTTTTTTCTTTATTGATTAAGGTATTACATATATGTCCTTATCCCCCAATGTCCCTTACATCCCCCCTATGCCCTCACCCCCCTGGTGTCCGTCCATTGGTTAGGCTTATATGCATGCATGCAAGTCCTTTGGTTGATCTCTCCCCTAATCTCCACCCTCCCTACCTTCCCTCTGAGGTTTGACGATCTGATTGATGCTTCTCTGTCTCTGGATCTGTTTTTGTTCATCAGTTTATATTGTTTATTATATTCCACAAATGAGTGAGATATGTGATATTTATTATTCTCTGACTGGCTTATTTTGCTTAGCACAGTGGTTGGCAAACTCATTAGTCAACAGAGCCAAATATTAACAGTACAATGATTAAAATTTCTTTTGAGAGCCAAATTTTTTAAACTTAAACTTCTTCTAAAGCCACTTCTTCAAAATAGACTCACGCAGGCCGTGGTATTTTGTGAAAAAGCCACACTCAAGGGGCCAAAGGGCCACATGTGGCTCTTGAACCGTAATTTGCTGACCACAGGCTTAGCATATGTTCTCCAGTTCCATCCATGCTGTTGCAAATGTTAAGAATTTCTTCTTTTTTTCTTTTTACCTCAGTGTAGTATTCCATTGTGTACATGTACCAAGGGTTTTTAATCTACTCATCTGCTGATGGGCATTTATTTGGGCTGTTTCCAAATCTTAGCTATGGTGAATTGTGCTGCTATGAACATAGGGGTGCATATGTCTTTTCTGATTGGTGTTTCTGATTTCTTGGGACATATTCCTAGAAGTGGGATCACTGGGTCAAATGAGAGCTCCATTTTTAGTTTTTTGAGGAAACTCCATACTGTTCTCCACAGTGGCTGCACCAGTCTGCATTCCCACCAGCAGTGCAGGACCATTCCTTTTTTCTCAGAATCCTCGCCAGCACTTGTCATTTGTTAATTTGTTGATGATAGCCATTCTGATAGGAGAGAGATGATACCTCATTGTTATTTTGATTTAGATTTCTCAGATGATTAGAGACTTTGAGCATGTTTTCACATGTCTCTTGGCCTTCCTTCTGTCTTCTTTCAAAAAGTATTTATGTAGGTCCGTTTTCCATATTTTGATTGCATTGTTTATCTTCCTTTTGCTAAATTGTATGAGTTCCCTGTAAATGTTGGAGATTAAACGCTTATCAGAGATAATATTGGCAAATATGTTCTCTCGTGCCAAGGGCTTTCCTGTTTTGTTGATTTTTTTTTTCCTATGCACAAGCTTTTTATTTTGATGTAGTGCCATTTGTTAATTTTTCTTTAGTTTCCATTGCCCTAGGAGCTGTATCAGTGAAGAAATTGCTTCAGCATATGTCTGAGAATTTGCTGCCTGTGGATTCCTCTAATATTTTTATAGTTTCCCATCTTATGTTTAAGTCCTTTATTCAATTTGAGTTTATTTTTGTGTGTGGTGTAAGTTGGTGGTTAGTTGCATTTTTTTACATGTCTGTCCAACTTTCCCAACACCATTTATTGAAGAGACTGACTTTACTCCATTGTATGTACTTGCCTCATTTGTCAAATATTAATTGAACAAAGTGGTTTGGGTCGATTTCTGGGTTCTCTATTCTATTCCATTGGTCTATATGTTTGTTCTTGTGTCAGTACCAGGCAGTTTTCAAAACAGTGGCTTTGTAATACAGCTTGATATCTGGTATTAAGATCCCTCCTACTTTGTTCTTCTTTCTCAGGATTGCTGTGGCTATTCGGGGTCTTTTTTTATTCCAGATGAATTTTTGGAGAGTTCATTCTAGGTCTATTAAATATGCTATTGGTATTTTAATGAAGGTTGCACTAAATTTATAGATTGCTTTGGATAGTATGGACATTTAAATGATGTTGAATCTACTAACCCATGAACATGGTATGTTCTTCCATCTGTTTATGTCTTTTTCTATCTCTTTTTTTCAGTGTCCTGTAGTTCTCCATGCACAGGTCTTTTACCCCTTTAGTTAAGTTTATTTTTAGGTATCTTAATTTTTTTTGGTGCGATGGTAAATGGGATTGTTTTTTTAGCCTCTCTGTAAGTTCACTATGGTGTATAGAAATGCCATAGATTTCTTGCTATTAATTTTGTATCCTGCTACATTGCTGAATTCATTTATTAAGTCTAATAATGTTTTGAGGGAGTTTTTATGGTTTTCTATGTACAGTATCATGTCATTTGTGAATAATGACAGTTTTACGTCTTCTTTTCCAATTTGGATGCCGTTTATTTCTTCTTCTTGTCTAATTGCTATGGCTATCAACTTCCAGAACTGTGTCAAACAGAAGTGGTGAAAGTGGGCATCCCTGTCTCATCCCTGTCCTTAGGTGAAATGGTTTTATTTTTTGCCCATTGAGTATGATATTGGCTTTTGGTTTGTCATATAAGGCTTTTATTATGTTGAGGTATGATCCTTCTATTCCCATTTTGCTGAGGGTTTTTATTAAGAAAAGGTGCTGGATTTTATCCAATGTTTTTTTTTGCATCAATTGATATGACTATGTGATTTTTGTCTCTCGATTTGTTTATGTGATGTATCACATTTATTGATTTGCAAATATTGTACAGGCCTTGCATCACCAGAGTAAATCCCACTTGTCATGGTATATGATTTTTAAAATATATTTCTGGATGCTACTGTTTTGTTGAGGATATTAGCAATTATGTCCATCATGGATATTGGCCTATAATTCTCTTTTTTTGTAGTGTCTTTTTGTGGTTTTGGAATTGGGGTAATGCTGGCCTCATAAAAAGAGCTTGGAGGAGTGCCTTTCTCTTGGATGTTTTGGAATAGTTTGAGGAGTATAGGTGTTAGTTCTTCTTTGAATGTTTGGTAAAACTCCTCTGTGAGTCTGTCTGGACCTGAGCTTTTGTTTGCTGTTAGTTTTTTATTACTGCTTCTCTTTCATCAGTTGTAATTGGCCTATTCAGGTTTTCTGATTCTTCCCAATTCAGTTTTGGGAGATTATATTTTTCTAGGAATTTGTCGTTTTATCCACATTGTCCAGCTTATTGGCATATAGTTGTTCATAGGATTTCCTTACAATTCTTTGTATTTCTGTGGTGTCAGTGGTTATTTCTCTGCTTTGATTTCTGATTTTATTTATTTGGGTCTTTTCTCTCTGTTTCTGATGAGTCTGGCAAATGGTTCATCAATTTTGTTTATCCTTTCAAAGGACCAGCTCTTGGTGTCATTTTTTTTTAGTCTCTATGTTATTTATTTTTGCTCTAATCTTTATTATTTTCTTCTTTCTACTTACTCTAGGCTTTTCTTGTTCTCTTCCTAGTTCTTTAAGGTTTAGTGTAAAAAGTTTATTGTTCATTTTTCTTGTTTTCTCAAGGTATGCCTGTAGTTTAGTTTTATCTTCTTTATCTAGCTCCTTAATATATACAATTAGATTATTAATCTGTAGTGCTATGAACTTCTCTCTTAGGACTGTGTTTGCGGGTCCCAGATATTTTGGGTTGTTGTGTGTCCATTTTCATTTGTTTCCAGGAAGTTTTTTTTAAAATTTATTTCTTGATCTTATTGGTAACCCATTCATTGTTTAATGACATGCTATTTAGTCTTGTGTTTGAGTGTGTTTGGGTGTTTTTACTGTAATTTATTTCAAATTTCATTTCGCTGTGATCTGAGAAGACACTTCATGTGATTTCAGTCTTCTTGAACTTATAGAGACTTGTTTTGTTTCCTTACATGTGGTCTATCTTTGTGAATGACTCATGTGCACTGGAAAAGGAAGTATGTTTTGAGCTTTGGGGTGAAATGTTCTATAAATGTCAATTAAATCCACCTGATCCAGTGTATCCTTTAGAATCACTGTTTCCTTGATAAGTTTTTGTCTGGAAGATCTATTCACTGAAGTCAGCAGGGTGTTCAAGTCCCCTATTATGTCTGTGTTGTTGTCGAGCTCTCTGGTAAAGTCCTCTAGAAGATTTTTTTTATAGATATAGGTGTTCCTATATTTGGTGCATAAATGTTTACCTGTCCTCTTGTTGGATAGGTTTTCTTTTCTTATAGTGTCTTTGTCTGACTTTATGGTATCAGGGTAATGCTAGGTTGTGGTTTATTTGAGTTTGAAAAAGTGCCTTTTTTTTTTTTTTTTTTTTTTTTAACATTTGAAGAAGATTCATGTTCATTCTGTTAATATTGGTAGAATCACCAGCGACGCTCATCTGATCCTAGGCTTTTCTTTGTTGGGACACTTATTTTTGCTTGCTTAATTTTAAAAATTGATTTTAAAGGAAGAGGAGGGAAGAGGGAGAGAGAGATAGAAACATTGATGGGGCGGGAGTGGGCTGGGGGGAGAGAATTAAATATCAATAGAAGAGAGACTGGCTGCCTCCTGCATGCCCTATCCTGGGGAATGAGCCCTCAACCTGGGCTTGTGCTCTGACTGGAATCGAATGGGCGACCTCACGCTGAGCCGTGCGCACAGTGGCCAGGCTTGTTGGGATGGTTTGATTTCTAATCCAGTCTTCTTACTAATTCCAGGTTTGTTCAGATTTTCTGTTTCTTTGTGATTCCATCTTGGTAGGTTTTGTGTTACTAGAAGTTTGTCTCTTTCATCTGGGTTATCCATTTTGTTGGTGTACAGTTGTTCTTAGTATACTCTTATAATCCTTTGTTTTCTGTGGCATCAGTTGTAATTTCCCCTTGTTAATTTCTGATTTTAGCTTTTGGGGTCTTCTCCCTTTTTTTGTATGTGTCAATATAGTTTAACAATTTGTTGATCTTTTTGTTTTTGTTTTTTTGTCTCATTGACTTCTGTATTGTTTTCTATTTTCCATTGTATTTATCTCTGCTTAAATCTTTATTATTTCCTTTTTCTTGTTAGTTTTGGGTTTAGTTTTGTCTTCTTTGTCTAGCCTCTTAATATATACAATTAGGTTATTAATCTGAAATGCTTTTTCTTTTTTAAAAATATGTTTTTATTGATTTTTAAATTTTATTTATTTTTAATTGATTCTTTATTGTTAGAAGAATTACATATGTTCCCCTTTCCTCCCCATTGATCCCCTCCAGCTTGCCCCCACCCTACCCAAGGCCCTCACCACCCCATTGTCTGTGTCCATGGGCCATGCTTATATGTATACAAATTCCTTGGTTGATTACTTCCCACCCCCACCTCCGCCTTTCCTCTGAGATTCCGCACTCCATTCCATGCTTTCATGGCTCTAGATCCACTCCCTTCATCAGTTTGTTATTTAGATTCCACATGTTAGTGAGGTCATGTGATATTTGTCTTTCTTTACTGCCTTATTTTAGCATGATACTCTCCAGGTCCCTCCATGCTGTCTCAAAGGGTAAGAGATCCTTCTTTTTTACTGTTACATAATATTCCATGCTATAAAACTGAAACACAATATAGAAAACAATAAAAGCAAAAGCTTTTTATCCACTCATCTGCTGATGGGCACTTAAGCTGTTTCCAAATCTTAGCTATTATAAATTGTGCTGCTATGAACATAGGGGTGCATACATTCTTTCTGATTAGTGTTTTGGGTTTCTTAGGATATATTCCCAGAAGTGGGATGACTGGGTCAAATGGCAGTTTCATATTTAATTTTTTGAGGAAACTCCATACTGTTTTCCATAATGGCTCCACTAGTCTGCATTCCCACCAACAGTTCCCTTTTCTCCACATCCTCACCAACACTTGTCATTTGTTGATTTGTTGAGGGTAGCCATTCTGACAGGTGTGAGGTGATACTTCATTGTCACTTTAAACTGATGATCGGTGACATTGAGCATTTTTTCATATATCTTTTGGCCATTTGAATGTCCACTTTGGAGAAGTGTCTATGTAGGTGCTTTGTCCATTTTTTAATTGGCTGGTTTGTCTTCCTTTTTTTAGTTGTATGAGTTCAAAAGGTAATTTTATTTATATAATTTTTTCCCATCCTCACACGAGGATATTTTTTCTCCATTGACTTTTTGTTAGAGAGCATGGAGGGGAAGAAGGATGGGGGAAAGAGAGAGAAAAACATTGATGTGAGGGAGACTCGTTGATTGGTTGTCTTCCATTTGTACTCCAACCGGGGTTAGGGATTGAGCTTGCAACTGAGGTATGTGCCCTTAATCAGGAATTTAATCCATGACACTTTGGTCTGGGGGCTGATGCTCTAACCACTGAGAAAACCAGCCCAAGCTAAAATACATACTTTTATTTAATTTACGAGTTAAAGGAGAAATCACAATAAAAATGAATTAAAGAAGAAATCATAATAAAAATATTTGAACTGAATAAAAATGAAAACATTACTTAAAATTTGTGACATGCAGCTAACTAATGCTTAGAGAGAAATTTTAAGCATTAAGTGCTTATATTAGAGAAGTAGGAAAAAACTTGAATGACCTAAACTTTCACCTGGAAAAAAAAAAAAATTGGTTAAACCCAAAGTGCAAGAGAAAACTGAAACACAATATAGAAAACAATAAAAGCAAAAGCTCATTTCAAAAGAATATCAATACAGTTTATAAATGTCTGGTCAGGTTAGTCAGGAGAAAAGGAAGGAGACATAAATTACTAATATAGAACTAGAAGTAATCATTAAAGATTCTATATATATTAAGTGAGTATTATGAGCAATGCTTTGACAATAAATTTAACAACTAAGATAAAATGGACAAACTGCTTAAAAGATTATAAGAACTTACCATAAAACCTGAATAGCCTTGTAACTATTAAATAAATTGAATATGAACTTTAAAAACTTCTCACAAAGACAACACCAGGCCCAAATGGCTTTGCTGCTAACATTAAAAAACCAGATAATATCAATTCCATGCAAACTCTTCCAGAAAATAGGAGAGTGTATTTCCAAACTTACGTTATGAAGCCAGCATTACTAAGACCAAAACCATGCAAATGCATTACAAGGATAAAACAACAGAACAATAACCCTCATAAGCATAGATGCAAAATTCTTCAACAAGATTCTCTCAAATTTGTGTAATAATGTATATATTCAATGCCTCATGATGAAGCAGGGTTTATCCTGGAAATTTAGGCTATCTTAATAATAGAAAATGAATGAATGTAATTAATATCTACAGACCATACAAGTATATAATCAACTCAACAGGTACAGGAAAGGCCTTTGACAAAATTCATTATCTTTTCACAGTAAAACCCTCAGCAACTCTTAAAACTCAGTAAGAAAACAGCCTGATTGTTTCGGTCCTAGGTTCTAGGTCCTAGGTCCTAAGAGCTACACAGACACCTCACCAAACATATACAGATGGCAAATAAGTTTATGAATAGGCGCTCCACATCATAGGCCATCAGGAAAATGTAAATTAAAACAATGAGATACCACTGCATTCCTGTCAGAGTGGCCAAAATTCAGAACATTGGTAATGGCAATTGCTGGTAAGGTGGAGCAGCAGGAACTCTCCTTCACTGCTGGTGGGAATGCTGAAAGGTACGGCCTCTTTGGAAGATAGTTTGGCAGGTTCTTACAAAATGAGAGACTCTTACCGTACAATCCAATTAGATCTCTCATACACTGACCGAAAGGCACAGCAATCTGGAAAAACAGTTTGGCAGCCTTTTAGGAAACTAAGCATGCAACATGACCCAGCAATTGCACTCTTGGGCATTCACTCAGAGAAATAGAAACATATTTCACAAAAACCTGTACACAAATGTTCACAGCAGCTTTAGTTGTAATAGACAAAAACAAAACAAAACAAAAACAAAAACAAAAAACAAAAAAACAACCCAGATGACCTCCACCGGGTGAACAGTTAAATAACTGTGGTACATCCATACCATGAAATACTACTCAGTGGTCCTAAGAATGAACAGCTATTGGCCTACACGACAACTTGTATGTACTCAAGAAAATCAAGCCGAATGGACTTCATTGCAATTAAAAAGCTTTGTTTGCCAAAAGACACTATTAAGAAAAGACAAAGGCAAGCCACAGCCTGGGAGAAAATATTTGCAGAACACATAATTGACAAAGGACTTTTATCCAAAATATATAAAGACCTCTTTAACAAGAAGACAAACAACTTTAAAACGGCCTAAAGATTTGAACAGACACTTCACTGAAGAAGATATATAGATGGCAAATAAACACATGAAAGGATGTCTAACATCATTTTTCAGTAACTGCAAATTAAAACAATATGATAAAATTAAAACTATAATTTAAAAACGATCATATTAAAGGTTGTTTTAGCCATTAGAATGTCTGAAATGTTTAAACTGACCACAGAATGTTGGAGAGGGCACAGAACAACTGGAATTCTCAGACAGAGCTGATGAGAATATAAAATAGTACAATTCTTTTGGAAAATATTTTGATAATTTCTTAAAAAGTTAAAGAAAACGGCCGGTACTGGTATGGCTCAGTGGATGGAGTGTCGGCCTGTGGACTGAGGGGTCCCATGTTCGATTCCAGTCAAGGGCATGTACCTTGGTTGTGGGCACATCCCCAGTAGGGGTGTGTGCAGGAGGCAGCTGGTCGATGTTTCTCTCTCATCATTGTTTCTAACTCTCTATCCCTTTCCCTTCCCCTCTGTAAAAAAAAAAAAAAAAAAAAAAAAAAAAAATCAATAAATTTTTTAAAAAGTTAAAGAAAACTTACCACACAATCCAATCATTCTACTTCAAGGTAGAGAAATGAAGGCATACAAAGACTTACATATGAATGGTCATATTAGTTTTATTTACTAAAACTCAACAACTCAAATGTTCATCACCAGACGAACAAAGAAATAAATTTTGGTATTTATTTATAATACTATACACCTATAAAAAATAACAGACTTGTGATCTGTGCACTAGTATGAATGAATGATTCTCAAAATCATAATGCTGAATGAAAGAAGCCAGCTCCAATAATGCCATATATACTATATATTTATCTATATAAACTTCTAGAAAATATAAACTAATCTTTATATCAGAAAACATGGAGGTGGATGCTAGAGGCTAATTCCAACATGTTATAATAAAAGTGAGAAGTCCTCAAAAAGTTTAATGGACTCTTTCAGCAGGGCTGAAAATCTGCATGTATTATTGCCTGCTGCTGGAACAGCTGAAGGCAGTTCCCCCAACCTGATAATATTTTTATTGTTTATCAAACTTTACCTTTGATATGTATATCTGCTTTGCTAGAGGGAAAATGTGTGAATAAAAAGCCCTGTTTGTGGAGATTCAGAGAACTTAGTCACTAGAACTAAGCTTCCTCTGGCTCCCCCCAAATGCCTTCCAAATTTATATTTCATGTCTAATCTCTTTATTAATTCACATGCAGCCCCTTTTCCAGATTCCTGAACCCTTCTAGATGCTGAAAAACATCCCGACAGGTGGAGGTTAAGGGAGAGGAATCACAGTGAGGCCTGAGTAAACTTTTAGATGATGGAAATACTTATTATCTTGATTATGGTGATGGTTTCATGGAGGTATTTGTATATCAATATTCATCAAATTGTGCAGTTTGTATATAAGGTATGTCAGTTATGCCTTAATAAAACTCTTTTAAAATCCTTAGCAGAACTGATCAAGATAAAAAACAAAAGCACTAACTAATTACCAGTATCAGAAATTAAAATGGATATTATTATAGATCCAACAGACATAAAATAAAATAAAGAATTATTTTGGGAGGCTCTATGCCAGTGAGTTTGAAACTTATGTGAGGTGGACCAATTTCTTGAAAAACACAAGTTACGAAAAATACAACTTGAGGTAAAAACTTGAATGGCCCAATATCTAGGAATGAAATTGAATTTCTTATTGAATAAGGAAGTTCCAGGTCCAGAGTGTTTTACTGATGGTCACTATCAAACACACAAGGAAGAAATAATACCACTCTTATACAAACTCTTTCATTTAGAAAGTCAGCCTAATCCTGATACAAAACCTGACAGAGACATTATAAGAATGCAACAGATGAAAATTTCTCATGAAATAGATGCAAAGAATCCCTAACATAATATTAGCAAATTAAACCCAGTGATATGTATAATGGTAATACATCAAAATTAAGTAGTTTTTCTAAGGAAGAAATGCAAAGATATGACATTTAAAAATCAACTGATATAATTAATTACATTAACAAAACAAATGAGTAAAAGCATATGATTATTTCAAAAGATAGAGAAAAAGTACCTGACAGAATTTAGTGTCCATTCATGGCCAAAACTGTCAGCAAACTAGGAGAAAAAGAGAACTCTCCCTTAATAGGGGACATATATGAAAATTCTAGTTAACATCATATTGCTGAAACACGAAAAGCATTTCTCCTCAGATTGGAAACAAGGCAAGAATGTTTCTTCTCATCATTCTCATTCCACACTGTACTGAAATGCCTAGCTAGTGTCATAGGCAAGAAAAAAAAAAGTTGTAGAGACTATAAGGAAAGAACATATACTTATAGATTTTATAATTATTTATGTGAAAAAATTTAAAGAATATGCAAAAATAGGGAGAAACCAAGATAGCGGCATAGGTAAACACCTAAACTGCTGCCTCGCACAACAGTTTAAAACGACAATGAAAACACAAAACAGACATCATCCAGAACCACAGGAAATCTGGCTGAGTGGAAATTCTACAACTAGAAGGAAAGAGGATCTGCAGAAGGCAGAGGTATGGAGGCACGCGTGCTTAGAGAGGCCTGGAAACTGAGTATGCAGCTGGCTTTTTCAATCCTCAGGGAGACAAAAGCTCCTGATGGCACTGAACTCCAGTTCCAGGTGAGACTCTGGGGACCCAGACTCATTCGGGGGAAAATTGGACAGTCTGGCAGCAGGCGAAACTTGAGGATGGCTTTCTCTCAGAGGTGCTTGCAGTGATTACCTCGGGACATTGAGACCCAGAGGCCTCTTAGGCAGGGCTGATGGGAAGCCATTGCTGTTTGTTACACCCTGAGATCCCGTCCCATGAAGCCATTGCTGTTTGCTCTGCCCTGAGACTACCCCATCCAAGCTGAGTGCAGAGGCTTTAGCATATGAATGGCCTGGTCCTTTGAATTCTAAATTTACCTAACAAACTGCAGCTGAGTCAGCGAGACCCAGAACTTCCAAAAGAAGGCCCAAGGCCCTGCAGCAGCTTGCCTTGCTTCATAGTGGGGCCTCATCTGGGCACCTCCAAAACCCCAGCAAAGAAGAGGAATCTGCAGATCTCTCCATAGCTCCTGCTGGGTGGCCTAAGGCAGAGGCTAAATTAGCACCTCCTTGAGATCCAAGAGCCAGTGTACCCAGTGGTCAGAGTGAGACCATCCAGATTATAACTCCTCAGATCCATAGGGACACACTCAGGGGGCAGATTCAATGAGCACCAAATCCCCAATGAAGCGAGACTTGTCTCATAAGGGTGTCTCCAGCAGAGAAGTTCTCCCAGCATAGACACAGCTGATCCTCATAGCCAATTGGTCTGGAGATCAATTCTTCCCAGTGATACCAACAACAATCAAGGATTAACTACAAGAAGACTGCGTAAACAGCACACAAAGGGGGGGACCAATAGTGTTCATCTCAGGTAACTGGGGAGGCTGAGCCACTGGCCCTATAGGACACCTCACACACAAAGCCACTCTATCAACTCAGGGAAACAGCCAAAATGTGGAGACAAAGAAACAGGTCACAAATGAAAGAAATAGAGGAAAGCAAACAACTGGATATAGAGTTCAAAACCACTGTTATAAGGTTTTTCAAAAATTTTTTAGAAAAGGCAGATAAATTTAGTGAGAGCCTCAAGGATATGAAAAAGGACCAACTAGAAATTAAGCATACACTGACTGAAATAAAAAATAATGTACAGAGATCCAACAGCAGACTAGAGGATCATAAGAATCAAGTCAAAGATTTCAAATATGAAGAAGCAAAAAGCACCCAACCAGAAAAGCAAAAATAAAAAAGAACCCAAAAATATGAAGAAGTGTAAGGAGCCTCTGGGACAACTTAAAGCGTACCAACATCCATATTATGGGGCACCAGAAGAAGATAGAGAGCAAGATACTGAAAACCTATTTGAAGAAATAATGACAGAAAACTTCCCACACCTGGTGAAAGAAATAGACTTACAGCCGAAACCGGTTTGGCTCAATGGATAGAGCGTCGGCTTGGGGACTGCAAGGTCCCGGGTTCGATTCCGGTCAAGGGCATGTACCTTGGTTGCAAGCATATCCCCAGTAGGGGTTGTGCAAGAGGCAGCTGATCGATGACTCTCATCAATGTTTCTAACTCTCTATCTCTCTCCCTTCCTCTCTGTATAAAATCAATAAAATATATTAAAAAAAAAAAAAAGAAAGAAAGAAAAGAAAAAAGAAAGAAATAGACTTACAAGTCCAAGAAGTGCACAGAACCCCAAACAAAAGAAACCCAAAGAGGACCACACCAAAACACATCATAATTAAAATGCCAAGAGGAAAAGACAAAGAGCATGTTAAAAGCAGCAAGAGAAGAACAGTTACCTACAAGGGAGCACCCATACGATTGTCTGCTGATTTCTCAACAGAAACTATTCAGGCCAGATGGGAGTGGCAAGAAATGTTTAAAGTGATGAATAGCAAGAACCTACAACCAAGATTGCTCTACCCAGCCAAGCTATCATTCAGAATTGAAGGTCAGATAAAGAGCTTCACAGATAAGAAGAAGCTAAAGGAGTTCATCACCACCAAACCAATATTATATGAAATGCTGAAAGGTATTCTTTAAGAAGAGGAAGAAGAAGAAAAAGGTAAAGATAAAAATTATGAACAAATACACATCTATCAACAAGTGAATCTAAAAATCAAGTGAATTAAAATTCTGATGAATAGAATAAACTGATGAATATAATAGAATCAGGGGTATAGAAAGAGAGTCGACTGACAATTCAGGGTGGGGGGGGGTGGAGAGGGATGTGGGGTGTGCAGGAAGAGACTAGATAAAAATCATACACCTATGGATGAGGACAAGGAGGGGGAAGGGCAGAGGGTGGGGTGGGAACCAGGTAGAGGGTAGCTATGGGGGGAAAAAGAGGAACGATTGTAATAACCTGAACAATAAAGATTTATTTTTTTAAAAAGAATATACAAAAATATTACTAGGACTAATAAATACCTTTAATAAGGCCATAGGATACAAACTCAATATATAAACTCCATTTTTTTCCAGCAACAAATACTTGGAAATGAAAATTTAAAACAATTCCATTGATAATAACATAAAAAAATAAAATACTTAATAATAACTTTAAAGGTATTCAAGACCTGTATATTAGTAGAAAACAATGCTAAGAGAAGTTAAAGATCTAAATGGATAGATAAATCAGGTGCATGACTTTGAGACTCAATATTGTTGAAAGTTCTCTCCAAATTGGATTATGGTTGTTTATAGTTTCAACATAATTCCAATCCAAATATCAAAAGGCTTTTTGTACAATTGACAAGTTGTTTCTAAAATTTCAATGAAAATGCAAAGGACCTAGAATAGCCAAAACAATCTTGAAAAATAAACAACCCAATAGAGAGCTCCTGATTTTAAAATGTATCAGCAACAGTAATCAAAATGGTGTGGTATTGAAATCATAGAGAAATAGAGCAATGGATTATAATGAAGATCTCAGAGATAGATTTACAATCAACTGATTATTTTTTCTTTTTACAAAGGCAATAGCAGCACCTTCAATGAGAAAAAAAAATTCTTTTAGCAGATATTTCTTAGAGGATTAGGAAAATATGTTTGTATGTTTGTTTGTTTGTTTTAAAGTCTTGCCCTGGCTGATTTCTTAGTGGTTTGAGCATTGGCCCATGGGCCAAAAGGGTCCCGGGTTCAATTTCCCAGTCAAGGGGTTCTAACCAGTTGTAGGCTCAATGGCTGGCCCTGGTTGCAAATCTGCAGGAGGCAACCAATCTATGTGTCTCTCTCATGTCTATGTTTCTCTCTCTTCCTTCCTCCTTTTTTCTCCCTCTCTCCCTCCACTCGCTCTAGAAATTAATAGAAAAAAAATCCTCCAGTGAGGATTTTAAAAAGTATACTTCACAACACACATAAAAATTAGACCTAGATTATAGTCCTAAACATAAAAGCTAAGAGTATAAAGATTCCAGCAGAGTACATACAAGAATATGTTCATGAACTTGAGGTAGGCAAAAATTTCTTAAAGAGGATGCAGACAGTACTAACCACAGAAAGAAATATTAACAAATTAGACTGCAAGATTAAAAACCTCTGCTCATCAAAATTAAACATTGAGAATATGAACAGGCAAGTCACAGATTAGGAGAATATATTTTTAATGCATATATCTAACAGGGGACTTATTTCTAGAATATTTAAAGAATTCTTACAATTCAGTAACAGAAAAACACAACAGAACACGACTTAAAAAGGCACTGCACAAAAGAATATATAAAAATGGACAATAAGCATATGTAAAGTTGATATCAGTCATCAGGGAAACAATTTTTAAAAGCACAATGAAATACCACTCACATCTATCAGAACGGTCACAACTCAAAGGGTTGATAATGTCTACTATTGGTGAGGGTGTGGAGTAAGTAGAACTCTCATGTGTGGCTGCTGGGAATGCAAGATGATATACCTATTTTGGAAATGGTTTCTAAGTTTCTTAAAAATTTAAACATACATCTACCCCATCAGGAAGCAATTGTAATGCTAGACTTACAAGTCCAAGTGTTTGCTCAAGAAAAAGGAGAACATGTGTCCATAAAAATGGGCACAATACAAATGTCTATTGTGATTAAATAAATTGTATATATTTATTCAGACGAGATCGGGCGCGTTCAGGGTAGTATGGCTGTAGACTATATATATTTATTCAATGAGATAATACTTGGTCTAAAAAAAGAACAAACCAATACTTGCAATAATATAGTTGAATTTGAAAAAGTGTTATACAAATGAGTACATATTCTGTGATTACATGAACAGGGAAGATTGATTTACAATAATTGAAATGAGAACAGTGGTTGTAGTCAATATGAGCTAGAAGGGAACTTTCTGGAACAATAGAAATAACTATCTTGATTGGAGTGGTTGTTAGAGGGGAATTTACATTACTCAAAACTCATCAAATTGTGAGTTTACTGTGTATAAATTTAGCCTCAATAAAAATGTTATTATGAAATACATATTATTTAATCTTCGGCTAGCATACTTATGCTTTCATATATCCCATTTTATGTTTCAAAGTTGTTCCTCAGAAAATCTATAGCATTACACAAATAGACCATAAAGTAAGAAGATAATAAGTTAAAAGTCTATTAACATAATGCCACAATAATTTGGGGGTAACATAGTTTGTCCCTCAGCAAGTCCACTTTTGAAACATGTTCTTTCTAATCCTGTTAAAACTAAAACAAATGGAATTTGTTTTATTCTGGTATTGGGTCTTACAAAATAAAACAAAACAAATCACAGCAACTGACTTTAAAAACAAATAAATTAAATAAAGCCTAATCTGTGTTGTTAAAAGTCCAGGTGGTGGCTTCCCTTGGGAGCATGGTGGAGCCAAGGGGATGTGAGGTGCACTGAAGGGGACAGGAAGTTCTGTTTCTTGATCTGGGTGCTGGTTGCACAGATTTTCTGCTTGTGAAAAGTTATGAACTTTGCAATTATTTTATTTATACACATATGTACACACACACACTTTCCTCAATGTCTCTCAGTTATACTTTGTAAAATTAAAAACAGGAGCAAATTAATCCTAAAATATTAATCACAGTGAAAGACTGGTAACATTGGATAAATTTAAAATATAAATTGTTTTTTTGAAAGAGAGAAGAGAACAGAAGACAGCAAGGAGAAAAGGGAAGGAAGGAAAGAAGGAAGGAAAGAAAGACAGACATCCGGACACAGTTCCTGATACCTCCATGGTCCTCATTTAAGGTCAGTCATTATGATCATTTTTGAAATGTGGCTCAGAGCTTCCTAATGTTTATCTGTGAGATCCACGGGCAGCAGGGAGTTCAGACTGGGCTGTGGATTTGGATGATGCCAGGTTTCTTCTGAGTGGTACAGATGGAGGTGGTGATGGAGAGGGCGATGCTGTTGTAGGTGCAGGTGGTGATGGAGAGGGCGATGCTGATGTAGGTGCAGGTGGTGATGGAGAGGGAGATGGTGATATAGATGCAGGTGGTGTTGGCTAGTTCCCTGACCGTAGCTGCTCGGTTGGCGGGATTGATGCCCCATACCAGATTGGTGTAACTTTGGCTCTTGGTGAGAATGAGGTCCTGAAGTTTGCAGTTGGGTAGGAACTGTATGCAGGCTGCGGGGCAAGGTGAGGAAAAGGGGACCCGCTTCTGGACGACACCATCGCTCATCATCATTGGGTTCGTCTTCCTGCTCTCGTTGCGTTGGTTTTGCCTCGCTTCCCTACGCCAGGTCCACCCCATTTTAGCAATTGCAGTGTTCCATAGTCTTACTGTCTGGGAGGAATCAGGGAAGGAAATGCACCTGGGAATTGGATGCCTCTGGTTTCTTTGGGCTCCAGAGGGAGTGGGGTTGCTGGGTCAGCCTGCCATGGTCTGTGTCTGAAGGGATCAGGTTCTGTTGTTGGGTGCTCTTGGGAAATTGGGGTCCCAGAGAAAGGAGGACAGTGGAGTGCTGCCCATAGAGGCAGAGGGGCACAGAACCACGCACTGTGCTCACGGGGCTCCGTTCTCTGGGGGATGCACCACTGGGTTGAGCAGAGGTGCTCAGGGCGCTTAGAGGCCAGATCTGGAGAAGAACTGCAGGCGTGGGAATGGGAAGGTTATGTCAGGGGAAGGACAGCAAGAACAAAGGGCATTGGCGGGTCTGAGCCCTGAATCCACACCCAGCACCACAGTGTGGGGAACAGGTGCCGGCAAGCCCCTCCCGAAGCATCGTCCTTCCTCCTGCACCGCAGCCACTTGTGATCACCTCGTGACCCACCGATGCGATTCTGGCAGACATGGGCACAGCTGGCTGGCCATGTCGCCCACCATCTTTGGCAGGAACACAAAAACCAGGGAGCCACACGAGGAAAACCTCAGCAAGGTGACGATGCCCCAACTCCGTCTTTCACAGCTTTTGGCGTCTGCCCCTCACATGGAGCGGAGAGGAAAAGGTGAAAAGAGAGGAGGAAGCATCGGAGGGCATGTAGAAATAGCCAGCAGGATTTTCTTGGCTGGGCCCTGTCCACTCCTGGCGCGTCCCGGCCAGATGTGCACAAGTTGGTTGTCTCCTCACCTTTTGAACAAGATGAGGTTCATGAAGTTGGAGGTTTTGGTCAGGAAATTGCCAAGGATCCTGTTTGGGGAGCTGCACTGGACCTCAGAGGCAGACAGGCCGAAACGGGTGCATTTTACCAGGCCCCAGGCCTGCGCCACAGAACTGAGATGAAACCTGCAGGTGCCCAAGATGCTGTGAACTGGCCATGACCGGTGTCCATGTCCCACAGAGGAGGAGGGCCTATGGGCGGTCGCTGGGACCCTGGGGACCACACAGCTCCCTGGGCTCATCAAAGCCAAGAGAACTGGGGTTGTTTTTTCAAGAATTGTTGTTATTTGGGGAGAAAGGAAGAAAAAAATAAAACTACCTTTCACCAGTGATTTGATTTGCAGTGGCCCCGGGGGATGCCTGGGCTCCCCTTGGTTTCCTGTAAAAGGCACATTTTCATTCTCCCCTCATCTGTTCCTGACAAAGAAGCCATAGTCGCAGCTGCAGGTGCTGAAATCTCGCCCCTCCAGGGCTGCCTGCTGCCTGGCTGCTGATTTATTATTAAGATAATCCTTAAATCTTCTTCATTGGGCCAGCCAATCCGTCTCGTCAGAGGGGCCTTGGGAAGCTCTTGACATTCCTCTTGGCAGAACGGGGAAAAATGAGCCCCCAGAAAGCTTGCAGCAAATATCTCTTCCCAGAGAGAAATTTGGGGTGAGGCCCAGGGATGCACCATGGGGGAGGGGGTATGTGTCTAAATGTGGGCTTAGAGCCCCAGGCTTGGGGGCAGTAGGTTGATGCCACCTTGTGTGCCCCACCATTCTCAGGAGGGACTGGGCACCGCCTCCTCCCCCTCCCTGGCAGGCTCAGTGTGCGCCTTTTCTGTAGGGAGGGAGCAGAGTGCAGCTGGGCTGAGCTAGAGTGGTCCCTGGGGGAATCTCGCTGGAGGAAGTTTATGAGGCCGATAAATATTTCTCAAGCTTCTATGCAAGCTCAGCCCAGATACATCAGTTGTTGAGCCTCCCACTTCTCCCTCCTTTGGAATTTGCAGATGCTTCCCTGGCAGGTGGGTCTTTCTTTAAATTTATTCATTTATTTGGGGGACAGAGAGAAAGGAGGCCAGATAAGACAGCAGAAGTCCCTTAGCAGTGCCTTCCCGGCCAGAGGAACGCAGGCTTCCTGACCAAGGTGGAGGGCCCCGGTCCATCATCATCGTGCCAAACAGCATGAGCACCATTGCCAGGAGCGCTGCGGGCACCTTGTCCTGAGAGTGACTTGGTGGGGCCAGCAGCTAAGTGTTTCTGCTGTGGCCAGGAGGCCAGGCAGTGGCATCGGAAGAGGGCCAGGCCTGAGCTAACGTTGGTGCTCCGGGAGATATCCCCTCTTTAGCCTGGATTTCAGAGGTCCTTGTACCCCCAAGCCTGAGCTTGGTACTAGCCTTTAACTTCTGCTGGCCTCATTCTGCTCACCCCTATCTGTACAGGGGTCCCTCCTCCATTGCCCCAGGAAATGGTGGGGGACCCGTTGCTCCTCTTTCTTGTTCTCCTTTGACTTGACTTGGTCTACTGTCTCCTAACTCCAGAACATTCCCCTAGCTTCCCACCCCTGCACACCCAAGACCTTACTGGCTGATGGCCCTGGGATCCTGGACATCCTCTGGTTCAAGTGTGGTTGGCGGTTCTCAGATGTATGTCCCACTTCCTCCATTGAATGCACAGTCCCTTGGTGGCTGGGACTGCCTTGAGCACTTCTGTGAGCCCAAGACACAGGTGGACCTTTTCCGAGATCCCAAGCTGGTGGGGACTTTGCCTGTCCCACTGTCTGCACACAGGCCTGACTGAGAATCCCGAGGGGCAGTCTGGCCTCTCCTCCAGCCCCATTTTGGTTGGCAAAAGTCCCGTTATTGAGTGGATGATGCAGGCTTTGATGAATTCTCAAGGGAGGCCAGGAGCCCTGGGCAAAGAAGAGGTGGCAGCACAGGCCCCGAGTGAAGCCCACACAGTCAGCTCAGTGAGGGGCCTAGGCCTCGCGTGGCACCCAGCCCTGTCTGTGTCTGGCTTCCACCTTAATTAGTAGGAGTTATTCAGAGAAGCAATAAAACAGCAACATAGAACTTGGACAGGGCATGGAAGGCAAGAGCCATTTCAGTAATGGAGTCAGTAGAATTGCTGTTCTAAGAAGAGAAGAGAGGGAGACCACTCTTCTCTATTAAGAGCCGAGGGCAAAGCTGTCCTGTTGTCTGCCTGATTATTAAGGATAACTGATGGCCACCCCACCTCCAACAACACGGGGAAATTGTAGCTCCATGAACCCAGAGTTCTGGACAGTGGTTCCCAGAAAGCCTAAGTGCCGAGCACGGCAGTCTGAGAGGTGTGTGGGCCCGGGCTAGCTGGCTCTCCCTAGAGGCCCGGGCCCCAGAGAGGATGATGATCCAGTCCAGCCCTGCCCCAGGAAGAAAGGACAACCACGTCATCTGGTGGGCTAGCCTGGGGGGGGGGGGGGTCCTGTGGGGGAGAGGGTGATGTTGATGGCCACCCTCCTGGTGGGAGCACACCTTATCACCTACTAGAAGGTTCTGGGAGCTCCCTGGTTTGACATATGGAGCAACTGACGCAAGTTCATTTTCCCAAAACTTGTATTTGCAAGAAACACAGAAGGAAGCTGTTCTGGAGTTTAAGTAGATGCCATGCCACTTTCTCTCAGTGCCTTCATGTCCACCTCAGTGAGGGCTGGCTGCCCACGGTTGGACCTTGTAACTTTAACCCAGTCATGGGCTCCCAAGGGTCTCACCCAGAGGTGACTCAGATGCAGAATGAATACTCTGAGTGGTAAGATGGCACCATGTTCTGGTCCTCACTGTTCGTCATGAAGCAAGTACCCTGTTTCCAAGCTCCAGGTTCCTCACCTGCCCACTGAGGAGGATGCACCCGGGCCTGGCTTGGGCTGTGATGTTGCAGTACTGGGATGGATGGGAAGCAGCATTAGGAACGAGAAAGTACATGTTAGATTATTTGTGGTACACGGAGAGCCCTACAGATGAGCAAGGGAATAGGGATGTGAGGCGTGGAAGAAGAAAGATAGCAAGATACTGAAAACCTATTTGAAGAAATAATGACTGAAAACTTCCCACACTTTGTGAAAGGAATAGACTTACAAGTCCAGGAAGCACACAGAACCCCAAACAAAAGAAATCCAAAGAGGACCACACCAAGACACATCATAATTAAAATGCCAAGAGCAACAGACAAAGAGAGAATCTTACAAGCAGCAAGAGAAAAATAGTTAGTTACCTACAAAGGAGCACCCACAGGATTATCAGCTGATTTCTCAACAAAAACTATTCAGGTCAGATGGGAGTGGCAAGAAATATTTAAAGTGATGAATAGCAAGAACCTGCAACCAAGATTACTCTACCCAGAAAAGTCATTCAGAATTGAAGATCAGATAAAGAGCTTCACAGATAAGAAAAAGCTAAAGGAGTTCATCACCACCAAACCAGTATTATTAAGTGAAATGCTGAAAGGTATTCTTTAAGAAGAGGAAGAAGAAGAAAAAGGTAAAGATAAAAATTATGAACAACAAATACGTATCTATCAACAAGTGAATCTAAAAATCAAGTGAATTAAAAATCTGATGAACAGAATAAACTGATGAGTATAATAGAATCAGGGGAATAGAATGGGAGGGGATTGATAATTCTCAGGGGGAAAGAGGTGTCTGTGTGGGGGGTATGGGAAGAGACTGAACAAAAATCATACACCTATGGATGAGGACAGCGGGGGGGAAGGGGCAAGGGCAGAGGGTGGAGTGGGGACCAAGTGGAGGGGAGCTGGGGGGGAGGGGGAAGGAGAAACAATTATAATAATCTGAACAATAAAGATATAGATAGATAGATAGATAGATAGATCGATCCGGAGACAAATGTCAGGGGGGGTGGGGTTAGAGAGCAACCAAAGGACTTGTATGCATGCATATTAGCACAACCAATAGACATAGACACTGGGGCGGTGGGGGCTTGCCTGGGATGGGAATGGCTGGAGGCGGGGGGTCAATCAGGGGAAAAGGAGACATATGTAAAACTAGAAAATAAATAAATAAATAAGAAAGAATCCAAACCGTAGCAAATATTGACTATGAGAGTGGCCTAAAAAGTGGAGAAGAGAGAGGCAGAGTTGTTGCAAATGGTCTGATCAACACGTGAGTGTGCAGACATGGACACACACGGACACACACATGTACACCCAACAGCAAACAAGTGCCAGGCAAGCACTTGGCAGTGGTCGGCGAACTCATTAGCCAATAGAACCAAATATTAACAGTACAACGATTGGAATTTCTTTGGAGAGCCAAATTTTTTAACTTAAACTCCTTCTAACGCCACTTCTTCAAAATAGATTTGCCCAGGCCGTGATATTTTGTGGAAGAGCTACACCCAAGGGGCCAAAGACACACATGTGGCTCACGAGTCGCAGTTTGCCGACCATGGGTATAGGCTCACAGGCTCCACAAGTTTGAGATTGCCAGGTCTTTCAAGTGCAAGATGGTGGAAACTAAAAGTAACAAATATAGGGACCCTTTTAGGGGAATTCCATTTTATTGGACTCAGCTATAAGCAATAAATAGAAATGGATCAGTTTCATTTGTAATTAGAAGGGTCTACTTATATACAAAAAATACTGTGTGGACTTTTGAAAGCATATCCTTCCACTGGATTAAAATAGTCCTTATAATAGTGTTTATTGATTCTAACCCAAATCTTTCTTCCTAGCTCATACAGCGTAGGCTATCACAGTGTAAGGAGCCTGACGGGACAGAGCCCAGCTGGCTGCTGCTTCCCATGGGGGTGTTCACAGTGACTCTAAAGTAGGGGTGTCGAACTCAATCAGAGAAGGGGCCAAAATCTAAAATCCAGCCTAAATCATGGGCTGAATGGTTTACTGAACAGTCATAAACTGTCATTGTGATGGAAACGCAGCGGAGTGCAGTGATGACAGCGCGGTGCGGGCCACATTGCAAGGCCTGGCGGGACGGATTTGGCCCGCGGGCCTTGTGTTTGACACATGTGCTCTAAAGAGAGCTCTCCGATCCAGAAGGCTCCCCTCCCCCTTGTGCAGAGTTTGGGGGTGGAGAGGGCGGTTCATTCACACAGGCTTCTATAAATGGTATGATGGCAGAAACAACCGAAGGAGTGGTACTTAACTCTCACTCTAATTCATCTCATGGACAGACTGTCCTCATGTTGACAAATGTTGCATCTGAGTCAGAAAGTGCACCAGAGAGAGAGAGAGCTGGTAGCAAATCCCGTCCAAGATGCCAAAGAATTAAATTATAGTAATGGAAATCCGCATTGCCAGAGCCCACTGGGAAAGATCCACAAGAGTTTACTGTGCCCCTACCATGTGCAGGGTGCCGTGGGAGCGGCCATTAATCGCTTCATTGGGCTCCTGGAAGCTAATGTACCCTTGGGAGAGTCTGATTGCCAGATGGGGAAGTGTTAGGGTTCCCCTGCCACATCACGAACTTGGTTCTAGCACTTGATAGTTGCCTTAAAATCATGTCACAGATGTGAGTAATGAATGGAATGATTGTGGGAACCATGCTTTATCTTTTGACAGGAGCTGGCTCTGTGAGGGGCTTTGGGCATCACTTTGGCACCTATCTCTGTGTAGTAGGTTGTTGCCATTCACAACCACTTGGAGGGCCTTGGGACTAAACACATGTCACATGACACAGACAGGATGGGGAGAACGATGGAGAGGATGCAAGTGGGGAGCATGTGATTCAGAATGATCACAGGGTAGCATGGCAGCTTACTGGGATGCAGCCACCCGGTATAAGTGAAGGTCAGCTTCACCAGGCCTGGCAGGCTCCTCTAAGTCTGTCTGACTGTTCCAACACATCCTCCTGGGCATCCTGGAGGGACGGAGAGACCTGCTGCCAGTCCAGGCCAGACAGGCCTCTGGCCTTCCATGTGGTGGGCGTGGCCCTGCCTTGAGAATATCCAATAGGAAAAAAAAACCTCCACTTTTTGGAACTCTGCATAGGGAGCAGTTTTTTACTTTCCTGGAGTACTCAAAAGTTTTCTGTCTAACAGGCACTCCCCAGACACATTAAAATATATTTGACATTTGCAAAAAACTAGAATGCTCACAATTTCTCTATTGAGTAAAGTATTATATTTTAAAAACAAGTAAACAACTTCAAAGAACCACTTACTTTGCCTCTAGAGTGTCTACCATACCACCTTTTAGCTTAATTTGCTAACTCAAGGACAGCAATTTGGACTGCTGCACTGAACAAGAAATTGGGCTGGTTTCTGTCTTGAGTTGCAGATATTTCTTCTTTCTAAGTTATAGATCACTGGCAGGCAGCATACTAAAATGAGATTTTCTTCTAGAGCTTCTGGCCTTTTCTATTCTCTGAATGGGTGGGATATAACAGGAAGGCTAAGGGTCTCTTGGACTTGCTAACCTACTATCTATAGAGGACACCCTGCCCAGAGTAGGGTCCTCCATATATTCCTACCTTTTCCCATCCTGGCTGACCGCCAGCAACTATTACCATCTCAGTGACCTCTCTAAACCCCAAAGACATAATTTTTTTAAATCTTCTATTCTTAAACACAATTTTTTTAATTTTTAATTTTTTAATAGTACTCATGCGTTAAAAGTATTACATAAGCCCCTCTTTCCTTCCCCCATTGGCCTCCTCCAGCCTGCCCTTCCCCCTGCTCCAGGCCCTCTACCTCCCCATTGTCTGTGTCCAAGGGTTATGTATATATGTATACAAGTTCCTTGGTTTATTTCCTCTAAACCATCTATCTCCCCTGCCTTCTCTCTGAGAATCCCCAATCTGTTCCATGCTTCCATGTCTCTGGATTCTCTCTGTTCATCAGTTTATTGTGTTACTTAGATTGCACATATAAATGTGATCATATGACACTTGTCTTTCTCTGACTGACTTAGTTTAGTCAGCATGATACTCTCTGGCTCTCTCCTTGCTGTCTCAGAGGATAAGAGATTCTCCTCTTTTACCGGTTCACAGTATTCCATGCTGTAAATGTACCACAGCTTTTTATCCACTCATCTACTGATAGGAACCTGGGCTGTTTCCAGATCTTAGCTATTGTAATTGTGCTGCTATGAACATAGGGGTGCATACCTTCTTTTGATTGGTGCTTTCGGTTTCTTAGGATATAATCCTAGAAGTGGGTTCACGAATCACATGGCAGATCCATATTTCATTATTTGAGGAAACTCCATATTGTTTTTCTTAATGGTTGCACCAGTCTGCTTTCCTATCAGCAGTGTACTAGGGTTCCCTTTTCTCCACATCCTCGCCACCACTTGTCATTTGTTGATAGTAGCCATTCAGATAGGAGTGAGATGGTACCTCATTGTCATTTTGATTTGCATCTTTCAGATGAATAGTGGTTTTGAGCATTCTTTCATATGTCTCTTGGCCATCCTATGTCCTCCTTGGAGAAGTATCTATTTAGGTCCTTTGCCCATTTTTAATTGGCTTCTTTGACTTTCTTCTGTTAAGTTGTATGAGTTCCTTGTATATTTTGAATATTAACCCTTTAACAGGTGAATCTTTGCCAAATATGCTCTCCCATACAGTGGGCTCCCATTTCATCTTGTTGATGGTTTCTTTTGTTGTGCAGAAGCTTTTTATTTTGACATAGTCCCTTATGTTTTTTGTGTTCTTCTCCCCCCCCCCCCCATTTATTTCCTTTGCCCTAGGACAGTGGTTGAGTGTTCTAATGCCACTTTTTCAAAATTGACTGGTTTCTCTTCAGATCACATAAATCTTTCACCTTTTACAAAATTGACTCGCCCAGGCCGAAAACCGACTTCTGTGCATGGGCAACGAAGTTTCAATTGCACTGTATGTTTGTGCCGGCACGTGGTATTTTGTGGAAGAGCCACACTCAAGGGGCCAAAGAGCTGCATGTGGTTCGAGAGCTGCGGTTTGCTAATCACTGCCCTAGGAGATGTATCCATAAATATATTGCTGTGATAGATGTCTGAGATTTTGCTACCTATGGTTTCTTCTAGAACTTTTAAGGTTACCCACCTTTCATCCCTGTAATAAACTCCATGCAGTCATGGATATGATCTTTTTAAAATATTGCTGGATGTGATTTGCTAATATTTTGTTGAAGATTTTAGAATCGATGTTTATCAGGGATGTTGGCCTGTAATTCTTTCTTTGTAGTGTCTTTATCCAGTTTGGGGATTAGCTAATGCTGGCCTCATAAAAGAGCTTGGAAGTGTTCCTTCCTCTTGGATGTTTTGGAATAGTTTGAGGAGTAGAGGTGTTAGTTCTTCTTTGAAGATTTGGTAAAACTACCCTATGGAGCTGTCCAGACTTGGGCTTTTGTTTGCTGAGAGGTTTTTTTTATTTATTTTTATTTTTATTAATGCTACTATTTCATCAGTTGTTGGCCTGTTCGGTTTTTTTGATTCTTGGTGATTTAGTTTTGGGCGATTGTATTTTTCTAGGAATTTGTCCATTTTACTCACATTCTCCAGCTTTTTGGCATATAGTTGTTCATAGGATTTCCTTACAATCCTTTGTATTTCTGTGGTGTCAGTGGTTGGTTTCCTGCTTTGGTTTCTGATTTTATTTATTTGGGTCTTCTCTCTTTGTTTCTTGATGTGTCTGGCTAATGGTTCATCAATTTTGTTTATCCTTTCAAAGAACCAGCTATTTTGTTAAAAAAAAAATTATTGTTGAAAGTATTACATATTTCCCTCTTTTCCCTCAATTGAATCCCTCCAGCCTACCTCTATTCACCCCAGGCATATGGCATTCAAGTTCTTAGGTTGATTACCTCCCACTAACACATCCTCCCCCACCTTCCAGTTTGAGGAAACTCCATACTGTTTTCCATAATAGTCCCATCAGTCTGTATTCCCACCAGCAGTGATCTTTTCTCCACATCCTCACTAGCACTTGTCATTTGTTGATTTGTAGATGACAGCCATTCTGACAGGTGTGAGATGGTACCTTATTGTCATTTTAATTTGCATCTATATGGTGATCAGTAACTTTGAGCATTTTTTCATATGTCTCTTGGTCATTTCTATGTCCACATTGGAGAAATGCCTATTTAGGTCTATTGCCCATTTTTTAATTGGGTTGTTTGTGTTTCTATTGTTAAGTTGTATGAGTTCCTTAAATATTTGGATATTAATGCTTTATTAGATGTATCGTTGCCCAATATGTCCTCCCATACAATGGACTCCCTTTTCATCATCTTGATGGTTTTTTTGCTGTGCAGAAGCTGGTATTTTGACATAATCCATTTCTTTATTTTCTCCTTTGCTTCCTTTGCCTTAGGAGATGTATCTAAACATATTACTGCAAGAGATGTCTCAGATTTTGCTGCCTATGGTTTCTTCTTTTAAGGTTAACTGACTTATATTTAAGTCTTTTTTCCATTTTGTGTTTATTCTTGTGCATGGTATAAGTTGGTGGTTAGTTTCATTTTTTTGCCTGTAACTGTCCAATTTTCCCAGCACCATTTGTTGAAGAGACTGTCTTGCTCTTGCTTCCTTTGTCAAATATTAATTGAGCATATGTCTTGGGTCTCTGTTCTGTTCCATTTATCTATATGCTGTTCTTTTGCCATTACCAGGCAGTTTTAATTGTGGTGGCTTTGCAGTATAACTTGAAATATCTGTTTTTGTGATTCCTCCAACATTGTTGTTCTTTCTCAATATTGCTGCAGCTATTTGGAGTCCATTTTGGTTTCATATAAATTTTTAGAGTTTTTGTTCTAGATCTGTGAAATATTCAGTTGGTATTTTAATGGGGGTTGCATTGAATCTTTAGATTGCTTTGGGTAGTATGGACATTTTAATGATGATAATTCTACCAACACATGAATACAGTATATTCTTCCACCTGTTTATATATCCTTCTATCTCTTTGTTCATTGTCCTGTCGTTTTCTGAATAAAGGTCTTTTGCCTTCTTCGTTAAGTTTATTCCTAAATGTCTTAATTTTTTGTTGCAATGGTAAATGAGATTGCTTATTTAGTTTCTCTTTTAGAGAATTCATTATTGGTGCATAAAAAAGCCATTGATTATTGGGTGTTAATTTTGTATCCTGCTTTCTTGCCAGATTCATGGATTAAATCTAGTAATACTCTGGAAGAGTCTTCAGGGTTTTCTATGAACAATATCATGTCAT
This sequence comes from Pipistrellus kuhlii, assembly GCF_014108245.1. Lineage (NCBI taxonomy): Eukaryota > Metazoa > Chordata > Mammalia > Chiroptera > Vespertilionidae > Pipistrellus > Pipistrellus kuhlii. The sequence continues at coordinate 869,818 of NW_023425566.1, forward strand.
TTAGGAGTAATGAGAGTTTTACTTCCTCCTTTCCAATTTGGATGCCGTTCTTTTCTTTTTGTTGTATGATTTCTGTGGCTAGGACTTCCAGTGCTATGTTAAATGAAAGTGGTGAAAGTGGGCATCCCTGTCTTGTTCCTGTTCTTGGGGGAAATGGTTTTAGTTTTTGTCCATTGAATATGCTGTTCACTCTAAGCTTGTCATATATGGCCTTCATCATGAGATATGCTCCCTCTGTTTTCACATTGCTAGAGTTTTTTCTAAAATGGGTGTTGAATTTCGTGGATTGCTTTTTCTATGTCTATTGATATGATCATGTGATTTTTGTCTTTCAATTTGCTTATGTTTATTGATTTGTGAATATTGTACCACCTTGCATCCCCAGAATAAATTTCACTTTGTCATGAGGAATGATCTTTTTAAGATATTGCTGGATGCTATTTGCTAATATTTTTTTGAGAATTTTAGCAACTATGTTCATCCAGGGATATTGGCCTGTAATTCTCTTTCTTTGTAGGGTTTTTATGTAGTTTTGGAACTAGGGTAATGCTGGCCTCATAAAAAAAAGCTTGGAAGTGTTTCTTTCTTTTGGATGTTTGGAATAATATGAGGAGTACAAGTGTTAGTTCTTTTTTGAAGGTTTTGTAAAACTCCCCTGTGAAGCTGTCTGACCTGGGCTTTTGTTTGCTGGGAAATTTTTTATTACTGCTTCTATTACATCCGTTGTTGTTGGGCTATTCAGGTTTTTTGATTCTTGATAATTCAGTTTTGAGAGATTGTATTTTTCTAGAAATTTGTTCATTTCTTCTACACTGTCCAGCTTGTTAGCATATTGTTGTTCATAGGATTTCCTCACAATCCCTTGTATTTCTGTGGTATCAGTGGTAATTTCCCTGCTTTGATTTCTGATTTTATTTATTGGGATACTCTCTCTTTGTTTCTTGCTGGGAATGCATACTGGCTCATCAATATTATTTATCCTTTCAAAGAACAAACTATTATTTTATAAATAAGTCTTTATTGTTTAAAGTATTACATATGTCCCTCCCCCCAGACCCCCATTGGCTCCCTTGAGCCTGCCCCCTCCCACCCTTTGCATCTATGCATTCAGAGTCTTTGGCTGATTACCTCCCACTCACCCATTCTCCCTGGCCTTCCCTCTGGGATTCCAGTGGGTAGTATGGACTTTTTAATGATGTTGATTCTACCAACCCATATACATGACATATTCTTCCAACTGTTTTTGTCTCCTTCAGTCTCATTTTTCAGCATCCCTTAGTTTTCTAAATACTGATCTTTTGTCTCCTCCATTAAATTTAATCCTAAGTATTTTAATTTTTTTTTTTTTTTTGCAGTGGTACGTGGGGTTTCTTTTTTAGTTCTCTGTCTGAGAATTCATTACTAGTGTATAAAAAAGCCATTGATTTTGGGTTGTTGATTTTGTATCCTGATTTATTGCCAAATTCATGAACTAAATCTAGTAGATTTTTGGTGGAATCTTCAGGTTTTTCTATGTACAATGTCATGTCCTGTGACAAACAACAAATACCGTGTTTCCCCAAAAATAAGACATCCTCCGAAAATAAGACCTACTTACAGGTTTCCTTCTGAGTGAAATATAAGGCATCCCCCCAAAAATAAGCCCCCCCCCCCAGGCTAAACATGAGAGATTTGGTCCACTGATTCTGAAAGAAATGGAGTCACAAGAAATTCACCAGGAAGTTCAGGAATTGGATTGTTATGATGATGTTCCAGAAGATGATGACATGATTGTCATTGAATAAATGAGTAAATTCCTGATGCTGTAGTATTCACAGTTTGTCTGGTTTGTGTTGACAACTACCGTACCGTATACAGGTAATAAATTTCCTTTATTTTCATTTAACAATAAATGTGTACCATATTCTTCTACATGGAAAATAAGACATCCCCTGAAAATAACACTTAGCGCATCTTTGGGAGCAAAAAATAATATAAGACACTGTCTTATTTTGGGGGAAACAGGGTAGTCTTTTTCTTGTTCTTAGGGGAAATGGTTTTAGTTTTTGCCCAGTGAGTGTGCTGTTCACTGTAGCTTTGTCATATGTGGCCTTCATCATGTTAAGATATGCTCCCTCTATTCTCAGTTTCTGGGAGTTTTTATCACTATTGGGAGTAGGATTTCACTGAATGCTTTTTCTGCATCTATTTATAAGATCATGTGATTTTTTTCTTTCAATTTGTTTATGTGATGTACCACATCTATTAATTTGGGAATATTGTACCAGCCTTGTGACTCGGGAATAAATACTGCTTGTTCATGGAATATGATTGTTATAACATCGTGCTGGATGCAATTTGGTAATATTTTGTTGAAGATTTTCACAACCATATTCATCAGGGATATTGGCCTGTAATTCTCTTTCTTTGTACTGTCTTTATCTGGTTTTGAAATTTGGCTAATGCTGGCCTCATAAAAAGAGCTTGGAGGTATTCCCTCCTCTTGGATGTTCTGTAATAGTTTGAGGAATATAGATCTTAATTCTTTTTTGAAGGTTTGATAAAACTCCCAGACGAGGGTTTTTGTTTGCTGGGAGTTTTTTGATTACTGCTTCTATTTCTTCAGTTGTTCTTGGCCAATTCAGGTTTTTTTATTCTTCCTGATTCAGTTTTGGGAGAGTATTTTTCTAGGCATTTGCTCATTTCTTCCACATTGTCCAGCTTGTGGGCATACAGTTCTACAGAGTATTTCCTTAGAATCCTTTGTATTTCTGGGTGTCAAGGGGTAGTTTTCCTCTTTGGTTTCTGTTTTTATTTATTGGGGTCCTCTCTCTTTGTTTCTAGATGAGTTTGGATGATGGTTCATCAATTTTGTTTATCCTTTCAAATAACCAGCTCTTTAAAAAATAATAAATAATAATAATTCTTTATTTCTGAAAGTATTATATGTGTTCTCTTCCCCCTGTACCCCCCCCTCCCCAATTGAATCCTCCAGGTTCCTTGTCCACTCCCATGGATATATATATATATATATATATATATATATATATATATATATATATATATATATATATATTATATATATAATATATATAATATATATATATATATATATATATATATATATATATGTCTTTGGTTGCTTACCTCACAGCCACCACACCTCCTCCACCTTCCCTCTGAGATTGCACACTCTGTTCCATGCTTCCATGTGTCAGGATCCACTCCATTCATCAGTGTTCTTTGTTACTTAGATTTAACATATGAGTGCAATGATGTGATACTTACCTTTCTCTGACAGACTTATTTCACTCAGCATGATACTCTCCAGGTCCTTCCATGCTGTCTCACAGGTAAGAGATTTTATTTTATTTTATTTTATTTATTTATTTTTACTGCTGCATAGTATTCTATGATGTGAATTTACTACACAGCTTTTTTTATCCATTCATCTATTGATAATCCTTCAGGCTCTTTTCTGATCTTAGCTATTGTAAATTGTGATGCTATCAACACAGAGGTGCATACCTTCTTTCTGTTTGGTGCTTTAAGTTTGTTAGGATATATTCCTAGAATTGGGATTACTGGGTCAAATGGCAGATCCCTTTTAATTATTTGAGGGAACTCCATGCTGTTTTCCATACTAGTTGCACCAGTCTGCATTCCAACCAGGTATGTACTAGGGTTCCTTTTTCCCCACATCCTCACCAACAGTTGTCATTTGTTGATGGCCACCATCCTGATTAGGTGTGAGATGTTAACTCATTGTCCTTTTGATTTGCATCTCTCAGATGAATAGTGACTTTGAGCATTGTTTCATATGTCTCTGGGCCATCTGTATGTCCTCTTTGGAGAAGTGTCTATTTAGGTGCTTTGCCCATTATTTAATTAGATTGTTTGTCTTCCTTCTGTTAAGTTGTATGAGTTCCTCATAAAATCTGGATATTAACCCTTTATCAGATGTATCATTGCCCAATATGTCCTCCTATACAGTGGGCTCCATTTTCATCATGTTGATGGTTTCTTTGCTGTGCAGAAGCTTGTGTTTTGACATAGTCCCATTTCTTTTATTTTCTCCTTTGCTTCCATTGCCCTAGGGGATGTATCCTTAAACATTTTGCTGCAAGAGATTTTGATATTTCGCTTCCTATGGTTTCTTCTAGGACTTTTAAGGTTAACTGACTTATTTTTAAGTCTTTCTTTCCATTCTATGTTTATTCTTGTGTGTGATGCAAGAATAAATTTTTTTGTATTAGTTTTATTTTTTTGTATGTATCTGTCCAGTTTTCCCCAGCATCATTTATTGAAGAGACTGTCTCAACTCCATTGTTTGCTCTTGCCTCTTTTGCCAAATATTAATTGTGCTTAATGGCTTGGGTTGATTTGTGACTTCTCTGTTCTGTGTTTGTTGTTGTTGTTGTTGTGTGTGTGTGTGTGTGTTTTTAATCTCTATGGTTTTCCTTGTGCCAGTACTGGGCTGTTTTGATTATGGTGGCTTTGTATCGATAGTATAACTTGAAATATCTGTTATTGTGATTCCTCCAAAGTTGATCTTCTTTCTTCAGCTATTTGGACTCATTACTGCTTCAATGAAATATTTGTTCTAGATCTATGAAATATGTATTAGTATTTTAATAGGCGTTTTATTGAATCTGTAGCTTTCTGTGGGTAGTATGGACATTTTAATGATGTTGATTCTACCAACCCATGAACAAAATATATTCTTCCACCTGCTCTATTTCTTTCAGTCTGTTTTTTTCAGAGTCCTATAGTTTTCATAATACAACTCTATTTCGTCTTTGGTTAAGTTTATTCCTAAGAATCTTTAATTTTTATGTCACAATGTAAATGGGATTGCTTCTTTAGTTTCACTTTCTGAGAATTCATTATGAGTGTATAAAAAATTAATTGATTTTGGGGTGTTGATTTTGTATTCTGCTCAACTGCCAAATTCATGGATTAAATGTAGTATATTTTTGGTGGAGTCTTTGGGATTTTCCATGGACGATCTCATGTCCTGTGTAAATAATAATTTTTATTTCCTTCTTTCCAATTTGGATGCCTTTTTTTCATTCCTGTCTGATCTCCGGAACTTCCAGGGCTGTGTTGAATAAGTTTGTTGAAAGCGGACATCCCTGTCTTGTTCCTATTCTTAGGGGAAATTGTTTTAGTTTTTGCCCATGGAGTATGATGTTCACTGTAGTTTTGTCATATATGGCCTTTATCATGTTGAAATATGCTCTCTGTATTCCCACTTTGCTGGTAGTTTTTATCAAGATTGTGAGTAGGATTTCGATGAATGCTTTTTCTGCATCTATTTATAAGATCATGTGATCTTTGTCTTTCAATTTTTTTATGTGATGTACCACGTCTATTAATTTATGAATATTGTACCAGTCTTGCATCCCCAGAATAAATACCACTGGTCATGGAGTATGATCATTTAAACATATTTCTGCATGCAATTTGGTAATATTTTGTTGAGGATTTTAGCAACCATGTTCATCAGGGATATTAGCCTGTAATTCTCTTTGTTTGTAGTATCTTTATCTGGTTTTGGAATTAGGGTAATGCTGGCCACATAAAAGAGCTTGAAAGTGTTCCTTCCTTTCGGATGTTTTATAATAGTTTAAGGAATATAGATGGTAGTTCTTTTTTGAAGGTTTGTTAAAAATGCCAGACCGGGCCTTTTGTTTGCTGGGGTTTTTTGTTTGTTTGTTTCTTTGCTTTTTTTTATTACTGCTTCTATTTCATCAGTTGTTTTTGGCCAGCTCAGGTTTTTTTTTTTTTTTTTTTTTTTTTTTTTTTTGTTTTCCTGCTTCAGTTTTGGGAAACTGTATTTTATAGGAATTTGTCCATTTCAATCACATTGTCCAGCTTGTTGGCATATCGTTGTTGATAGGGCTTCCTTACAATCCATTGCATTTCCGCTGTGTGACTGGGTAGGACTTCACTTTGTTTTCTAATGTTATTTGTTGGGTCCTCTCTCTTTGTTTCGTGATGAGTTTGGATAACAGTTCATCAATTTGTTTATCCTTTCAAAGATCCAGCTCTTTTTTAAAAAAAAATAATAATAATTTTTTTTGAAAGTATTACATATGCTTTTCTTCTCCCCTGCCCCCATTCAATCCTCCTGGCTGCCTTTGTCTAACCCCATGAATATATATATATATAGGTCTTTGGTTGATTACTTCCCGCCAACCCATCCACGCACCTACCCCAGTCTTCCCTCTGAGATTTCACCCTCTGTTCCATGCTTCCATGTGTCTGGATCCACTCTGTTTATCAGTTTGTTTTGTTACTTAGATTCCACATATGAGTTCAATGATGTAACACTTGTCTTTAGCTGAATATTTCAGTTAGCATTATACTGTCTAGATCTCTCCATGCTGTCACAAAGGGTAAGAGATTCTCTTTTTTTTTTTTTTTTTTTTACCGCTGCACAGTATTCCATTGTGTAAATGAACCACAGCTTTTTATCTACTCACCTACTGATGGGCACTGGGGCTGTTTCCAGGTCTTAGCTATTGTAAATGGTGCTGCTATGAACACAGGGGTGCATACCTTCTTTCTGACTGGTGCTATGGGGGTGTCTTAGGATATATTCTTAGAAATGGGATCAGAGTCAAATGGCACATCCACACTTAGTTAATTCAGGGAACTCCATGCTGCTTTCCATATTGATTGAACCACTCTGCATTCCTACCAGCAGTGTACTAGGGTTCCCTTTTCTTCACATCCTCACCAGCACTTGTCTTTTGTTGATTCCTTGGTGGCAGCCATTTTAACCAGGTGTGAGATGGTATGACATTGTCCTTTTGATTTGCATCTCTCGAATGAATAGTGACTTTGAGCATTCTTTCATATGTCTCTGGGCAATCTGTATGTCCTCTCTGGAGAAGAGTCTAATTAGGTGCCTTGCCCATTTTTAATTGGATTATTTGTCTTCCTTTTGTTAAGTTGTATGAGTTCCTTATATATTGTGGATATTAACCCTTATGAGATGTATGATGGCTACGTATGTTCTCTCTTACAGTGGGCTCTCTTTTTGTCTTGTTGATGGTTTCTTTTGCTGTGCAGAAGCTTGTATTTTGACGTAGTCCCATTTCCCTATTTTTTCCTTTTTTTCCAGTGCCCTAGGAGATGTATCTATAAACATTTTGCTTTAAGAGATGTCAGAAATTTCGCTAGGACTTTAAAGGTTAACCTACATTTAAGTGGTGCATAAAAAATCCATTGAATTTTCGGCATTTATTTTGTATTCTTCTCCATTGCCAAATACATGGATTAAATCTATTAGTTTTTTGGTGAATGTTTCCAGATTTTCTACGTATATCATGTTCTGTGCAAATAATGAGAGTTTTATTTCCTCCTTTCCAATTAGGATGCCCTTTTTTTATTATTATTATCTGATCACTGTGTCTAGCAGTACCAGAGCTATCTATACTAATAAAACAGAAACATGCAAATTAACCATCACTTCGCTACACCCATCAGCCAATCAGAGATAATATGCAAATTAACAAAAATATAGTGGTTAATTTGCATACATATGCATGCAACTAAGACTGAAGACAATGTACAAGGAAGAGGGTGGGAAAGCAGAAAGCAGGGCGAGGGCTGTGGTGGCATTGGGAGGGAAAGCGCAGGGGAGGTGATGGCCGTGGTGGGGGTGGCCGTGGCGGTGGGAAGAAAGTCCCCTACAACAGGCTTCGCTCCCTTCTCTGCTTCATTCAGGCCACAGGAAGCCCTATTCTTGCAGGAATAGGCCCGAGGAAGCTCAGTTCTTGCAGGAATCTTCCTGCAATGGGCCTCTAGTGTTAAATAGGAGTGCTGAAAGCAGACATCCCTGTAGGTTTGTCATGTGGCCTTCATCATGTTAAGATATGCTCCCTCTATTTCCACTTTCCTGGGAGTTTTTTGTCAAGATTTGATGTAGGATTTCATTGAAAAATTTTTTCTGTATCTATTTATAAGATCCTGTGGTTTTTGTCTTTCAAGTTGTTTATGTGATGTACCACGTCTATTGATTTGCCATTATGGTACCAGCCTTACAACCCCAGAATAAATACCACTTGTTCATTGAATGATCATTTTAACATATTTCTGGATGCAATTTGGTAATATTTTGTTGAGGATTTTAGCAACCGTGTTCACCAGGGTTATTGCCTTTTAATTCTTTCTTTTTAGAGTCTTTATTTGGTTTTAGAATTAGGGTAATGCTGGCCTCATAAAAAGAGCTTGGAAGTATTCCTTCCTCTTGATGGTTTTGGAATAGTGTGAGGAGAATAGGTGTTAGTTCTTTGAAAATTTGTTATAACCCGCTGTGAAGCCATCCAGACCTGGGCTTTTGTTTGCTGGTTTTTTATTTTTATTTTTTATTAATACTACTATTTCATCAGTTGTTGACCTGTTCAGGTTTTTTGATTCTTGGTGATTCAGTTTTGGAAGACTGCATTCTAGGCATTTGTCCATTTCATCCATATAGTCCAAGTTTGGTATATAGTTGTTGATAGAATTTCCTTACAATCCTTTGTATTTCTGTGGTATGAGTGTATAGTTCTCCGCTTTGATTTCATATTTTACTTATTTGGGTACTCACTTTTTGTTTCTTTTATTGTTTGTTTGTTTCTTTTTCTTTTTGCATTTTAATTTCTTTATTGATTGAGTTATTACTTATTTGTTCTCATTCCCCCATTATCTACATACCATCCCTCCAACTTATGCCCTTAGCCCCCTCTGTTGTCTGTGTCCACTGGTTTGGCTCATATGAATGTATACAAGTCCATTGGTTGATCTCTCTCTCTTACTCCACCCTCCACTATCTTCCCTCTGAGGTTTGACAGTCTGATTGATGCTTCCATGTCTTTGGATCTGTTTTTCTTCATCAGTTTATGCTGTTCATTATTTCCCATAGGTGAGTGACATCATGTGATATATATTTTTATCTACCTGGTTTATTTCACTTAGCATAATGCTCTCCAGTTCCAACCATGTTATTGAAAATGGTAGGAATTCCTTTTTTTAGTGCAGCATAGTATTCCATTGTGTATATGTTCCACAGTTTTTTTTTAATCCACTCATCTGCTGATGGGCACTTATTCTATTTCCAAATCTTAGCTATGGTAAATTGTGCTGCTATGAACCCAGGGGTGCATATATCATTTCTGATTGATGTTTCTGGTTTCTTGGGATTTATTTCTAGAAGTTGGATTACTAGGCAAATGGGAGTTCCCTTTTTAGTTTTTTTTGAGGAAACTCCATACTGTTCTCCAAAGTGGCTGCACCAATCTGCATTCCCACCAGCAGTGCAAAAGAGTTCCTTTTTCTCCGAATCCTCGCCAACATTTTTCTCATTGATTTGTTGATGATAGCCATTCTGACAGATGTGAGATGGTACTGTACTGTCACTTTGATTTGCATCTCACAGTTAATTAGTGACTTTGAGCATCTTTTCATATTTTTCTTGGCCTTCCTTCAGTCTTCTTTCAAAAAGTTTCTATTTAGGTCCATTGCCTATTTCTTGATTGGATTGTTTATCTTCCTTTTATTAAGTTGTATGAGTTAACTGTAAATGTTGGAGATTAAACCCTTATCAGTGATAACATTAGCAAATATTTCTCCCTTGTAGTGTTCTTTCTTGTTGTTTTGTTGATGGTTTCCTTTGCTGTGCAGAAGATTTTTATTTTGATGTAGTCCATTTGTTTGTTTTCTCTTTAGATTCCATTGCCCTAGGAGCAGTATCAGTGAAGAAGTTCCTTTGGCATATGTCTAAGATTTTGCTGCCTGTGTATTCCTCTAGTATTTTTATGGTTTCTCATCTTATATTTAAGTTCTTTATCCATTTTGAGTTTATTTTTGTGTAGAGTGTGAGCTGGTGGTCTAGTTTTATTTTTTACATGTATCTGTCCAATTTTCCCAACACCATTTATTAAAGAGACTATCTTCATTCCATTGTATGTTTGTGCCTCCTTTGTTGAATATTAATTGGGCATAGTGGTTTGGGTCATTATCTATATTCTTTATTCGATTCCATGGTCTCTATGTCTGTTCTTGTGCTGGTACCAAGCTGTTTTGAGAACAGTGGCTTTGTAATACAGCTTGATATCTGGCATTGAGATCCCACCTACTTTGTTCTTCTTTCTCAGGATTGCTACAGATATTCAGGGTCTTTTTTTTTTTTTTTTTTAATCTTTATTGTTCAGATTATTACAGTTGTTTCTCCTTTTCCCCTCCATAGGTCCCCTCTACCCGGTTCCCACTCCACCCTCTGCTCTTTCCTCCCCTACACTGTTCTCATCCGCAGGTGTATGATTTTTGTCTCTTCCCATAACCTCCAGACCCCTGTCCCTGAGAATTATCAATTCACTCCCATTCTATGCCCCTGATTCTATTATATTCACCAGTTTATTCTGTTCCTCACATTTTTAATTCACTTGATTTGGTGGGCTTTGGTGCTCACGGAGTCTGCCTCTTGAATGTGTCACTTATGGATGTGAGGAGTTGAAATCTGGTGTCTCACACTGCCCACTAGATACACTGGCTTCTGGATCTCCAATGGGGTGCAGGTCAGCTATTGTCTGAGGCCACCCAGCAGGAGCCACAGCGAGAACTACAGTTTTCTCCTCTTTACTTGGGGTTTGGAGGTTTTGGAGTTGCCTGACCAGAGCTGCAGTTTGTTAGATTAAGCTGAGATAGGGCAGGCCTTTTATATGCAAAAGCTGCCCCATGGTGCTTGGGTGGGTTTGTAGATTGTGCAGGACGGGGTCTCAGGGAGTCACTGGGCTAGGGTGTGGCAAACAGTGATGGCTGCCAGTCAGCCGTCTCTGTGTCTCCATGTTTCTAAGTCCCCGCATCCCGCACCCCAGCACAGTAAACAATGATTGGTGTATGCATCTCTGCAAAGAAGCCACCCTCACTTTGTGACACGATGGCAGACAGTCCAGCTTCTCCCTATAGGAATTTGGGTCCCCAGCATCTGCCCAGAAACTGGAGTTCACAGTAATCAGGAGCTTGTCTCCCTTTAGGTTGAAAAAAGCAGTGCACACAGACACCCACCCCCAACCCTATTCGCGCACCTCCGTACCTCACCTTTTCAGCACTTGTGCATGTCTCAATGCTCTTTTCTCTTTCCTTCTAGTTGTAGAACTTCCACTCATCCAGCTTTCCTGTGGTTCTGGGTGATAGACGTTTTGACTTTCAGTTATAGTTTTGAAATTGTTGTGTGGATTTTCTATGTACAGTATCATGTCATCAGCGAATAATGACAGTTTTACTTCCTCTTTTCCAATTTGGATGCCTTTTATTTCTTCTTCTCTGATAGCAATGTCTAGTACTTCAAGTACTATGTTGAAAAGGAGTGGTGAGAGTGGCCATCCCTGTCTCGTTCCCGTTTTTAAGGGAAATTCTTTGTTTCTTGATGTGTTTGGATAATGGTTCATCAGTTTTATTTACCTTTTCAAAGAACCAGGTCTTTTAAAAATAATAATAATAATAGTTATTTATTTTTTTCATGTATTATATATGTGCCTTATTTCTTTTTGAAAGTATTACATATGTTGATTACTATTGTATATCCATGCTTCAATCACTCTGGATCCACTCTGTTTATCAGTTTATTTTGTTACTTAGATTCCACATATGAGTGCAATCATGGTATACTTGTTTTTCTCTGATTATTTCACTAAGCATGATACTGACCCCTCCATGCTGTCTCATAGGGTAAGAGATTCCTTTTTTATTTATTTATTTATTTATCTTTTTTACTGCTGCCTAGTATCCCATGGTATAAATGTACCACATCTTTTTATCAACTGATGGGCACTTGGGTTCTTTCCAGATATTAGCTCTTGTAAATTGTGATACTATCAACACAGAGGTACCTACTTTCTTTCTGATTGATGTTTCCAGTTTCTTAGGATACTTTTATAAAAGAGGGGTCATGGGTCAAATGGCAGATCCATATTTAATTATTTAAGGGAACTTTATGCTGTTTTCCATAACAGCTGCACCAGTCTGCATTCCCACCAGCAGTGTGCTAGGGTTCCATTTTCTCTACATCCTGGCCAGCACTTGTTTTTTGTTGATTTGTTGATAGTAGCCATTCTGACAGGTGTGAGATGGCAGCACATTGTCCTTTGGATTGGCATTTTTAGGATGAAATGTGACTTTGAGCATTTATTCATATTGTTTCTGGGCCATCTATATGTCCTCTTTGGAGTAGTGTCTGTTTAGGTGCTTTGCGCATTTTTTAATTGGATTGTTTGTCTTCCTTTTGTTAAGTTGTATGAGTTTCTCATATATTCTGGATAGTAACCCTTTAGCAGATGTATGATTGCCAAATATGTTCTCCCATACAGTGAGCTCCATTTTCGTCTTGTTGATGGTTTCTTTTGCTGTGCAGAAACTTTTTATTTTGACATATTCCCTTATGGTTTTTTATTGTGTCTCTCCCCCCCCCCCCCCCCCCCCCCATTTATTTCCTTTGGCCTAGGACAGTGGTTGACAAACCACAGCTCACAAGCCACATGTGGCACTTTGGCCGCTTGAGTATTCTAACGCCACTTCTTCAAAAAAGACTCACCAACTTCTGCGCATGGACCACAAAGTTTCAGTTACACTGTACATGTGCGCCTACACATGGTATTTTGTGGAAAGCCACACTTAAGGGGACAAAGAGCCACAAAGTCTCGCGAGCTGCGGTTTGCGGCCACTGCCCTAGGAGATGTATCTGTAAACATTTTACTGCAAGAGATTTTGCTGCCTATGTTTTTTTATAGGACTATTAGGTTAATCAATTTCTATTAAAGTCATTTTTCCTTTTGTGTTTATTCTCATGTAGGGTGCATATTGGTGGTTGCTTTCATTTTTTTGCATGTATGTTTCCAATTTTCTCAGCACCATTTATTGAAGAGACTGTCTTGACTCCATTGTATGCTCTTGCCTCCTTTGCCAAATATTAATTATGCATAATGACTTGGGTCGATTTGTGAGTTCTATGTTCTGTTCCTTTGATCTCTATGCTTGTCCTTTTGTCAGTACCAGGCTGTTTTGATTATGATGGCTTTGTAGCATAACTTGAAATATCAGGTATTGTGATCCTCCAACGTTGCTCTTCTTCTTCAAGATTTCTACAACTATTCGGCGTCTCTTTTGGTTCCATATTTTTGAAGTATTTGTTGTAGACTGTGAGATATGTAGTTGGTATTTTAATAGGGATTACATTGATACAGTCTACATAGAGATTGCCATGGGTAGTATTGACTTTTTAATGATGTTGATTCTACCAACCCATATACATATTCTTCCACCTGTTTTTGTCTCCTTCAATCTCATTTTTTAGCATCCTATAGTTTTCCAAATACTGGTCTTTTGTCTCCTCCATTAAGTTTAGTCTTAAGTATCTTAATTTTTTTTTTTTTTGCGGTACATGGGTTTGGTTTTTTAGTTTCTCTTTCTGAGAATTCACTACTGGTGTATAAAAAAGCCATTGATTTTGGGTTGTTGATTTTCTATCCTGATTTATTGCCAAATTCATGAACTAAATCTAGTAGATTTTTGGTGGAATCTTCAGGTTTTTCTGTGTACAATGTCATGTCCTGTGACAAACAACAAATACCGTGTTTCCGCGAAAATAAGACATCCTCCGAAAATAAGACCTACTTACAGGTTTCCTTCTGAGTGAAATATAAGGCATCCCCCCAAAAATAAGGCCCCCCCCCAGGCTAAACATGAGAGATTTGGTCCACTGATTCTGAAAGAAATGGAGTCACAAGAAATTCACCAGGAAGTTCAGGAATTGGATTGTTATGATGATGTTCCAGAAGATGATGACATGATTGTCATTGAATAAATGAGTAAATTCTTGATGCTGTAGTATTCACAGTTTGTCTGGTTTGTGTTGACAACTACCATACTACCGTACCGTATACAGGTAATAAATTCCCTTTATTTTCATTTAACAATAAATGTGTACCATATTCTTCTACATGGAAAAATAAGACATCCCCTGAAAATAACACTTAGCGCATCTTTGGGAGCAAAAAATAATATAAGACACTGTCTTATTTTGGGGGAAACAGGGTAGTCTTTTTCCTGTTCTTAGGGGAAATGGTTTTAGTTTTTCCCAGTGAGTGTGCTGTTCACTGTAGCTTTGTCATATGTGGCCTTCATCATGTTAAGATATGCTCCCTCTATTCTCAGTTTCTGGGAGTTTTTATCACTATTGGGAGTAGGATTTCACTGAATGCTTTTTCTGCATCTATTTATAAGATCATGTGATTTTTTTCTTTCAATTTGTTTATGTGATGTACCACATCTATTAATTTGGGAATATTGTACCAGCCTTGTGACTCGGGAATAAATACTGCTTGTTCATGGAATATGATTGTTATAACATCGTGCTGGATGCAATTTGGTAATATTTTGTTGAAGATTTTCACAATCATATTCTTCAGGGATATTGGCCTGTAATTCTCTTTCTTTGTACTGTCTTTATCTGGTTTTGAAATTTGGCTAATGCTGGCCTCATAAAAAGAGCTTGGAGGTGTTCCCTCCTCTTGGATGTTCTGTAATAGTTTGAGGAATATAGATCTTAATTCTTTTTTGAAGGTTTGATAAAACTCCCAGACGAGGGTTTTTGTTTGCTGGGAGTTTTTTGATTACTGCTTCTATTTCTTCAGTTGTTCTTGGCCAATTCAGGTTTTTTTATTCTTCCTGATTCAGTTTTGGGAGAGTATTTTTCTAGGCATTTGTTCATTTCTTCCACATTGTCCAGCTTGTGGGCATACAGTTCTTCAGAGTATTTCCTTAGAATCCTTTGTATTTCTGGGTGTCAAGGGGTAGTTTTCCTCTTTGGTTTCTGTTTTTATTTATTGGGGTCCTCTCTCTTTGTTTCTAGATGAGTTTGGATGATGGTTCATCAATTTTGTTTATCCTTTCAAATAACCAGCTCTTTAAAAAATAATAAATAATAATAATTCTTTATTTCTGAAAGTATTATATGTGTTCTCTTCCCCCTTTACCCCTCCCCTCCCCAATTGAATCCTCCAGGTTCCTTGTCCACTCCCATGGATATATATATATATATATATATATATATATATATATATATATATGTCTTTGGTTGCTTGCCTCACAGCCACCACACCTCCTCCACCTTCCCTCTGAGATTGCACACTCTGTTCCATGCTTCCATGTGTCAGGATCCACTCCATTCATCAGTGTTCTTTGTTTACTTAGATTTAACATATGAGTGCAATGATGTGATACTTACCTTTCTCTGACTGACTTATTTCACTCAGCATGATACTCTCCAGGTCCCTCCATGCTGTCTCACAGGGAAAAGATTTTTTAAAAATATATATTTAATTGATTTTTTACAGAGAGGAAGAGAAAGGGATAGAGAGTTAGAAACATCGATGAGAGAGAATCATTGATCATCTGCCTCTTGCAAACCCCCTATTGGGGATGTGCCCGCAACCAAGGTACATGCCTTTGACCAGATTGAACCTGGGACCTTTCAGTCGCAGGCCGACGATCTATCTACTGAGCCAAACTGGTTTCAGTTAGATTTCTTTTTTAACTGCTGCATAGTGTTTTGTGGCTGAATGGATGCTTTGAGTTTCTTAGGATATATTCCTAGAATTGGGATCACTGGGTCAAATGGCAGATCCATTTTAATTATTTGAGGAAACTCCATACTGTTTTCTATACTGGCTGCACCAGTCTGCATTCCCACCAGCAGTGTCTAGGGTTCCCTTTTCTCCACATCCATGCCAGCACTTGTTATTTGTTGATGATAGCCATTCTGAGTTATTACCTCATTGTTCTTTCGATTTGCATTCTCAGATAAATAGTGACTTTGAGCATTCGTATGTTTCTTGGCCATCTGTATGTCCTTTCTGGAGAAGTCTATTTAGGTGCTTTGCCCATTTTCTAATTGGATTTGTTTGTATTCCTTCTGTTAAGTTGTATGAGTTCCTCATATAATCTGGATAGTAACCCTTTATCAGATGTATCATTGCCAACATGTCCTCCCGTACAGTGGGCTTCATTTTCATTGTGTTGATGGTCCTTTGCTGTGCAGAAGCTTGTATTTCAACTAGTCCCATTTCCTTATTTTCTCCTTAGTTTCCTTTCCCCTAGGACAGTGTTTCCTAACGTGTGGTACGCATACCCCCAGGGTTACGGAAAGAGTTTGGTGGGGGTACGTGTTGCACCGGAGTTTGGTGGGGATGTGCACTGCACCGTGCTTAGCTGTGCCTAATTCTACGTTCTCATGAGTACGAGGAGTACTCAGCGTTACGAAAATTATAGAGCGGGCACACATATGTCAGAAGTTTGGGAAACACTGCCCTAAGAGATGTATCTATAAATATATTGCTGTAAGAGATGTCTGAGATTTTGCTTCCTATGGTTTCTTCAAGGACTTTTAAGGTTAACCGACTTATATTTAAGTCTGTTTTTCATTTTCTCTTTATTCTTGTGTGCGGTGCATCTTGGTGGTTAGTTTTATTTTTTGCATGTTTCTGTCCAATTTTCCCAGCACCATTTATTAGAGAGACTGTCTTGACTCCATTGTATGTTTTTCCCTCCTTTGTCAAATATTAATTGTGCATAATGGCTTGGGTTGATTTGTGAGTTTTCTGTTCTTTTCTTTTGATTTCTATGCCTATCCTTGAGCCAGTACCGGGCTGTTTTGATTATGGTGGCTTTGTAGTATAACTTGAAATATCTGTTATTGTGCTTCCTCCAACGTTGCTCTTCTTTCTCATGATTTCTGTAGCTAATCATGGTCATTTTTGGTTCCATATAATTTTTGAAATATTTGTTCTAGATATGTGAAATATGCCATTGATATTTTAATAGTGATTGCATTGAATTGGTAGCTTGCTGGAGGTAGTAGGGACATTTTAATGATGTTGATTCTACCAACCTATTAACATGGTATATCCTTCCATCTGTTTTATCTCCTTTGTTCTCTTTTTTTCAGAGTCTTGTAGTTTTCAAGTTCTACAAAATAATACAGTTCTTTTGCCTCTTTGGTTAAGTTTATCCCTAAGTGTCTTAATTTTTATGTTGCAGTGGTAAATGGGATTGCATTTTTTGTTTCTCTTTCTGAGAATTCATTATTGGTGTAAAAAAAGCCATTGATTTTTGGGTGTTGATTTTGTATCCTGCTCCATTGCCAAATCCATGGATTAAGTCTATTAGTTTTTTTTATGGAGTCTTCCGGATTTTCTATGTACAATGTCACGTCCTGTGCAAATAATGAGAGTTTTATTTCCTCATTTCCAATTAGGATGCTGTTTTTTTCTTCTGTTTGTGTGATCTCTGTGGCTAGTACTTCCAGGGCTATGTTGAGAGTGGTGAAAGCGGACATCCCTGCCTTGTTCCTGTTCTTAGGGGAAATGGTTTTAGTTTTTGTCCATTGAGTATGATGCTCGCTGTAGGTTTGTCATATGTGGCCTTCATCATGTTGAGATATGCTCCCTCTATTACCACTTTCCTGGGAGTTTTTATTTTTATTTTTTATTTTATTTTTTTTTAATCAAGATTTGGTGTAGGATTTCATTGAAAATTTTTTCTGCGTCTATTTATAAGATCATGTGATTTTTGTCTTTCAAGTTGTTTATGTGATGTACCACGTCTATTGATTTGCCATTATGGTACCAGCCTTGCATCCCCAGAATAAATACCACTTGTTCATTGAATCTGATCATTTCAACATATTTCTGAATGCAATTTGGTAATATTTTGTTGAGGATTTTAGCAACCATGTTCACCAGGGTTATTGCCTTTTAATTCTCTTTCTTTTTAGTGTCTTTATTTGGTTTTTGAATTAGGACAGTGCTGGCCTCATAAAAAGAGCTTGGAAGTGTTCCTTTCTCTTGGATGTTTTGGAGTAGTGTGAGGAGAGTAGGTGTTAGTTCTTCTTTGAAAGTTTGCTATAACCCCCTGTGAAGCCATCCAGACCTGGGCTTTTGTTTGCTGAGATTTTTTGATTACTGCTTCTATTTCTTCGTTGTTGTTGGCTTATTCATGTCTTTTTATTTTTATTTTTATTTTATTCTTGGTGACTCAGTTTTGAGATACTGTATATTTCTAAGAGTTTGTCCATTTCAATCACATTGTCTAGCTTGTTGGCATATCGTTGTTGATAGGGCTTCTTTACCATCCTTTGCATTTTTTCAGTGTGACTGGGTAGGACTCCATTTTGGTTTCTGATGTTATTTATTGGATCCTCTTTCTTTGTTTCTTGATATGTTTGGATAACAGTTCATCAATTTGTTTATCCTTTCAAAGAACCAGCTCTTTTAAAAAATAATGGTAGTAGTTTTTTTATTTTTCAAAGTATTAAATATGTCCCTCTTCCACCCCTCCCTCCCCTATTGAATCCTCCAGGCTGCCTTTTTCCACTCCCATGGATATATGTATAGGTCTTTGGTTCATTACCTCTCACCCCACTACCTCTCCTGTCCTCCCCTCTGAGATTCTATACTCTGTTCCATGCTTCCATGACTCTGGATTCACTCCGTTCATCAGGGTTTTTTTGTTACTGAGATTTCACCTATGAGTGCAATCTTGTGATACTTGTCTTTTGCTGATTATTTCAGTTAGCATGACACTTTTCACATCCCTCCATGCTGTCTCAGAGGTTAAAATTTTTTAAACTGCTGCAGAGTATTCCATGTGTAAATGTACCACAGCTTTTTATCCACTCAGCTACTGATGGGCACTTGGGCTGTTTCCAAGTAAATTGTGCTGCTCTGAGCATAGGGGTGCATACCTTCTTTCTGATTGGTGCTTCAAGTTTTTTAGGATATATTCCCAGAAGTGAGATCACGGGGTCATATGGCAGATCCACATTTAGTTATTTAAAGAAACTCCATACTGTTTTCCATAATGGCTGCACCAGTTTGCATTCCCACCAACAATGTACTAGGGTTCCCTTTTCTCCACATCCTCTCCAGCACTTGTCTTTTGTTGATTTGTTGATAGTAGCCATTATGACAGGTGTGAGATGGTACCTGATTGTCCTTTAGATTTTCATCTCTCAGATGAATAATAACTTTGAGCATTCTTTCATATGTCTCTGGGCCATCTGTCTATTTAGGTCCTTTGCCCATTTTTTAATTGGATTGTTTGTCTTTGTTAAGTTGCATGAGTTTCTTATATATTCTGATAGTAACCTTTTATCAGATGTATCATTGCCAAATATGTTCTTCCATACAGTGGGCTCCCTTTTCATCTTGTTGATGGTTTCCTTTTCTGAGCAGAAGCTTGTATTTTATGTAGTCCCATTTCTCTATTTTCTCCTTTGCTTCCATTGCCTTAGGACAGTGGTAGGCAAACTCATTAGTCAACAGAGCCAAATATCAACAGTACAATGATTGAAATTACTTTTGAGAGCCAAAGTTTTATATATATATAAAGAGAGGTAATGAACCAATATATATATAGTTGATTTTCTTTTTTACAGAGAGGACGAGAGAGGGATAGAAAGTTAGAAACATCAATGAGAGAGAATCATCAATCAGCTACCTCTTGCACATCTCCTACTGGGGATGTACCCACAACCAATGTACATACCCTTGATAGGAATCAAACCTGGGACCTTTCAGTCCACAGGCCGACGCTCTATCCACTGAGCCAAACCGGTTTCGGCAAGTGAGAGAACCAAAATTTTTAAACATAAACTTTTTCTAACGCCACTTCTTCAAAATAGACTCATGCAGGCCATGGTATTTTGTGTAAGAGCCACACTCCAGGGGCCAAAGCTTCACGTGGCTCACAAGCCGCAGTTTTGCTGACCATGGCCCTAGGAGATTTATCTGTAAACATATTGTCGCAAGAGATGTCTGAGATTTTGCTGCCTATGGTTTCTTTCAGGACTTTTAAGGTAAATCAACTTACAGTTAAGTCTTTTTTCTTTTTGTGTTTATTCTCATGTAGGGTGTATGTTGGTGGTTACTTTCATTTTTTTGCATATATGTGTCAAATTTTCCCAGCACCATTTCTTGACTCCATTCTATGCGCTTGCCTCCTTTGCCAAACATTAATTGTGTGTAATGGCTTGGGTTAATTTGTGAGTTCTCGGTTCTGTTCCTTTGATATCTATGCTTGTCCTTGTGCCAGTACCAGGCTGTTTTGATTACAGTGACTTCGTAGTATAACTTGAAATATTTGTTGTTGTGATACCTCCAACTTCGTTTTTCTTTCTCAAGATTTCTGCAGCTATTTGGGGTCTCTCTTGGTTCGAAATAAATTTTTGAAGTATTTGTTCTAGACTGTGAAGTATGTGGTTGGTATTTAATAGGGAATGCATTGAATCTGTAGCTTGCTGTGGGTAGTATGGACATTTTACTGATGTTGATTCTACCAACCCATATACACGGCATATTCTTCCACCTGTTTTTGTCTCCTTCAGTCTCATTTTTCCAGCATCATGTAGTT
The DNA here is from genome assembly GCF_014108245.1 of Pipistrellus kuhlii. Taxonomy (NCBI): domain Eukaryota; kingdom Metazoa; phylum Chordata; class Mammalia; order Chiroptera; family Vespertilionidae; genus Pipistrellus; species Pipistrellus kuhlii. The sequence continues at coordinate 890,254 of NW_023425566.1, forward strand.
TCCCAAATACAGGTCTTTTGCCACTTCTATTAAGTTTAGTCCTAAGTATCTTAATTTTTTTTTATTGCAATGTTACATGGGATTGCTTTTTTAAATTCTTTTTCTGAGAATTCATTACTGCTGTATAAAAAAGCCATTGATTTTGGGGTGTTGATTTTGTATCTTGCTCCAGTGCCAAATTCATGGATTAAATCTAGTAGATTTTTTGTGCAATCTTCAGGGTTTTCTATATACAATGCCATGTCCTATGCAAATAATGAGAGTTTTACTTCCTCCTTTCCAATTTGGTGCCTTTTTTTCTTCTTGTTATGTGATTGTTGAGGCTAGGACTTGCAGGGCTATGTGGAATAAGAGTGGTGAAAGAGAACATACCTGCCTTTTTCCTGTTCTTAGGGGCAATGGTTTTAGTTTTTGCCCAGTGAGTGTGCTGTTCACTGTAGGTTTGTCATATGTGGCCTTCATCATGTTGAGATATGCTCCCTCTATTACCATTGTGCTGGGAGTTTTTATCCAAATTGTGAGTAGGATTTTGCTGAAAGCTATTTCTGCATCTATTTATAAGATCATGTGATTTTTTTTTCTTTCAATTTGTTTATGTGATGTACCACGTCTATTGATTTGGGAATATTGTACCAGCCTTGAATCCCTAGAATAAATCCCACTTGTTCTTGAAGTATGATTGTTTAACATAGTGCTGGATACAATTTGGTAATATTTTTTGAGGTTTTTAGCAACCTGTTCATCAAGGATATTGGCCTGAAATTCTTTTTCTTTATAGTGTCTTTATCTGGTTTTGGAATTAGGGTGACGCTGGCCTCATAAAAGAGCTTGGAAGTGTTCCTTCCTCTTAGATGTTGTGGAATAGTGTGAGGAGTAGAGGTTTAGTTGTTTTTGAAGGTTTGATAAAAGTCTCAGACCAGGCCTTTTGTTTGCTGGGCGTATTTTGATTACTGCTTCTATTTCTTCAGTTGTTGTTGGCAGCTCAGGGTTTTTATTCTTCCTGATTCAATTTTGGAAAACTCTATTTTTCTAGGAATTTACCATTTCTTCTACATTGTCCAGTTTGTTGGCATATCGTTGTTGATAGTATTTGTTTTGTTTTGTTTTGTTTTGTTTTGTTTTGTTACAATCCTTTGTATGTCTGTGGTGTCAGTAGTTAGTTTTTCCGCTCTCGTTTCTGATTTTGTTCATTGAGGTCCTCTCTCTTTTTTTCTTGATGCTTCTGACGAACTTTTCATCCATTTTGTTTATCCTTTCAATGCACTGTCTCTTGGTTTCATTGTTGTTGTTGTTTTATTGTTTTTAAGTCTCTATGCCATTTATTTCTGCTCTCTTCTTCATTATTTCCTCCTTCTACTTACTCCGGGCTTTTCTTATCCTTCCTTTTCTTTTTCTTGTGTTGTATTGTTAAATAGTTTATTTTTGACTTTTCTTGTTTTTTTGAAGGAGGCCTGTGGTGCCATGAACTTTTCTTTCTGGAGTGTTTGTGTCAGAGATTTGGGGTAGTTGTGTGTTCATTTTCATTGTTTTCAGTGCAAGTTTTGATTTATTTCTTGATCTCTTTGGTAACCCATGCATTTTTTAATTACATGCTACTTAGTCTCCATGTGTTTGAATGTTTTTCAGTGTTATTACACTGTTGATTTCTAATTTCATTTCACTGTGATCTAAATAGATAGTTGATGTGATTTCAATGTTCTTAAACTTGTAGAGACTTGTTTTGTGTCCTAACTTGTGGTCTATCTTTGTGAATCATCCTTCTGCACTTGAGAGAATGTATATTCTGCAGCTTTCAGGTGAAATGTTCTATGATACCAATTAAATCCATCTGATCCACATGTTCCTTGAAGTCACTATTTCCTTGCTAAGTTTTCGTTTGGAAGATCTGTCCAGTGAAGTCAGCAGGGTGTTTAAGTCCCCTACTGTGACTGGATTGTTGTCTATCTCTCCCTTAAAGTCCTCTAGATGTTTGTTGTTGTTGTTTAATATATTTAGGTGTTCCTATACTGGGTGCATATATGTTTACCAGGATTATATCCTCTTTTTGGATCAATCCCTTTAGTATTATGTGGTGATTTTTGTTGTCTCAGGGCCTTATTTTGAAGTCTATTTTGTCATATATGAGTATTGCTATTCCAGGTCTTTTCTATTTGCTTGTGAAATTTTTCCCTTCCTTCACACTCATCCTGTGTGTGTATTTTATTGTGAGGTGGTCCTTGTAGATAGCATATAGTTGGATCATGTTTTTGTAACTATTTAGCTACTGTATGCCTTTTTTTTTTTTTTTGAGCATTTAATCCATTTACATTTAGGATTATTATTGGTAGGTGCTTGTTTATTGCCATTGTAATTCTATGTGCCTATCTTTCTCTTCCTGTTTCTTCTTCTCATTACAGCAGTCCCTTTAGCATTTCTTATAATGCTGGCTTGGTGGTGATGTACTCCTTTAGCATTTTTTTTTTCCAGAAAACTCTCTATTTCACTGTCTATTTTGAATGATAGTCTTGCTGGATACAGTAATCTTGGTCTCAGATCCTTGCTTTCCATTACCTTGAGTACTCCATGCCATTCTTCTGGGCTGTAGAGTTTCTGATGAAAATCAGGTGTCAGCCTATTGGAGCTCCTTTTTTTTTTTCTTTTCAATTTTTTTAATTTTTTATTGATTAAGGTATTACATGTATACATATCTTCCCATTGCCTCCTCCACCCCACTCCCATAGATGGCCTCACCCCCCAATGTCTTGTGTCCTTGGAGCTCCTTTCTAGGTAACAGTTTACTTTTTTGTTGCTGCCTGTAAAATTCTCTCTTGGTCTTTAATTTTTGCCATTTTAATTATGATGTGTCTGGGTATGGGCCTATTTGAGTTCTTCTTGCTTGGAGTTCTCTGTGCCTCTTGGACTTTGTGACTTTTGCCTGTACCATGTTGAGGAAATTTTTTGCTATTATTTCTTCAAACATGTTCTCTCTGCCTTTCTCCCTTTCTGCCTCTTCTAGCACACCTGCTATTCTAATATTGTTATGTTTCTCGTTGTCCCATAGCTCCCTTAAGCTATCTTCCTTTTTTAAAATTGATTTTTCTTTATAGTTCTCTGATTGAGTGATTTTTTTCAACCTTGTATTCTAATTTACTGATTCGATCCTCAGCTTCCCCTAATCTGCTGTTTATTCCTTCCTATCCTTTATTTGTGCAATGTCACTCTTTACTTCTGTTTTCAAAATTACTATATCTTTTCTCATTCTGTTGAGCATCTTTACCATCATTATTCTAAACTGTGTATCAGATAAATTTCTTACCTTCCTTTTATTTATCTCTTCTTGAGAATTCTCTTGTACTTTCATTTAGGGATTGTTTCTTTATCTCCTCATTTTGGCTGCTTGTTTGGGTCTGTGATTATATATTAGGTAGATCTGCTATGCTTCTCTATCTCTGAAGCTGGACAGTGTCAAACTCTGTTTTTTGTTACTTTGGTCAGGCAAAGAATCAAAGACTCCAGATACTACTTCTGCCTACAGACTGACAGGATTTTGTCTTGAATTGACTTCAGGCAATAGTCCACAGTTGTGTCAAGAGGGTTTTGTGTTTGTTTTTTTATCATTGTGGGGCAATTGCTTCTGCTGGGGGGCTAATTTTTATTCCAAGTCTCTTAGTGGACCTGAGCAACTGTGCACCATGGGACAAGATGTTTTCCAATAAGGTGGATCAGCTATCTTCCCCCCAGAAAAGGTCACCTGTATAGCAAATGTTTGAGTGAGAAAGATGACCTCACAGTGTGAGGGAATGACTCAGCACTGGAAACTGGGCTGTCTGCCTTCTGAGCTCTAACTCCAGAGCCCCCAATCATGTCTTCTGCTCATACAGTTCTAGTCCACTTTGCCCTCCCTCTGCTGGAGCACAAGGTGATTCCACAAGGAATTTTGTGAGTTGGCCCTTTAAGAGGGTACCTGGATTTCCAGCTGACTCTCCCTGGCAGGCAGCAACCCTGCTGTTTTTCACAGCCAGATGTCATGTGGGCACCCTTTTCAGTTCTGGTGCTGTCTGCTGGGGGCTCAGCTAGGGGATTAGACCTCATAGTTCTCAGTGGGAACCTCTCACAGCTGAGATAAGTCTCTGAAATGTGTGGGAGCCTGTGAGCGCTTTCACGCCTCCATCTCTCCTACTTGTCTCTATGTGGTCTCAGAGAGTCTTCCTTTGATTACTCAGGAAATTTTCCTGTATTTTAGTTGTAATTCTAGTTTGGTCCTGGGAGCATTTCCATGCAGCATCCACCTACTCCGCCGCCATTTTTAATCTCCTCCCCAAAGACATAATTTTTTAAAACCTTTGATGGCCAAAAGACTGAGTTTGCACCCGAGGGCATTCTAAGTTTTTTACAAGGCTCATGAATTTTAATTCCAGACTCTTCTCATCTGAAAGCTGCAGTCACTTATACAGTCTGAGGTTTATTCCTTCATCTTCCATGGAAACTGCATTGCTTTGTTTTACAAGTCCATCGCAAACATGGGAAGGCTGCTGTGATCTAGACCTTGAACTAGATAGACTGCAGAGACATGGAGATGGACACAGCAAGCTCTGTCCTTGAGGGGCTCACACTGTGGGGAAGTGAAGTCCTGATTTGTGCAGTGGGCCTGGAATGCAGGGTCTGAGGGGAGTGACTTCTGAGGCAGTGTGGGGTTGAGAGGAGGACAGGGGCTGGGGTGGGTCTTAAAGGACAAGAGGAAACCCTTCCAGGCACAGAAGCCTGTAGAATGGACACTTCACGTATGGTTTATGTCATATGCAATTCAAAGAACACGGACATTGGGGAACAGAAAGCCCAGATCCTGAAGTGCCTCGTAAGCCAGACTGAGGGTTTGGGTTACATTCCAGGGAGATAGGGAAGCCATGAAAAGGTTTTGAAATGGATGACAAGGGCAGCCGGGTGATGAATTTGGGTCAATGTAAAGGGCATGTCAGGTGGAGGAGCTGGTTACAGGGAAGGTTGGCTAACCAGGCGGAAGTCCCAAAGGTCTGATTTAGGACAGTGGGCATGTGGTGGGAGAGGTGGGGGAGGAATTCAGAGACATTTCCAAAATGGAGTCTATGGGGTACAGTGCCCACTGGCATGAGAGGAGGAAAGAAAGGGGCTGGCAGTGACTCCTGGTCTCCGCACCAGGGCTGGATGGCTTGTGAAGGCTCTGCCTGAGGCTTGTGTCAGTTGCCAGGAGGACGTGGCTCCCCCAGCAGCCCTGAGTACCCGATGGAGACTCCTTGCAGTAGCAGATATGGCAGTGGTGTGTGACCTTGGGCCGGCCAGACACACTGCTGGGGCTCTACCTCCTCTTGTATCTTAGGGGATAACAGTCTGACCATCCTCCCAGGGGTTTTGATGGCTAGAGGAGTTAAACCACGTAGATTGGTCGGGGCCGGCTGGTGTGGTGAGCACTGTGAAAGGCCATTGTTTTTGTTCTGATGGGATGACATGCCCACATGTCTGTCTCCCTGTCACTCTGTGGGCTTCTGGGGGCCGGTGTCTGGCCTGGCCTCTGTCCTGCAGCACCGTGGACACCCATCGCCAAGAGAGAATGGAGGGGCGATCCGGGCCCCGCTTTCTCAGCATTCCCCACCGAGCAGTCATCCTTCCCCTCCAGGCCCGTGTGGTGTGCCTGTGCCACCTGCTCCCTCCCGCCCTCCCAGGTGACTTTTAAAGGAACACATTTACAAAGTCACGGCTCCTGTAGGGTCACTTAAAGTGCACAGAGAAAGGGGCCCGTCAACAACACCCAGGGCCGCCTCCAACTTCTCTAAAAGCCAGATTTTGCATTTGAGGAAAATTACTCCTGTGCCTGCCGTGGGCCACTGTTATCGACTGGGAGCATAATTTTGTGACATTAACAAAAATGACCCCTTTTACCGCTCTGTAAATGTCCTTGGCCTGCAGAACGCAGGCTTGACCTTCAGAGAAACTGAGGTTTCACAGGGGGACCTTTTCACCTGCGATCCCCAGGGCGGGAGCTCCTCCGGGCGGAAGGAACCTGCGCCTGCCTGGGGGGGCCATCCAGCTCCTCCTTGGGGCTCTGGCTGAAGCTGCCGGTGTTTCTGTGCTGCTCCTCTGGGCCGTTTCTCCTTCCATTTCACCAGGCATTGTCTTCCTGGAGGCAGGTGGCCTGTGGTGCCCGGATACCCCTCCGGCCTCCTGCCTCCTGGCTTGGACTGCCTGCGGGTCCTCTTTCGTGAGGAGTGGCAGGATCCAGGATGTCCTCTGTGGTGGCCTTTTCCCCTACAGAGAAATCTCAGGTCTTCATGACATTAAGACAGGAAGAGGAGGGAGCATGTGAGGATGAGGAGGGGAGGAAGATAAAGAGCTGTTCTGCTCTCCATTACAGGGAACCGAGGGAACATGGTCTTTGTGTTTGGCCTCTCTGGACAGGACCTAGGGTCACCCCAGATGGCTAGACACAGACTCCCTGCAGGCTCCAGTCTGAACCTGCGAAGGGGGTGCCACCCAGGAGCGGGCAGAGTGGCAGCGGAGGCCTCAGCAGTCACTGCCAGGAGCTAATGCAAGGCATAAATCATCCATCGCCTCCAGAGTGACTTTCAGAGTTGTCGGAATGGAATAATTAAAATTGATACTATAGGAGAAAGCGTGCCTGCCGTCACAGGCTCGCCTCCCTGACAGCTCCCACCATGCGCGTCGTCTGCCCGCCGGGCTTCGCTGCGGGCGTCCCTCTGTGGCGCACAGGCCTGGCGGGCGCCGGGAGCGCTGGCCACAGTGATTGGCTCCAGGCCGGCCTCTGTGGGGACGTGGTGTCTTGGTGGCTCACCTTTGCGCCATCAGACACAGAACCAAACCGGTCCTGGTGACCACAGACAAGTAACTGTTGGAACCCACCAAGACTGTCACCGTTTCTGTGCCTCAAGTGGCCCCACAGGGACAAAGCGAGAATTCACCCATCGCCAGCTGGGCATTGAGGAGCTGCGTGAGGGAGGCTCTATGTGGGAGGGTTCCTGGCAGAAGTGGGCACGGGTCCAGCTGGCAGGAGGAGAGGGCAGCGTGTTGGTGGCATCACGAGTGGGTAATGTGGAGTGGTGCTTGCTGTATACAGGGCCCTGCTGTGGTTCTACATTCTGACCCGTGAATCCTGTGGCAGCCCTCTCACCCAGGTGCTCTTGTTATCTGCCCTTTGAGGACGGAGACGCAGGGTCATTAGCCCACGATCAGGCCTGCTGGGAGGGTGGCAGTGCCTGGCCCAGGCCGCCCACACTTGCTCTGAAGGATCTGAGATCCCGGGCGGGGAGATGGGACAGCTGCTCTGCAGACGGGCAGGGTGAGCTGAAGAAGAGCTGTCTGTCAGCTGGACGGGCTTTGTGCCCAGGTGGTCCTGGTTCTGAGCCTGGCTCCTGACTGGCTGAGGGGCCGTGAGCCGGTTCTTTACCCGCTAAACCGCCGCCATGAAGCGGGCAGAGGCGTTGGGACTGTAGGATTGTTCTCGCTCACAGGGAGCCCCGGGGGTACCAGCCATCGGGATGCTGGTTGCCCTCTTAGTGTGCCTGTGTGCTTCTTTTCCTAGCCTGAGGAAGCAGGTGTGGTCGGCCTTCTCGCTCATGAGTGTTGCAGTGGGAGAAGCACTCTGAGGGTACCGGGCACGCTGGCCCCTCAAGGCTGCCTGTTGCCAGGAATGAAGGCTCCACCTCCCGCTGAGAAGCCCAGAGCCGCAGGAGCCGCCCTGAAACCCCCCTCCTCTTGAGCCGCAGTGCCTGCATTGGGAAGCTCAGCCCTTCTTACCTAGGGCTGGCGTCACTCTGCATGTCTCCGAGCTACTCCTTCCCCTTGTGTCCCTGTGCAAACATGTCCCACGTCTGTACGGGCTCGGCAGCATGGTGATCTTCCTGTAGTTTCTCTCTGGTTGGACGCGGCGGTACGGCCGCGCGTACCGGGTGCCTCCCAACGCTCTGCTCCGGCTCAGCTGTGGCCTCGTGAGCTGCCGGCCCCTCACCTCCTGAATCAACCAAAGGAAAACAAAGTGGATGGCTGCGGAAACCCGTCTGTTTTCCATTTACGTTCCTGTAAACGTTCCGCGCCCAATAGGGCGTCTGTGTGTCTAAGGCGGCGTGTGGATGGGGCCGTGGAAATTATGGCCCACCTTAAACATACATAGCACTGCGGGCTGTCAGGGGCGGCTGGTACACTGCGGCATTAATGTCCAACCACCTGACCTCTGCAGACGCTAGGAAAAGCAGGTCCGTCTAAGAGGAAAGTCTTTCAAATTTGTATTGGCTCCTGTCTGCTACTTGTCAGGGCCCAGGCTTAACTCCAGTGAATGCCTCACTTAGGAAAGATTGGACACTCGACAGACCACATATTTATCTCTCTGGGTCTGGTCAGTGTGTTCCAAAGCTCAAGCCATTATGGAAAAAAGACCAGGAGCAATGCATGCCGCCAGTGTCTCCGCGGCAGGTGGGCCCTCAGAGCCCCGAGGGCCCCTTCCTGGCGGCTACAAAGATCCCCTGTGCTTCCTATATGCGCCGTGACCTCCTCTCTCCTGCACAGTCCACTCCTCAATGGGCCCAGTCTCAGGCCAGAGCTGTGTGACGCCAGTGTTTCCTCGCCGACCATCTGTTGATCAAAGGTACCACACAAACCCCATTTTCCCGTGGACAGAACTTCCACAGCAGTGCCACTACTTCTTCCTATGTCCCTGCTGTCCCTCCTGCCTCCCGCCTCCTCCCTCGGCGCCCAGCTGGGTCCGCGACCCCAGCCGTGGGGACACAGCCCTGTCCCCGTGGCATTGGCGGGCACCTGTGGGCCCAGACCTTCCTTCTCTCCTTTAAAGGTCAGAATCGAATTAGAGCCATTGCTAACTGGGTATTCTCGCTGTTGGTAAGCTTAAATGATAAAAATCAGACCCAATGAGACTAATCAAGGCAGATGGAAAATCGATGTCATATTTGTTCCAAGTAATTTCCTTTCGGAGGAGAAAAGGCTCTTAGGAGTGGTTTGTGGATTTAAGAGATGTTTAAAGTTCTCATCGAGACATGAGAACATCAAAGTCAACCCCAAACAGAATCTCACTGGATGATCTCTCTCCGTATTCCTGGAAAAGCCAGTGCCGTTGGGCACAAAGGCTAACACGCGGGCAGCCTTTCTGTGTCTGCTGTGAGTAGCTCTGGCTTTGCCCCCCAAAATTATTTTTTTTGGAAAATGGATTCCTTAATATATGAGCAAAGAGTAAGTAAGATATGGGATTTCTTTTCCTCCCTTTAGTATTTTTTCTTAATTACTTTCAACCAGAATGCACACTTAAAGGAAAACCCTAAATACCAAGACTGCAACAGAGACACTCACAGAGATGTGGAGGAAAACATCTCTTCAAATGTGCGTCCTTTTGCCTGAAGTGCCCCAGGGGTGAGGATTGGCATCTCCAGGTGAGCCCTGTTCTCTGCCTGGCCTGTGACAGGGGGAGGATTCATGCCAAGAGACGGCTGACAACACGCTCGCTGGACACTCAGAAGGGAAGCTCCCTGATCCAGGCCCCAGGCCCCAGTGGCAGCTCCAGCACAGCAGTTGCCCCTTTTATCATTAGAAATTCCCAGAGGAACCCAGCTAGCCCGGCCAGAGTTCCGTCCGAGCCCCTTGCTCTGCAGGCTGACCTACTGTGTGCAGAGCGGCACACCCAGTGGCACACGCGGCTGCCTCTCACCGTGGCATCCGCATCATGGGCGGAGTCCTGTTCAGAGGTTACCTGGAGAGTTGTTGGTGACTTTGGCGGATGGTCTGTTACTTATGCCCCACTCCTTCTGGCCTTCTCCTCGCTTCCGGTCTCATCGGGAAACGTCTTCAGAAAGAGCCTGGGACGCATCCCTACTGCCCCTGTGCCCTCAGACCTCCCCGCGACCAGTGTGCGCCCACCTGAGGCGCATCTGATGTCTCCCTGACCCGGTGGGCGTGTTGTTTTATGCATGAGGTTCCCCCTCCAGCGCATTCTATAACAGAAATAAACACTGTCAGACAGTTTACCTTTCCCGAGTTTAAATTATGTATTAGAACTGATATTTCACATTAGCCCCCCGCGGATGCCGCTTCCTGCGCCATCAATCTACCTCATTAGCCATGCGTTCTAACCCGATTCCTCGGCCGTGGCCGCGGGCTCTGTGTGCGGGTCATGGGCACCCGCGTGCTGCCCAGGAGGCGGAGGGCCCCGTGGCTTCGCTGTCCCAAAGACGTTCTGTTCCTAATAGCCCTAGTGTGAGCCATCTGCCTCCCTCCGGCCTCATCCTCACTGTGAAGTGACCGGCGTTTCCTAGACAGCGGGCCCATCTTAGGACCACCCCGCCTGGCCAGCTCTGAAGGGCTGGCCTCTAAGCGGTTCCTAATGCTCCCAGCCCACTGGGAGGGCGCTTCCCCGAGGCTGTCCGGCGCATTCGCTCCTGCATTTGCGGTCATACCGAGTCACCCAAGTACAGACGAGGCCACCTCTGTTGGCCATCACCACCTGGACCAGGTCGAGGCCGTTCAAAAGAGAAACTAGACCAAAACCTCATCTGCTGGAGAGATCAGAATCAACTCAATGAGCAATTATTAACTCCCCGCCCACCTTACAGCATTATTAGACAAATTAATTAGTGCAATTAAAATTTGAAACGGAAATGAATGAACAACTGAAACTAATAGGCTGTCTTCAAGTGTGGGCAAGGGGGCCTGGCACTGCGCTGGCAGCTCGTCTTCTCTCTGCTTCAGGAAGATCTCCTGGGGGACGCCCCGGGCAGTGCCTGAGAGGCCAGTTCCAATGGTTTCATGAATTTGAAAGTACTAAAATGGAATATCTTTCCTTAAAAGCACTATAATTCAGTCCTGTCACTAATTCAGACAGCGTGTCCCCCAATTAGGAAGGTTAAACCATGTATCACACGCTGCATAGAAATCGCCAGACCAAACAGTCATCTTGTCAGTCAGTAGCCAAGACATGACGTTATTTTCTTTCACTTGTTAGATTGAAAGAAAGAGAATCCAGCCCAATGTAAAAGTTAACAACTTTAGGAAGATATTTTATTTATTTCATGACCAGGAAAGATTGAAACTCTTTCTTCCTTATCCACCTAGCCCTTTAGGGAAGTCACGTTTTCTGAAAAACAGCAGAACTGGAAAGCAGGAAATGCTCTTCAGGTAATCCACGGATTTCTGAGGGCCAGGGCTCCGCAGGAGAAGGCTTCTGGGTCAGGGGTGTTTTTGTTTTGCAAATGGGGAGGGGTCCTTCCCGTGACTTCAGTTTGGGTTCAGAATTTCACCTCAAACCACAGTTCTAAACCTACGCTCCATAGATGCGTCAGACAAAAAGGCACATCCGTTATACCTCTGTTTGGAAGAGAGAAATCCATTTTCCTGCTGGCTCCTGTGGTGGCTTGGGGGTGGAGGGGTCACTTAATGTCCCTGTTTCAGGAACATCGGGGGCAGGCTGCAGGCTGTGTCCATGCGCCCTCCGCCACCGCTCCCCTGTCGCAGCTTCCTCTCTGGGCAGGCAGTTCACGCTCAGGGCCAAGTCGGCAGGACTCCCGCGGGCTGCTGCAGAGCAGCAATTTTCTTTTGCTTTGCTTTGATTTTCTCCATCCTGGCAATTGAAGAAAAACAGAGAAAGCCATTTCCTCCCCCACCAGTCCAAACGCCTTTGCCATTTTGTTGGTTTCGGTGCTTGCCTTTTTCCCTGGACCCGGCGGAGGAAAAGGGGCCCAAATGTCTGCTCCCACGTTTCCCTTCGTTACAGGGGGCCCCGCCAGCCAGCGTCCTGGGCAGCTGCGGGGTCTTGTTCTGGGTGCTGCTCAGGGTCCGTGGTGAGAGGTAGAGACCTGCTCTGCTCTCTGCGCCACAAGACCAGGCACATGTCACCGCAGGCGAGTGCCAGGAGGTGCCCAGAGGAGCGGCAGCTGGGGAAGTCAGACTTGAACAGGCAACAGAATGGTGCACCACCAGCTTTGGTCATGTGCTTGCTGTGATTTCTACAGGAGTATTTCATTTTCAAAGTTGATTAAAGTCAATTCCCTTTTTTAACTTAGCCTCCTGCTAGGCAATAATATCCTTGAAGTCATTCGCTAGATGTTCTGGATACCACCCCCGCCCCCCCAACCCCCAAATTGCATTAAGATAAATAGTGTAACCTTTAAGCGAAAAATACATTCATGTGTTTACCACCTAAAGCCTCCCTGGAGACCACCTGGCTGCATGCATTGTAGTGCTTGGAGGGATGAAGCATGGTCTTTGCTGAACAGTCGCCGGTAGCCCCTCTTAGCAAGGGGCAGATTAACGGAGGCTTGGGCCCAGGAAAGCAAGTGGCCTTTTGGGGGACAGTGATTTACCCAATGCAGAGCCTGAGCTGCTCGGAGTGAGAGCAGCACCTCCTCCCCTAGGAACTGCATGAGGTGATGGGTCAGCGGGGAGAGCTCCCATCACTCTGCAGACACTGCCTTTGTTTTACCATCAGGAGAATCAGCCTGTGATTTCTGCACCTCCATCTGCTGATTGACCCACATTTACAGCTCGTTAGCGCGCCATGTTCTGAACGCTGGCGCCTTTCCAGGCTCACTCAGGCTCCTCTGGGGAGATTCACAAATAAGGGGAAGAAAGGAAAAGGGGGAGGTCTGCGCCAAGGAAAGGAGTGAGCAACAAGAAGATGGCAGGTCCTTTGAAAGGGCCGCCTTCCAGGAGGAAGCAGGTCTACCGACTGCCTCATGGTGACCATCAGGACTGCCTCATCATTGTCACATCTTGCTAAATGACAGCTCAGCACTCCTTGGTGTGCAAGGCAGCAAATTAAGGAATCTTAGCTGGGGAACATCATCTTCCTGTAGGTACAATGTCCTTGTCAGTTTTGGCACCAAAAGTCAAGATGAATTGATCCATGATTCATATAACAATACAGGTCTAGCCGGCTACTCGAAGGAACGCTTTTTTTTTTTTTTTTTTTTTTTTTTTGTCTCCCCAAAGAGCATGGGCCTAGAGAGCATACAGACCACGTTTAGCTTAACAGATGGAAGACAGCCACCACAGGCACCGCGTGTGGGAGTGGGCACTTGCAGCATGCTGCTGACGGGTTGTGCTTAGGTGCAGAAAGAGCACAGGGCGAGAAGCTGTTGAGTGTGAGGGGCCAGGGTCCTTGGCAGCATATCTAATTCTGGAATATTGGTCTACACCACCTAGATGGAGGGGGTGGTCCCCTTGAGCCACACCTGCCCCTTCCCTCTGGCACAGGCCCTTGCTCTCTTCACTGAAGGAGTGTCCAGGGCTGTTAGATTACCTGCTTGGTGCCAGCTGAGGAATCTGTTACTCGTAGCGACCCTGAGTCAAGCTGGGCAAGCAAACATTTCAACAAAGACCAAAATCTAAGGCCGGGATGGGCGGGGGCTGCCCAGAGAGGTCCCTGAGCTCCTGGACCTCTGCAGGGCGGCTAATTCTACACAGAAGTTAGCCGACCTCCCCCTTGCCTCTGAGCTGGTCTTGGCCCCTCATAGCCACAGGGTTCCTCGCACTCACCCAAAGGTTGGCAAAGGGAGAAGCTGGCCCTGAGCAGTTGCCCTTCCCTGAGTTTACAAGTCAGGATGTCCCAAGGCCTTCCGCCTGCGGAGCAGAAGCCCTGGGAGGTGAGCAGAGCTGTGGGGTGGGAAGGCACCGGGAAGGGCTGGAGGCAGCCCTGCTCGCACCATAGCTCGGTCACCTAGGCAGCGGCCCCCTGAGCCTCTGCCCTTCTGTCCAGGAGAAGGCTGAGGCAAGGTGGTCTGAGGTTCTCTGATTTCTGGAGTCATGATCCTTAGATTACAGATCCCTTCCTGTCCCGTCAGCCCCTGAAACCAGATGTCTTTCTTCTGAGTTTCCTGGGGCCTGGATGCTAAGGCTTTGGTAGTGTCCAGATCAGCTACCACATGAAGGTGTTAATAGCTCAGGAAGCTCTGTCTCTGGATCAGCAGAAAGGCGGAACACACCGCCCAAAGGACCCCCACTTCCTTTTCTGGGGTCCACAGAGCTCGTCCTCAGGGATGGTTGCATGGGAGACAGAAGAAGCCAGGAGCCTCTCCAGTGCAGTGAGGGCACTACTCTGGGTGGGAAGAGCCAGATCTCACCGGGCGAACCCTGCCTGCTGCTCTTTGGGCTCCTCTGTTCTTTGCTCCACTCCTCACCACCGAGCTTTTCTAGGGGAGCAGGGCTGAAGCTCTCCGCGGCAGGGGTCCCTCCCTGGAGCCTGAGCCCACCCCACTTCCTGTTCCCACAACACCCCCGCCTTCCTCCCAGGGTACACAGTGGAGCTGGCTGGCAGGTGGGACAGGTAATCCATGGGGCTGGAGGACCTTCCATCTCGCCGGGATGTTCAGCAACTGCACTAAGCCCGGGAGCTCCGGGCTCATCTGTGAGAGATGAGAGATGTGTCTGCACATATTTTCTTGACAAACAGAGAGCGTGAGAGCTTAGCCCAGGATATTGGTCAGAGGCAAGAGTTAAAGCAAACACATCGCTCCTTTCCCTCATGCATAGAAGGAAGCCAGCGCCCTTCCCGAGGGACCAGGCTCCGCCCGCTGCTGAAAGGCCAGAGCCCGGCGCTGCATGGCGTGGCGGAGTTGCACAAACTTGGGGGGAGCGCTGCTGGCACAGAGCCGGGCGGGGTGGAGGGGAGGGGGTGTCCTGAAGCCTGAGGCCATTGTCCGGGGGCCACTGCCCTGGACTTCACCTTAGGTCTCTCCTGTGTGTCCGGGATCCTCAGAGAGGATGGGTGTTTCCTATTCCACTGGGCTTTCCTCAGGGTCCCTCTACAGAGAAGTCTGGCGCTGGATTCTGGGTCCAAGTAGTAACCATAATAGCAGTGGTTAACAATGGCTCCTCCACAGCTCAGGAGCAAGCGGGGCGTTGGCGTGTAGATCAGCTCCTAAGGGATTTGCTGGACTTAGAGTTAGTTTTCTTAGGATGAGCTGATAATTGCGTGGTTATGTAGGTGAGTTCTTGGTGTCTGCATCTTTCACCCAGTGATTTCACAAAAATACTCTCACACACAAATGGAGAAAGCGCAGGTGGCAGGAAATAGCTGTAATCTAAGAATGGGCGTGGGGCACTGCCGTACCCGTTCTTTCTGCTTTGCTGTGCGTTTGGCCATTTTTCCTAATAACACCTGTGGGCTCTGCACCAGCTGTGACCGGGCCACACTTCTTCCTTCTCTGCCTTCATCTTCAAGTGGAGGGAAATGTGACGTGTTGCCAACCTGAGATGGGGGCAGGGAGGAGCGAACCAGGTGACCTCTGGGGGCACTTCCAGTTCTCAGACCCAGGGCTTCTCGAGCCTTCGGACTGCTGGGTTGATCTGCTTCGTTCCGCTGCACTTGGAAATGCCCGCGCTCGCGGGCTGGCGGGCGTGCCCTGTTGCAATGGGCAGGCTCCGCTTGCCAGCAGGGCACGCGGCATGCTTTCTCCTGCACTTCCTCCCTCTACCTCTGCATTCCCTGTAAGTACAGAGCCTTCATCAAAAGCTGCGCCAGAGTGCGCTGGCCGCGTTTTGCTAGCATGTGAGCAGCAGTCACTCTCCACCTTCGGTAAACATTCTTTGAAAAGGCCTTTTAAGGCGGCTGTTGGTTTTGGCAGCACCTCTTCCAGGTATGAAGACAGTCAGGCTGGAGAACAAAAAGCAGCCTTGAAAGAAGGACTGTCCCAGGCCGACAGGAACGGCTCCCCAGCCACCACGGATGCTGAGGAGGGACCATATGCGAAGGCTGCCAGGAGCTGGCACCGGGACGTGGCTTTGGGTCGTTCCCGCAAGAAACACCAGGCAAAGCACAGACCAGAAATGACACCAAAAACAGCAGTTCTCGCCATGTCCAAAAGGGGCCTGAGGTTTGAAGAGGGAGTAAAAGCAAAAATGGCGTCACTTGGTAGACAGTCACAGACATACCCCCGCCCCCAGGTCATCTTAAAGCAGGACACAGAGGAGGGGAGGGGAGTGGGGCGAACAGGCCCCCTCAGAGACGCAGGCGGGGTGCTCTGGAGGCAGGGTCCTTTGTAAAGTC
The DNA here is from genome assembly GCF_014108245.1 of Pipistrellus kuhlii. Lineage (NCBI taxonomy): Eukaryota > Metazoa > Chordata > Mammalia > Chiroptera > Vespertilionidae > Pipistrellus > Pipistrellus kuhlii. The sequence continues at coordinate 906,263 of NW_023425566.1, forward strand.
GGGAGCTTGGGCAAATGCATGCAGTTCTGAACCCACCACCGCAGTCAAGGTAATAGGATTTTCCCATCATCCTCAGCGTTTCCCGTGTCCTTTGTTGCCAGTCCCCTTCCCCACTTCCAGGGAATCCTAGATCTATTTTCTGTCCGTATAGCTCTGCCTTTTCTAAAATGTGCACGGGGCACCAGCCCCCACGTCGCCTCGGGTCCGGCCTAATCCTTTCTAGAGGCCCCCGTGAGAGTGTGCGCCAGCAGCTCGCTGCTGGGTGCTGTCCCGTTGGGTGGATGTGCCGCCATTTAGCCACTCCCCAGTTAATGGGCATTCGGGCCTCCAGCTCAGGGAGTACGAGTAAGCATGCCATCCACATTCTCATACAGGATCTTGTGAGACTGCGTTTCCATTTCACTTGGGTGAATAACGGGCGGAATGGCTGGGCCGTGCAATCAGTGTAGGTTGGACGTTATAAGAAACTGTCTTCCGGCGTGTCCACACCATTCTGCTTCCCCACCAGCAATGAATGACAGTCCCCATTGTTCTGCATTCCCTCCAGCACTTGGTATGGCAGGTCTGTGGCGGTTTTTTAAATCTTCGCCTTTCTATTAAGCGTATGCTGGCATCTCAACTTAATTTTCCTAATGACTAATGATGTTGAACATCTTTCAAAATACACTTATTCTCTTTTTTGATTAAGTGTCTATTCCAATCTTTTGCCCATTTAGAAATTGGCCTTTTTTTCCTTCTTACTGAGCTGTAAACGTTTTGTGTGTGTTCAGGATGCAAGTCCTTTATCAGACATTTGCTTGCAAATCTTTCCTTCCAGTCTCTGCTTATCTTTTCATAATTTTAACAGTATCTTTCAAGGAGCAGAAGTTTTTATATTTTGATGAAATCCAATTTATCAACTTCTTTTCTATTATGGCTTATGCATTTTGTGTCCTATTTAAGAAATCTTTCTCTAACCTCAGGTCTCAAAGAGTTTCTCCTATTTTTTTTAATAGAATTTTAATAGTTTGGGGTTTTGCATTTAGGTCTATAATCCATTTAAACTTCCATTTTTGTATATGATATGAAGTATGAATAAAAGATTTTTTGTGCTTTAGGGTTTAAATGTTTTTTGTTTGTTTGTTTGTTTTGATTTGGACGTATCCAAAAATATCCCAGCAGCATTTGTTGAAAAGACTATTCTTTCTGCTAAGGGAAATAAGCCACTCAGGGAAAAGCCATTTACATATGATTTCACTTATATGTGGAATAGAATGAACAAAATTAACAAACAGAATAGAAACAGAGTCATAGATCAAGAGCATACTGACAGCTGTCAGAGGGGAGGAGGGTTGTGGGACTGGGTGAAAAAGGTGAAGGGATTAAGCAAAAAAACCACACAAACCAAAAGATAAAAATAAAAGATTATTGTTTCTGAACTACCTGCTCCATTGATCTAGGTGGCTATCCACTCATCAGTAGCTCTCATGGTCTTGATGACTGTGCTTATAGTAAGTCTTGAAATCGTCTAGTATTAGTCCTTCAACTGTGGTGTGTTTTTGTGTGTGTGTGTGTGTGTGTGTGTGTGTGTGTGTGTGTGTGTTTTAATGTTTTGGATATTCTAGGTCCTTTGCTTGTCTGTATAAATTTGTCCATTTTTTTTTTTTTAAGAGCCGAATGGAATAAGGTCTGGGCCTTTTTTTCCTGTTGAGTTCCTAGTGCCTTGAACAGTGCCTGGCACGTAACAGGTGCTCACAGCAGTGACCCAGTCAACATACGGGCTGTGACTTGGGGAGGCTTTGAGAAGTCACAGGAGGAAGTATGACTGCTGGAGAGCCATTTGACAGTTTCTTTTTTTTAATTTAATAAATCTTTATTGTTCAGATTATTACAATTGTTCCTCTTTTTCCCCCCCATTACTCCCCTCCACCCAGTTCCCACTCCACCCTCTACTCTTACACCCCCACCCCCACTGTCCTCATCCATAGGTGTACGATTTTTGTCCAGTCTCTTCCCACACTCCCTTTCTATGCCCCTGATTCTATTATACTTACCAGTTAATTCTGTTCATCAGATTTTTTTATTCACTTGATTTTTAGATTCACTTGTTGATAGATATGTATTTGTTGTTCATAATTTTTATCTTTACCTTCTTCTTCCTCTTCTTAAAGAATACCTTTCATCATTTCATATAATACTGGTTTGGGGGTGATGAACTCCTTTAGCCTTTTCTTATCTGTGAAGCTCTTTATCTGACCTTCAATTCTGAATGATAGCTTTTCTTGGTAGAGTAATCTTGGCTGTAGGTCCTTGCTATTCATCACGTTGAATATTTCTTGCCAATCCTGTCTGACCTGCATAGTTTCTGTTGAGAAATCAGCTGACAATCGTATGGTTGCTCCCTTATAGGTAACTGTTTTTCTCTTGCTGCTTTTAATATTCTCTCTTTGTCTTTATCTCTTGGCACTTTAATTATGTGTCTTGGTGTGGTCCTCTTTGGATTCCTTTTGTTTGGTGTTCTCTGTACTTCCTGGACTTGTAAGTCTATTTCTTTCACCACATGGAGGAAGTTTTCAGTCATTATTTCTTCCAGTAGGTTTTCAGTATCTTGCTCTCTCTTTTCTGGCACCCCCATAATTCTGATGTTGGTATGCTTGAAGTTGTTCCAAAGGCTCCTTCAAATTTTTGGATTCTTTTTGCTTTTTGCTTTTCCAGTTGAGTTTTTTCTTCTTCTTCTTCCTCTTCTTTGTATTTTAAATCTTTGACTTGATTCTTGCATTCCTTTAGTCTGCTGTTAGTCTCTGTATATTATTTTTTTTATTTCATTCAGTGTATGTTTAATTTCTAGTTGGTCCTTTTTCATATCCTTGAGGCTCTTGCTAAATTTATCTGCTTTTTCTAGAAAAATCTTGAAAAACCTTATAACAGTGGTTTTAAACTCTAAATTCCGTTGTTTGTTTTCCTCCATTTCTTTCATTTGTGACCTGTTTCTTTGTCTCCACATTCTGGCTGCTTCCCTGATTTGATAGAGTGGCTTTGTGTGCTAGGTGTCTTATAGGGCCCAGTGGCCCAGCCTCCCCAGTTACCTGAGGTGGACACTATTGGTGCACCCCTTTGTGGGCTGTGTGCAAAGCCTTGTTGTAGTTAATCCTTGATTGTTGTTTGTATCACTGGGAGGAATTGACCTATGAGAATTCCCATACAGTGGGACATTTGGCTATGAGAATCAGCAGTGTCTATGCTGGGAGAACTTCTGTACTGAAAACACCCTTATGGGAGAAGACTTGCAAAAGCCTCAGTGCTCAGCTTGTAAGGGGTGGAGTTTCAGGGCGGAGCAGACAGCATTGGTTTCCTGTCAGCCCTGCCCTAATAGGGCCCTGTGTCTCAGTGTCCCGTGGTAATCGCTGCAAGCACCTCTGAGAGAAAGCCGCCTTTGAGTTCCACCCGCTGCCAGACAGTCCAGTTTCTCCCCGAATGAGTCTGGATCTCCAGAGTCTCACCAAGAACTGGAATTCAGCTCAGTCGGGAGCTTTTGTCTCCCTCCCACTTGAGAAAGCCCGCCGCGCACTCAGTTGCCAGTCCTCTCCTCGTGCGCACACCTGAGTACCTCTGCCTCCTGCAGCTCCTCTGAGTCTCAGTGCTCTTTTCTCTTTTCTTCTAGTTGTAGAATTTCCACTCAGCCAGCCTTCCTGTGGTTCTGGATGATGTCAGTTTTGTCTTTTAGTTGTAGTTTTGAAATTGTGCGAGACAGCAGTTAAGGTGTTTACCTATGTTGCCATCTTGGTTTTTCTCCATTTGGCAGGGTTTTTTTGTGTGTGTGTTTTTTTAACATATTTTTTATTGATTTTTTTACAGAGAGGAGGAGAGAGGGATAGAGAGCTAGAAACGTCGATGAGAGAGAAACATCGACCAGCTGCCTCTTGCACACCCCCTACTAGGGATGTGCCCGTAACCAATGTACATGCCCTTGACCGGAATCGAACCCGGGACCTTTCAGTCCGCAGACCGATGCTCTACCGCTGAGCCAAACCGGTTTCGGCCATTTGGCAGTTCTTTAAAACACTAGATCTTGATTTACCACACGACCCAGCAATTCCACTCCTTGGCATTTATCTAGAGAAATGAAAACATATATCCATTAACATCCATTTTGCAAGAAATCCTGCAAAAATATTCATAGAAACTTTATTCATATTAATGCTAAGCTAGAAAACAACCCAGATGTACATCAGTCATAATCAGGTATGGGATATTCCTGTGATAGAACACTACTTGGCAATGAAAAAGAATTACCAGCTGAAGCATGCTGCGAATTGATTGGATCGCAAAGACACATGGTGAACAAAGGACACCAAGACACTAACAAGTACATACCATAGGTACCATGTAGATGAGATTCTAGAACAGGTGAAATAAGCTCTGAGGCAGAAGTCAAGCAGTGGTGGCAGGGGCAGAATTGACCAGAAGAGGAATAAGGACTATTTCCAGAATGGTAGGCATGCACCCACTCAAACTGATTGTTATAATTAAGATCTGAATGTCCCACTGTATGGGAATTATAGGTCAATTTAATGTTTTTAATTTCAAAAATAAAGTCATAGTAATTTTTTCTTCAAAGAAAGCAATTCTTGGGCCCATGGTACTGAGAGGGATTGAAGACTTCCCACCCACCAGAGTGCCCAGGACCCGGGTCTCAGTTCTCACTGGCAAAATATAAAGTTGGGGACAGGATTGAGCTGTTGAGGGTTTCTGGCCTCAGTTTGGCTGCTCTGCATGGCATTCCTGCCAAGTTTTCTCTTACGCTTTGTACTCGACAAACGCTGGCTGTGGCAGGGAGGCCTCAGAGAAGTGGGAAGTCAACTGGGAAGACCCAAGAAAGGCTCCTGGCTCTTGATAGTGGCAGCCCCATATAGTGGGCATGGGTGCCCGAAGATTGACCGTGGGAAAACCCACACCATCAGGAGCCATCAGGCAGTGTCTGCAGGGGCCGGCCTCATCCTTTCCCATCCATGGGAACTTCCCTTGTCTCCGTCTCCTTGGCAGGGGATATAGGGCGTGAACACTGCGATCCTCCAGGAGTCACTGGGAACCCCGAGAAGCTGCAGACCAAGCTGTGCTTCCGCAAACCCCTCCCTCCACTCAGAATAGGGCTCCAGAGCACAAGCAGAGTGGGGCCTGGCGCTGCATGCGGGGCACATGCTTGATGGGTAGATGGATGGATGGGTGAAGGCATTAAAAAATGGATTCTTCATGGAACAGAACTTGGAAAAGGTAATTAGCGGATAAAGGTCATGAAAACCGACACATCCCCCAGTTCACATGTATGAGGCAGCCCGTTTTCAGGAAGAGGACATTTCCTGGACTAACTGAGAAGGACACCCCCAGATGGTTAAGTGTAACATACAAAATCCAAATTTTGGAAGGCCTTTATTTGAGATGACATTTGGAAATCTTATTTGCAAATCAGCCGTCCGCTTTTTATTTAGTGTCTAACCAGACCTCTGGGTTTTAAATCATCCATTGGAAGTCCTCTGCACCCTCACCCCCTCAGAACAATGCTTATGAAGTAGAATTCTCTCCAGTGCAAGTATTTTTTAATTAGATTTGAGACCTTGGAACCTGGTAACTATATTTCTTTGCTGAGTACCATCTGGATGATTGCAGGAAGATGAGATGGAGAAACATCAGAAAGGAGATTGGCAGAGAAGGGGACTGAGACACCACTTGGCCTGTCCCAGGTTCTCCAGTGCCTGCCCCGCCTGCGTTCCCGGCGTGAAGAGGCCTCAGCCCCCCTCGTGCTCGCAGAGGAACAAACTGGCACGCGGCACCTTGGCGGAGGCTGGGAGATACAACCACTTAATGAGATTTGAATGCGTTTCTGTGCTTGTAGTTCTCCGTGGGTAATCTGTAAAGGAAGGAGCAGTTTTCTTTTTGTCTTCACTATTTTTCTAAAGATCATTGAGTATATGTTCTGTTAATGCTTCTTTCAAATTATATGGAATGACTAAGATGTTGGATATGATTTCAGGGTCAAGAGAAGGACTATTTTATAAAAAGTTGAGAGCACGCTGGGGCCTGCGTCGGCCCCCTGACAGCTGCGGGCCTGGGGAACACTGAGTGTGCGCGTGGTGTCGGGTGCTTCGTGGAGACAGCCGCTAGCCTGCGCTCCAGGGAGGGGACACTTGGTCACTGTGATGTGCACCCAGGTGGCACTCCCAGGTGGCACTCCCCACTCGGGATCAGGGACTGGGTGTGACTGTAGAGGGAGAGACATGAGCAGGAGGGGGTAAAGGTCTCAGGACCAACCTGGGAGGAAAAGAGGGAGAGGAAGGCAGGAATGGAGGGAATGTGGCTGTGTGAAGAAGAGAAGGCTAGAAGGGGGAAACAGAGAAAACAGGGAAGGCTGGAGAGGAGACAGGAGAGAAGCACAAAGAAGAGAGGAAAGAATAGAAGAGGAGGGAGATAGAGAGGAAAAAGAGGACAGGAGTGGGGAGACATGGAAAGTCTGAGGGACTCAAAAGAGGACATGATGAAGACTGTAGAATGTTCTTAGCAAAACTCGTTAAGGGACAAAAGTTGTATGTGCTTGGGAGATGGTTCCTACAAAGAGAGCAGGGGTTTTAAATTTGACTCAGAACAAGAGTTATGGGTTTTCACTGTGTTGAGACAAGAGGAGCCCAGGAGAAGACTGCCCAGGCCCAAGACTGCAGAGCAGGTCCTCTTGGGCCTGTCCCTCCGTCAGCACCCACACGGCACTCAGCATGCAGCCTGTGCTCCTTCTCAGCCTCAGCTTCCCCATCTGTACAGTGGGAGTGTTGGTGTCTGACTCAATCCGGTGGGTCGCTGTGCGCAGGGCCTCCTGCTCTCTTCATTTTAAACTGCCTTTTAGAGAGAGGGGCACTACCTCTTTCTCTCCAGGCAACATGGGTGAGCGGAAGGGCCTGATTCTTCTCAGATGTGGTGATGCTGGTCGATTCGCCCTGGGAACAAGATGCTTCCGAGATCATTTCTGAGGCCCTGCAGTCCTCGGTGAAGCACTGCTCCGCGGGAGGGGCGCAGGCCCGGGGACCCCAGCTCCCCCGCCCAAGGACACCAGCATGTCTAGGGCGAGCCAGCCTTCGCCAGAACTCCAAGTTTCCCCTGCAGAGGCCAGGGTGTGCAGGTGGCTTGGCTTACCTTTGCAGAGAACAGGAGGCAGCCAAGTCACAGGAATTATTGAAAGATCATAAGACTGACGAGAAAACCACGGTATCTGGGCCAGGCTTGGCAGTTGCTTTTCTTCACTGAAGATGCAGCAGATAAATCAGCCAGATGACAAAGAGGAGGGAGTGGAAATGCATGCGCTTCCCTATGACACAGGTTAGCCACCAAGTTCAGAGTAAAAGGGCGAGACAATGTCCATGAACGTCAGGGGCAGGACTGGCACCTCAGTCCCTGGGCCCAGAAGGCTGCTGGGGTTTGGGGAGGCTGGTGCGTTGGGTTCTTGATTGGGTTTGCATTAGTGTTTTTACAGAGCACCCCCATGGCCCAGACATTCATCACCACCATTTGTGTGTCAGCAAACTGAATAAATTAAAGACCCAATTTGCTACAGACGGTCCAGAGGGAAGATGGAGCTGAATCCAGCAACCACAAGGTTCAGAGCACTGTGGCTCCGTGGCCTGTCAGTGGATGTGAGGTTTAAAAAGAAGGGAAGGCAGAGGGCAGAGCCCACTGGGAAGATCCTGGCAGGGAAAGCCAGGGTTGCCCTCGGGACCAAGGGGATGCAGTCTGAGACAATGAATTGAAAGATTGGAAACTGGCTGCACACCTGGGGAGGGTCCTGCACACTAGCTCCCTATTTTGAAGGGGGGAAAAAAGCATTTTTATTGCCTTGTTATTTGGTTTTAGGTTGTTTTTTTTGTTTGTTTTTTGAAAAAAGGGCTGCATCTCAGGGAATTTGAAAAGTTGATGAGAGAACGCTTCTCTTCATGGAAATCTCTCGGTTAATGAAGGAGACACAATAGAACTAGAATGTCACCATTTGAAACAAAGCTGTGGGGATGCAGTCAGCAAAATGCAGACTGAAAACCTCTACAGCATTTGCTCAGGTTTCGTCAGTAAATTGCAGGGACATGAAGAGAATCTGTAGAATTAGACCCTATACATCAGCCAAGTAACCAATGATAATGTGTGGGCTTATTTGGATCCCAAATTAAACAAATTTCCTTTTAAAGTTATGGGCCAATCAGGAAAATCTGAACACAGATTAGATATTTGATTTTGAGGAATTGTTCAATTTTTTAAGGTGTGAAATGGTATTGTACTTATATTTTTTGAAGAGTGTATGTCTTTTAGAAATATTCATGACATTTGGCATTTCCATAACCCACGGATGGGGGAGGAAGGGCTGGTTGAAAACAAAATTGCTATGCATTGAAACTTGCTGGAGATAGTGAAGGATACATGGGATTTATGATGCTGTTCTCACTACTTTTGTATATGTTTGGTATTTTCCTTATTTATTTTTTTTAAGAGCAACAATCTAGGAAATGGGAGAATAAGTAGGGATGTCACCTCAAGCCCAAATTGTTAAAATGCAAGATTGATGCAATACTGCAAAACACTGCATAGCCCATGGTCAGGATAGGCCTGAGTGATAGTGAGGGGCTCTGGCAGGTACTGCCAGTTGGTGGGACCTCTGAGGCCATGATGGCCATGGTGGCAAACTGGTTCTGCCAAGCAAAGCAAACCTAGAAGCGGTGCTCCCTGGGACAGAGCTCTCCGTCCCGCAGACCACGGACACCTCCATCTGCTTTCTCCATCCTCCGTTCTCCAGCAGAAAGTGGTTTGGGTGACCAGCACCATTCACCATCCCAGCCACCTGCCCACTCCCAAGAGAAGTTGCGTGTTTCAGCATCAGCTCTTAGGAAGCAGAGGGACTGCTTCAAGGCATACTTATGGCTAAATGTGTCAGAAGGACCGGGGGCTGGCCCCCATGGACCCAAACCTTTCCTTCCACTTCTTCCTATCAGAGGTGCTCTCCACAAACACCAAGGCATTGATTTTCCAATCGATTGAGGTGGAGAATGCTTCCTGCAGTTATGACTCCTGACAAGCGGGGAATAAAAAGCCGATTATAATGAGTTCATTTACTTTGCTTGATTATATTACCTTATAACACAATATAACACCCACACACCCTCTCAAGGACGTCCCCCCCTCTGCGCTGCCAGCTCTCCAGGCTGCCATTTAACGCTAAGATCCATCTTGCCACATGATGTATGAGCTTAAAAATCTTCCTTAGTGGGCTGCTTCGTTTGTTTGCTTGTTTGTTTGTTTGATGGCGTCTTTCCTGCAACCAGGAAGACTTGGTTGATGCAGTAGGAGTGGCTCAAATTTGGGGCCGGGGATTATAGAGGGTTGGTGGTGGGCGATGGGGGGAAATGCAGTGAAAGCCTAATTGTTGGTTATAAATATGCTGTATTTCCCCTATTGATTATCTGACACTGAAAGGAAAAGGATTACCTTGTTTGCTCAGATTTAGCCATAAGTATGCCCTCTGTGCTTCAACCCGGGGCACTTGCAAGAGACTGACTAATTCTTTGAGATGAAGAGCGTGGTCTGTTTGGTGCTCCAGACAGTCCAAGGGCCTCCCGTCCCTCTTCCTATGCAGATGCCCTTGGCCTCCCCCCGCCTTTCACGGGCTCATGGAGATGCTCTGTTCTGCCCAGCCCCCCGCTGCCGGCAGAGCCCCCGTGCATCCCCGCAGCCAATTAGGAAGCGGAGGCTAAATAGGACTTCTGTTTGGGGAGCTGGATGGCTGGCCGGGCCTTTTCCACACGCTTTGGGGGGCAAGGTCTGGAGCTGAGTGGTAATCAACCAAAGCTGATGCTTCTTAAAATAAAATAAAATGTCCCGCAGTGAAGGCCCGGCCTGAGAACTCCCAGGAAATGAATCACGGGCCCTTGTCCATGGTGACTCAGACCAAGCAGAGCATCTGCCCCCTGGGGCCGCGGAGCTTGTTGTAAATCTTCTTGGTAACTTGTTTTAGAAGAGAAAGGAGAGGATTCTGCCCTTCCCTGCCCCTTCCCAGTGTGTACGGGACACAATTAGTTCCTCAGTGACGAGGGAGGTCACCCTTCCCTCGCCTTCCGGGGCACAGCCTGACGGGTCACGGGGCGCCTCACAGCACGGTCTGCTTGTGTGTCCCTCAACGCACGCGCTCTGGAGCGGGGCCGAGGGGGTCCCCCTCTTTCTGGATGGCTGTGGCGGAGCCCCAGCCCTCTGGGCCTCACGTCCTGGCGTGAGGAGTGCCCGCCCTGCAGGCGGGGTGAGAATGCGGTGGGCGGATGCAGCGGTCATCTCGGGAGGATGCCCAGGGGCAGGGTTCTGGCCTCACAAGCACTGGCCGCTCTTTGTCTTCACCTCCCCAACTTCTCACCGGAGATTGGGGGCCGGCCATTCTGTCCTGTACCTGCTTTGACAGTGGTGGCCCGGCCTCCTTTTATTATTATGTAATCCTCTGTTCGAGGCAGGCCTGGGGGCGCTCAGGCCATTAGGGTGAGGGCCCCGTGGGTGCCCCCTCTCTCCTGCTGCTGTGGGTGGACCTTCTCTGCTCGCTTGGTGCTCTGCAGGTGTGACCTGGCCAGGGGAGCTGTGCCAGCAGCCCAGTGTGCCCTGGGATGGGAGCTCATCCCAGCCCCACCAGTCCTCTGAGTGACCTTGGACAAGTACTCCACCCTCTGGGAAGGGGCTACAACCTTAACTGCAGGGTGGAGCCGAAAGGGTTGGGATCTCAGGAGAGGCTTGCAGACTCCCTGCACTCGGAAGAGGCTCTGGGATGGGTGGCAATTAATCTCCCTACTCGTGCGGGCAAGGCGCCACCAGACTTCGATTTTGGCTGCGTTGTTTAATTTTCGCTTCTGCTAACAGCCTGCCTTTAATGTCACCCCTGTCCTTATTCACTCCTGGCTGCGCGAGCCGCCGCGGGAACCTCTCTAGGCAAAACAGTAAAAGTGAATGATAAGCTGCAGCCGGGTTCATTCCCGGTGATACATAACTTGGCCACTAAAGCAATTACTTAATGGAATGTTCCTCGGGAAGGGGTGCTGGGACACAGAGCGGTGTCTGCGGTGCACCAGGCCCTGCCAGGACCTCAGCTCACCCAGAGCTCCTGGCGTGGGGCCTGCAGGTTTGCGCTTCCCTCCCATCCCCATCTCCCCGTGCCCGCTGGCCCTGGCCATAGTTCCCCGCCCCAGACAAGGCACCTGCCATCCATTTCCCACCGGCCGCAGGAAGGACCAAGGTTTCGGTGAGCCTGGCCCATGGGCACATACTGTTTCCCTGCCACCCCTGGGGGGGACAGAGATGGCGGTGGTGTCTGTCCCACCTGTGGGCCTCTCGCTGCAGGGCTGCCTGGGAAGGTCTCTGGCCGAACTACTCCAGGCGCCCTTCCTAGGCAGCCCTGCAGCCTCCGTCTGTAAAGGCCAGGCTGGGCCAAAGGCCTGGATTCTTCTTCGGAAGCCCTCAATGCGGACTTATAGCTCAACCGGAGGACCCGGGGGCAGGGGAGGCTCCCCGTTAAGAACCGTCACCTTTTCATACCCCCCTCCGGTTCCTTCAGCCTCGGACCCAGGCCGAGGCCGGAGGGGAGAGGCAGGAGCACCCTCCCTGCCCTCTGAAGAGCAGACTGGAGTTGGTGCCTCATGTCACAGGCTCGCGCCCGGCAGCGGAGGCCGGAATGCTGGGGACCCACCTCGGGAGGCAGCAGGGGGAGGGGAGTCTGGGGCCTCTCTCACTCCCCCTACAATCAGAGATTTCAGGTTAGGGAGGAACGGGAGCTAAAAATACACCCACTGACCTTTCATGAGAGGTCAACACTGCAGAACAGAGAGCGAAAGGTCTGGAAACCTGACTCTGCTGCTCCGAAACCTGGCGGCACATGGTCTCCAGAGGCCAGGCCTCCTGCAACGCGGGCTGGGGCCCCAGGGCACACGTGTAACCATGTGTATTTCCAGGACGTGCTGCAGAAACACTTGAGTCTCTTTAACCATTTCTAGAAGCTTCAGAAAACCAGCGTCAGCTTGTCCGCATTGCATCCCCATCACCACTTCCTCCTCTGAGGGGCAGGGACTGGCCCTCTCGGGCCTGGACTCCCCGGGGGGCTAGTTTCCAGCTGAAAACAATGTGAGGACCTCTGGGTTAGGGGAAGCCAGAAAAAGCAGATAAAACCAGGAAGTGGTTGATTTTCTTGTAAAGAATGCTGTTTTCTAATCATGCCAATCACAGCTGGGCCTCCGTCCCCACCCCCTCTACCCAAAGTCACCTGCCTGGTGCCTCAGGACATGGTTCTCCCAGGTCCCAAGTGTCTGCTCAAGGCCCGGTTCCCCCAGACCAGGGCTGACTGCTACTCCGCGAAGGCCGGGTGAGATCTGAGCCTTGGCGGGCTGCACCGCCTCCCCCAGGCCCGGCCCCTCCCCACAGACCGCAGGCCGAGCACCCTCAGGGACGGGAGGCCGGTGGGGCCGGGGCACGGTCTGCTGACCCTGCTCTGGACGTGAGTTCCCTGAGGAGGAGACACCAGTTGTCTGTCTGTATTCCTCCGGTGCTGGGCACAGCGCCTAGCACAGTGCTCGGCCCTCTAGATGGCCAGCGATGGGGCCTGAATGAGCAAGAACAGGCCCGCTGCCCAGGAGCTTCAGTGTGACCCCTGCCCAAGAGAAGGCTTCCTGCAGCAGGGACTTCATATGGGTTTGGAGAGGTCATCATTTGAGAAAATGAAAGAAACTACACGGATGAAGCCCTGGGGCTGCCAGGCACGAAGTGCGCACATGTCTGGAGTCAGCCCGAGGCCTGCGCTGAATCACACACGTGGGCCCAGGCACCTGTAGGCAGCAGCTCCCGAGAAGCACAGCAGACTCGGAGCCTCCGCCGCGTTGAACCTGCCAACTATGCTGTCACTAAAAGTGCAGCCCTGGCCCGGTGGCTCAGTTGGTTGGAGTGTCGTCCCATCACCAGAAGGTTTGCAGGTTCGATTCCTGGTCAGGGCACATACCTAGGTTTTGGGTTTGATCCCCAGTCGGGGTACAAACATGAAGCAACCAACTGATGTTTTTTCCTCCGTTTCCCTCTCCCTTCCTCTCTCTCTCTCAATAAATAAATATCAATAAACGTATGCTCAGGTGAGGATTTTTTAAATAATAATAAAAGAAAAATCCATTAGAACATATTCAATGAGGATTTTAAAAAAATAGAGAAAGTGCAGTGTCAGCCATCAGCCCAGCCACTATCAGAATTGTCATAGAATTCTGAATTTGAAGATCCAACAAACGTGCACTGGCTCCACATCTGACCCGGGGATGAAGACAAGGCTGCTGAGGCCAGAGCAAGGTGGGGGGAATGGCATCCTGGCACCCCACTTCTGGGACAGTCTGCAAAGCTAACTGGTTGTGCTGAATTGGGCAATTAAGTCAACAGCCTTGCTGGTTTTCTTGTTAGAACAAATCAGCTGTTTCCCTGAATTCTCGACAGGATTCTTCCACTCATCCTGCACAAGGTGGCTTGCGTTGTTTGCAACTTCTAAGTTGCCTCTTTTTCGCCACTGGATCCCAGGCTAAAACCAAAGGCAGAACACTCTCAAGCATTTAAATACAAGCCATGGGGAGCTTGCTAGCACGAGGAAGTAAATGGCTCCAAGACAGGAGGAAACGTGGGGCCTGGGCAGAACCAAGGACTTGGTCACAAGGATGAAGGCTATGTGGCCTGGTGCGTCCTGCACCATGGGGAAGCACTTTTTTATAAGCTCTGTGCACATTCTCGGGGCACAACTGACTCCAGAAACTGAGCTGGGAGAATGTATTTCCTTCACTATTTAGTTCTTACCTCTTCTGAAATTTCCAAAGTGAAACTTGAAGTCTGAAAAGGGTTGGAGGGGTAGGCTCCTGTTTGTTTGTTCCTTTATTTACTTACTTATTTGGGGGGCTATAGATTTTGTATCCTGTTCCATTGCCAAATCCATTGATTAAATCTAGTAGTTTTTTGGTGGGGTCTTTGGGATTTTCTACAATATATACCATCTCATGTCCTTAGCAAATCATGAGTTTTACTTTCTCCTTTATAATTTGAATGCCTTTTATTTCTTCTTCTGATCTGATCGCTGTGCCTAGCTCTTCCTATGCTGAATAGGAGTGGTGAAAGTGGGCATCCCTGTCATGTTCCTGTAAGGGGAAATGCTTTCAAGTTTTGCCCATTGAGTATGATGTTGGCTGTAGGATTGTCCTATATGGCCTTTATCATGTTGAGATTTGCTCCCTCTATTCCCACTTTGCTGAGAGTTTTTACCAAAAATGGGTATTAGGTTTTGTCAAATATTGTTCCTGAATATATTCATATGGTCATGTGATTTTTCTCTTTCAGTTTGTTTATGTGATATATCACGTTTATTGATTTGTGACTATTGTATCAGTCTTGCATCCCCCAAATAAATCCCACTTGGCCATGTGGTATGATCTTTTTAAGATATGCTGGATGATATTTGATAATATTTTGTTGAGGATTTTAGCAACTATGTTCATTAGGGATATTGGCTTGTATTTTCTTTCTTTATAGGATCTTTATCTGGTTTTAGAATTAAGGTAATTCTGGCCTCATAAAAAGAGCTGGGAAGTGTTCCTTCCTCTTGTATTTTTTTGAATTTGTTTGAGGAATATAGGTGTTATTTCTTTTTTGAAGGTTTGGTAAAACTAGCATGTGAAGCCATCTGGACAAGGGCTATTGTTTGCTGCAAGTTTTTTTTTTTTTATTTTATTACTGATTCTCTTTCATCAGTAATTTTTGGCCTATTCAGGTTTTTTTATTCTTCCTGATGCAGTTTTGGGAGATTTTATTTTTCTAGGAATTTGTCCATTTCACCCACATTGTCCAACTTGTTGGTATGTAGTGGTTCATAGTATTTTCTTACAATCTTTTTGTATTTCTGTAGTGTCATGGTTAGTTCTCCATTTTGTTTCTGATTTTATTCACTTGGGTCGTCTTTCTTTGTTTCTTGATGAGATGGCTAACAGTTCATCAATTTTGTTTATCCTTTCAAAAAGCAGCTCTCAATTTCATTGATTTTCTGTATTGTTTTTTAGTCTCTATGACATTTATTCCTGCTCTAATTTTTATTATTTCTTTCCTTCTGCTTACTCTAGGCTTTTCTTATTGTTCTCTTTCTTATTCTTTGCATTGTAGGGTTAAATAATTGATTGCTGATATTTCTTGTTTTTTGAGGTAGGCCTGTAGTGCTTATCAACTTCCTTCTCCAGACTGCTTTTGCTGTGTCCCAGAGATTTTGGGTGGTTTTGTATTCATTTTCATTTTTTCCAGGCAGTATTTTATTTCTTTCTTCATCACATTGGTAACCCATGCATTGTTTAATAACATG
Source organism: Pipistrellus kuhlii (assembly GCF_014108245.1). NCBI lineage: Eukaryota > Metazoa > Chordata > Mammalia > Chiroptera > Vespertilionidae > Pipistrellus > Pipistrellus kuhlii. The sequence continues at coordinate 921,648 of NW_023425566.1, forward strand.
CTATTTAGTCTCCATGTGTTTGAATGTTTTGGGGCATTTTTTCTGTAATTGATTTTTAATTTCATTCTACTGTGATCTGAGAAGATGCTTGATCTGATTTCAGTCTTTTTGAACTTGTAGAGACATGTTTTGTCTCCTAACATGTGGTCTGTCTTTGTGAATGATCCATGTGCACTTGAGAAGAATATACATTCTGCAGCTTCCGGATGAAATATTCTATAAATGTCAACTAAATCTGTCTGATCCAGTGTGTCCTTTTGAGTTACTGTGTCCTTCTAAATTTTTATCTGGAAGATCTATCCAGTGAAGTCAGTTATGTTAAAGTCCCCTACTGTGATTGTATTGTTATAGAGCTCTCCCTTAAATTTATACATATATATATATATATATATATATATATATATATATATATATATGCCCTATATTCATATATATATATGCTCCTATATTGTGTGCATATAAGTTTACCAGGTTATATCCTCCTGTTGGATCAGTCTCTTTAGTATTATGTGGTGACCTTTGTTGTCTCTTGTGATGGACTTATTTTGAAGTCTATTTTGTCAGATAGGAGTATTGCTATTCCAGCTTTGTTTCTTGTTTTTATCCCTTCACTGCCATCCTGTGTGCCTCTTTCATTCTGTGTTGGGTCTCTTGTAGACAACATATAGTTGGGTCATGTTCTTGTATCCATTCAGCTACTCTTTGCCTTTTGATTGGAGCATTTAAACTATTTACATTTAGGGTTATTATTGATAGGTACTTGTTTGTTGCCATTTTAATTCTGTGTGCCTACATTTCTCTCCATTTCATTTTCTCATTACAGCAGTCCCTTTAGCATTTCCTGTAATGCTGTCTTGGTGGTGATATACTACTTTAACCTTTTTTCCCCCCGGAAAGCTCTTTATTTGACCGTCTATTTTGAATGATAGCCTTGCTGGATATAGTAATCTTGGTCTCAGATCCTCGTTTTCCATTACCGTGAGTATTTCATGTCATTCCCTCTGGCCTGTAGAGTTTATGATGAGAAATCAGGTGTCAGCCCTATGGAAGCTCCTTTGTAGAAAGATAATGGTTTGATTTCCTCTTGCTGCCTTTAAGATTCTTTCTCTAATTTTGGGCATTTTAATTATGATGTGTCTGAGTATGGGCCTGTTTGGGTTGTTCTTGGTTAGGGTTTCTGTGCCTCCCGGACTTGTGTGACTTTTTCCTTACCATGTTAGGAAGTTTTCTGCCATTATTCCTTTTTTATGTTGTTTGTTTTTTATCAAGAAAAATTTTTTAAGTATGATGTTATATACATTTATTAAGTCTAGTAATTTTTATTAATTTATCCAGAAAAATGATTTTAATATAATATTACATGCAATAAAAGTTAATATTTCAGGAAAAAAAGATTTTAAATATAATATTACCAAAACTAAACTAACATAGTGTAATATCATCAAAATTGTAGGAAATATTAAACATCTGCAGACAACTGGATTACTTCCATTATTTTCAAGAATATTTTTCCTCTGGATCTATTTTGGTTCATAAGTTTATTTTCTTCATTATAGTTCACAAATGAGTAACATCATGTGGTATTTATTTTTCTCCAACTGGCTTATTTCACTTAGCATAATGCTATCCAGATCCTTCCATGCTGTTACAAATGGTAAGAGTTCCTTCATTGTTACAACAGTGTAGTATTCCATTGTGTGGATGTACCACACAACGGTACATTTGTGTTTTTTTAATCCACTCATCTGCTGATGGGCACTTAGGCTGTTTTCAAATCTTAGCTATTATAAATTGTGCTACTATGAACATAGGGTGCCTATATCCTTTCTGATTGGTGTTTTATGTTTCTTAGGATATATTCATAGCTGTTGGATTACAGGGTCAAATGGAAACTCCGTATTTTGTTTTTTGAGGAAACTCCATATGGTCTTCCACAGTGACTGCACCAGTTTGCATTCCCACCAGCAATGTAATAGGGTTCCTCTTTCTTCACAAGCTTGGCAGCACTTGTTTGTTCATTTGTAGATGACAGCTATTCTGACAGGTGTGAGATTGTATCTCACTGTTGTTTTGATTTGCATCATTCAGATAATTAGTGACTTTGAGCATGTTTTCATATGACTGTGGGATTTCTCTATGTCCTCTCTTGAAAAGTTTTTATTTAGGTCCTTTGCCCATTTTTTATGGAATCATTTATCTTCCTTTTGTGAAATTATGAGTTCCCTATACATTTTGGAGATTAGGCTTTTTTATCAGAGATAAGATTCACAAATATGTTGTCCCATTCAGTGAGCTTTCTTGTTGTTTTGTGGATGGTTTCTTTTGCTGTGCAGAGGCTTTTTATTTTGATGTGGTCCCATTTCTTTATCATCTTCTTAGATTCCATTGACCTAGGAGCTATATTAGTAAAGATATTGCCAAGAGGCATGTCAGATATTTTGCTGTCTGTGGATTCTTCTAAGATTTTTATGGTTACCTGTCTTATGTTTAAGTCCTTTATTCATTTTGAGTTTATTATTGTGAGTTGGTGGTCTTGTTTCAATTTGTTGGCATGTGTCTGCCCAATTTCCCAAACACCGTTTATTGAAGAGACTCCTTTGTCTGCTCTCACCTCCTCTGTCAAATATTGAGCCTAGTGGCTGGGTTGATTTCTGGGTTCTCTGTTCTGTTGTATGGACTTAGATGACTGTTCGTGTGCCAGGACCAGGCAGTTTAGAGATCAGTGGCTTGTGTCTCATATTGTGAACCTTCCATCTTTCTTCATCTTTCTCAGGATTTTTGCAGCTATTTGGGGTCTTTTTTTATTCCATGGGAATTTTTAGAGAGTGTTTATTCATGGTCTGTGAAATATTTCATTGGTATCCTACAGGGGATTGCATTGAATCTATATGTTGCTTTGGGTAGTATGGACACTTTAATGATGTTGATTCTATCAATCCAAGAACACTGTATATTCTTCCATTTTTTATGTCTTCCTCTACCTTTTTTTTTCCAACTTCTGGTAGTTTTCCAACTATAGATCTCTTGCTTGCTCAGTTTTGTTAATTCCTAAGTATATTAATTTTTTTTTGTATGTGCAGTGGTGAACTGGGATTGTTTTTTTAGTTTTTCTTTCTGTGAGTTTCTTATTGGTGTATAAAAAAGCCATAGATTTCTGGGTCTTAAGTTTGCGTCCTGCCACATTGCCGAATTCTTTTCTTCAGACTAGTATTTTTTCCTATTGGCGACTTCGTGGTTATCTATGTCTGATATCAAGTCATAGTAAACTGACAGTTTCACTTATTCTTTTCCAATTTGGATGCCTTTTATTTCTTCTTCTTGCCTGAACGATATGGCCAGCTCTTCCAATTATATTGAATAGGAGTAATGAAAGTGGGCATTCCTGTCTTATTCCTGAACTTTGGGGAAATGGTTTTAGTTTTTACCCATTGTGTATGATGTTGGCTGTAGGTTTGTCATATGGTCTATCTCATGTTGAGATAAGCTCCCTCTATTCCCACCTGTCTCACAATTTTTTTTATATAAAAAATGCTGTTGGATTTTATCCAATGCTTTTTCTGAGTCTATCAATATGATCATGTGATTTTGGCTTTTCAGTTTGTTTTTATGATGTATCCCATTTATTGATTTGCTAATATTTTAACACCCTGAAATCCCTGAAATAAATCCCATGTGATCATTGTTTATAATCATTTTAATATATTGTTGGATGCGATTTAGTTATATTTTGTTAAGAATTTTAGCATCTAGCTAAAACCGGTTTGGCTCAGTGGTAGAGCGTCGGTCTGCAGACTGAAGGGTCCCAGGTTCGATTCTGGGCAAGGGCATGTACGTTGGTTGGGGGCACATCCCTGGTAGGGGGTGTGCAAGAGGCAGCTGGTCGATGTTTCTCTCTCATCGATGTTTCTAGCTCTCTCTCTCTCCCTTCCTCTCCGTAAAAAATCAATAAAATATATTAAAAAAAAAAAAAAAAAGAATTTTAGCATCTATGTTCATTAGGGATATTGGCCTGAAATTTTCTTTCTTTGTAGTGTCTTTTTTCTTTTTTTCAATCGAATGAATAATCTTCATTTACTTTCAAATTTCATTTTGTTGTTTAAAGTATTACAAATAGTAGCACACATGTCTTCTTTTCATCCCCATTTACCTTCCCATAGCCTCTCCTACCTCCCACCCACACATGCCTTCATCCCTCCCAAAGTATCTTGCATCCATTGGTCATGCTAATGTGCATGCATACAAGTCCTTCAGCTGATCTCTTCCCTCCTGTCATTAACCCTCCCCAGCCTTCCCACGGGAATTTTACACTCTGTTGGATGCTTCTCTGCCTCAGTATCTATCTTTTTGTTTATAATAGTATAATGTTCATTTTATCCATAAATGAATGACATCGTGTGGTATTTTTCTTTCAGTACTGGGTATTTCACTTACCATAATGCTCTCCAACTCCATCCATGTTGTTGCAAATGGTAAGAACTCCTTCTTTTTACCACAGCGTAGTATTCCATTGTGCAGATATATCACATTTTTTAATGCACTCACCTGCTGATGGGCACTTAGATTGTTTCCAAATCTTACCTATGTTGAATTTTACTGTTATGTACTTTGCAGACTTTTTGATTGGATTGTTTGTCTTCCTTTTAAGTTGTAAGACTTCCATGTAAATGTTGGAGATGGAATCTTTATTGGAGATAACATTGGCAAATATGTTCTCAAATGCAGTGGGCTTTCCTATTGTTTTGTGCATGGTTTCTTTTGCAGTGCAGAGGCTTTTTATTTTTCACTTACGGCTATTTGTTTATCATCTTCTTAGATTCCATTGCCCTAGAAGCTATATCAGTAAAAATATTATTCCGACACATGTCTGATATTTTGCTATCTATGGATTCCTCTAAGATTTTTATGGTTACCTGTCTTATGTTTCAGCCCTTTATCCATTTTGAGTTTATTATTGTGTATGGTGTAAGTTGGTGGTCTTGTTTCAATTTATTGGCATGTATCTGCCCAATTTCCCAAACACCGTTTATTCAAGAGACTGTCTTGACTCCTGTGTATGCTCTCGTCTCCTTTGTCAAATGTTGAGCATAGTGGCTGGGGTTGATTTCTGGGTTCTCTGTTCTGTTGTGTGGACCTAGATGTCTGTTCATGTGCCAGCACCAGGCAGTTTTGAGAACAGTGGCTTGTGTCTCATATTGTGAACCCTCCATCTTCCTTCATCTTACTCGGGATTTTTGCAGCTATTTGGGTTCTTTTTCTATTCTATGGGAATTTTTAGAGTTTATTCACGGTCTATGAAATATTTTGTTGGTATCTTAAAGGGGATTGCATTGAATCTATCTGTTGTTTTTGGTATTATGGACATTTCAGTGATGTTCATAATACCAATTCAAAAACACTGTATATTCTCCCATTTGTTTCTGTCTTCCTGTACCTTTTTTTCAACTTCTATCAGTTTTCAGAGTATATGTCTCTTGCTTGCTCAGTTTAATTAATTCCTTAGTATATTAATATTATTTTATTTTTTTGCAATTTTGAGTGGGATTGTTTTTTTAGTGTCTCTTTTTGAGAATTCCTTATTGGTGTATAAAAAAGCCATAGATTTCTGGGTCTTAATTTTGCATCCTACCACATTGCCAAATGCATTTATCAAGTCTAGTATTCTTTTTTATTGGAACCTTGGGGTTATCAATGTATAATATCATGCCATAGTAAAATGACAGTTTTACTTATTCTTTTCCAATTTGGATGCATTTTATTTCTTCTTCTTGCCTGAACGATATGTTTAGCTCTCCCACTATTATGTTGAATAGGAGTGATGAAAGTTGGCATCCTTGCCTTGTTTCTGTTCTTTTGTGAAATGGTTTTAGTTTTTACCTATTGTGTATGATGTTGGCTATAGGTTTGTTATATATGACCGTTATCATGTTGAGATATGCTCCCTCTATTCCCATTGACTCACAGTTGTTGTTGTTTTGTTTTGTTTTTATCATAAATGAAATTGGATTTTGTCAAATGTTTTTCTGCATCTATCAATATGATCATGTGATTTTTGCCTTTCAATTTGTTTATGTGATGTATCCCATTTATTGATTTTCAAATATTTTACCATCATTAAATCCCTGTAGTAAATTGCAAGTAATCATGGTATATAATCATTTTAATATATTGTTTGATGCAATAGAAGCTATATCAGTAAAGATATTGCTACGACACATGTCTGATATTTCGCCTTCTATGGATTCCTCTAAGATTTTTATGGTTACCTGTCTTATGTTTAAGTCCTTTATCCATTTTGAGGTTATTTTTGTGTATGGTGTAAGTTGGTGGTCTTATTTCAATTTGTTGGCATGTATCTGCCCAATTTCCTAAACACCGTTTATTGAAGAGACTGTCTTGACTCCTTTGTATGCTCTTGCCTCCTTTGTCAAATATTGAGCATAGTGGCTGGGGTTGATTTCTGGGTTCTCTGTTCTGTTGTATGGACCTAGATGTCTGTTCATGTGCCAACACCAGGCAGTTTTGAGAGCAGTGCATTGTGTCTCATATTGTGAACCCTCCATCTTCCTTAAACTTATTAGAGATTTTTGCAGCTATTTGGGGTCTTTTTTTATTCCCTGGGAATTTTTAGAGAGTTTATTCATGGTCTGTGAAATATTTCATTGGTATCTTAAAGGGGATTGCATTGAATCTATCTGTTGTTTTTGGTATTATGGACATTTCAGTGATATTTATAATACCAATTCAAAAACACTGTATATTCTCCCATTTGTTTCTGTCTTCCTGTACCTTTTTTTCAACTTCTATTAGTTTTCAGAGTATATGTCTCTTGCTTGCTCAGTTTTGTTAATTCCTAAGTATCTTAATTTTATTTTATTTTTTTGCAATTGTGAGTGGGATTGTTTTTTTAGTATCTTTTTTTGAGAGTTCCTTATTGGTGTATAAAACAGCCCTATATTTCTGGGTCTTAATTTTGCATCCTGCCACATTGTCAAATGCATTTATCAAGTCTCGTATTTTTTCTTATTGGAGACTTTGTGGTTATCTATCTATGATATCATGTCATAGTAAAATGACAGTTTTACTTTTTCTTTTCCAATTTGGATGCCTTTTATGTCTTTTTTAAAATGATATATTTTTATTTATGTATTTCATTACTTTTTTAAATTTTATTGATTATGGTAACACATAATTGTCCTCATACCCCTATTCCTATCCCGAACCCCTCTCTACATATGCCCCAACCCCTGTAGTCCATGGCCACTGGCTAGGCCCATATGCATGCACACAAGTCCTTTGGTTGATCTCTCCCTCTTATCTCCACCTTCTCCTACTTTCCCAGACTCTGAAGTTTGAGAGTCTGATCGCTGCTTCTCTTTCTCTAGGCCTGTTTCTCTTCATCAGTTTATGTTGTTCCTTATTTCCTCTAGATGTATGAGATCATGTGATCTAAGAAATACCCTTGTAAGAACCTAAACTGAGACAAGTCATAATGGTTATGCTGAGAGGCAAATGAATCAGTCTGTAGTGAGTTCCTTTCTGGTTCAACAGTTCTTTTGAGTCCCAATTTCAATGTCAAACAGTTTCTTATGTGTACATGTAAGCCATGATATTTCAGATCTGGTTGGTGGACAAATGGTGGTGATGCAGGTCCGACAGTCTCTGGTTTGGGCATCCTTCAGCAACATGCAGCTGCTCTCTGTTGGTATGGCCTTTTATTTCTTCTTGCCTGAATGATATGGCTAGCTCTTCCAGTATTATGTTGAATAGAGGTGGCAAAAGTTGGCATCCCTGTCTTGTTCCTGTTCTTTTGTGAAATGGTTCTAGTTGTTACCCATTGTGTATGATGTTGGCTGTAGGTTTGTCATATATGGCCGTTACAATGTTTAAATATGCTCCCTCTATTCCCACTTGACTCACAGTATTTTATCAAAAAATGGAGTTAGATTTTGTTGAATGCTTCTTCTGCATCTATTAATATGATCATGTGATTTTTGCCTTTCACTTTGTTTATTTAATGTATCCCAACTATTGATTTGCTAATATTTTACCAGCTTTAAATTATTGGAATAAATCCCACGTGATCATGCTATATAATCAATTTGCTATATTGCTGGATGCGATTTGCTAATATTTACCGGTAGTTCAGGATTTTTGCATCTATCAATATGTTCATTAGGGATATTGGCCTGTAATTCTCTTTCTTTGTAGTGTCTTTTATTTATTTATTTTTTACATTCTAATCAATAATCTTTATTTTCTTTCAAATTTCATTCTATTGTTTAAAGTATTACAAGTAGTAGCACATATGTCTCCTTTTCATCCCCATTTACCTTCCCATAGCCTCTCCTACCTCCCACCACACATGCCTTCATCCCTCCCAAAGTTTCTTGCATCCATTGGTCATGCTGATGTGCATGCATACAAGTCCTTCAGTTGATCTCTTCTTTAATGTCCTTAATCCTCCCCAGCCTTCCCAGTGGAATTTTACACTCTGTTTGATGCTTCTCTGCCTCTGTATCTATCTTTTTGTTTATCATGATATAATGTTCTTTATTATCCATAAATGAGTGATATCATGTGGTATTTTTCTTTCAGCACTGGCTTAGTTCACTTAGCATAATGCTCTCCAACTCCATCCATGTTGCAAATGGTGAGAACTTCTTTATACCTTAGCGTAGTATTCCATTGTGCAGATCTATCAGAGTTTTTTAATCCACTCAACTACTAATAGGCACTTGATTGTTTCCAAATCTTACCTATGGTGGATTTTGCTGTTATGAAACTTTGGCCACTTTTTGATTGGATTGTTTGTCTTCCTTTTGTTAAGTTGTAAGAGTTCCATGTAAATGTTGGAGATGAAACCCTTATTAGAGATAACTTTGGCAAATATGTTCTCAAATGCAGTGGGCTTTCTTATTTTTAAAAAAAATATTTTATTGATTTTTTACAGAGAGGAAGGGAGAGGGATAGAGAGTTAGAAATATTGATGAGGGAGAATCATCGATCAGCTGCCTCCTTCACACCCTCCACTGGGGATGTGCCCAAAACCAAGGTACATGCCCCTGACCAGAATCAAACCTGGGACCTTTCATTGTGCAGGCGACGCTCCATCCACTGAGCCACACTGGTTTCGGCTGGGCTTTCTTATTGTTTTGTGCATGGTTTCTTTTGCAGTGCAGAGGCTTTTTGTTTTTTAGGTAGGGCCATTTGTTTATCATCTCTTTAGATTCATTGCCCTAGAAACTATATCAGTAAAGATATTTTGCTATCTATGGATTCCTCTAAGATTTTTATGGTTACCTGTCTTATGTTTAAATCCTTTATCCATTTTGAGGTTATTTTTGTGAATGGTGTAAGTTGGTGGTCTTGTTTCAATTTATTGGCATGTATCTGCCCAATTTCCCAAACACAGTTTATTGAAGAGACTGTCTTGATTCCTTTGTGTGTTCTTGCCTCCTTTGTCAAATATTGAGCATAGTGGCTGGGGTTGATTTCTGGGTTCTCTGTTCAGTTGTATGGACCTAGATATTTGTTCCTGTGCCAGGACCAGGCAGTTTTAAGAACAGTGGCTTGCGTCTCCTTTGTGAACCTCCATCTTTCTTCATCTTACTCAGAATTTTTGCAGCTTTTGGGGTCTTTTTTATTCCATGGGAATTTTTAGAGAGTTTATTCATGGTCTGTGAAATATTTGGTTGGTATATTAAAGCAATATATAGATTTAATATGCATTGTATCTATATGTGGCTTTGGGTAGCATGGACATTTTAATGATGTTGATTCTATCAATAAAAGAACACTGTATATTCTTCCATTTGTTTCTGTGTTCCTGTACCTTTTTTTTAACTTCTATTAAATATCTGAGTATAGGTCTCTTGCTTGCTCAGTTTCGTTAATTCCTAAGTACATTAATTTTGTGTGTGTGTGTGCAATGGTGAGTGTGATTGCTTTTTAGTTTCCTTTTTCTGTGAGTTCATTATTGATGTATAAAAGAGCCATAGATTTCTGGGTCTTAATTTTCCACCCTGCCACATTGCCAAATTCTTAAGTCTAGTATTTTTTTTTTTTTTTGGAGACTTTGTGGTTATCTATCTATGATATCATTGCATAGTAAAATGACAGTTTTACTGATTCTTTTCCAATTTGGATGCCTTTTATTTCTTCTTCTTGCCTGAACGATATGGCCAGCTCTTCCAGTATTATATTGAATAAGGGTGGTGAAAGTGGCATCTCTATCTTATTCCTATTCTTTTGTGAAATGGTTTTAGTTTTTATCCATTGTGTATGATGTTGGCTGTAGGTTTGTCATATGTGGCCATTATCAGGTTGAGATATTCCCACTGACTCAAAGTTGTTTATCAAAAATGGTGTTGGATTTTGTCAAATGCTTTTTCCTAGTCTATCAATATGTTCATGTGATTTTTGCCTTTCACTTTGTTTATGTGATTTATCCCATTTATTGATTTGCTAATATTTTACCAGCCTTGAATCCCTAAAATAAATCCTACATGATCATTGTTTATAACCATTTTAATATATTGTTGGATGTGATTTGGTAATATTTTGTTAAGAATTTTAGCATCTATGTTCATAGGGATATAGGCCTGTAGTTCTTTCTTTGTAGTGGCTTTCCCGCCCCCAATCTAATGAATATTCTTTATTTACTTTCAAATTTTATTTTCTCATTTAAAGTATTACAAATAGTATCACATATGTCTTCTTTTCATCCCCATTTACCTTCCCATAGCTGCTTCTACCTCCTATCCACACATGCCTTCATCCCTCGCCAAAATTTCTTGCATCCATTGGTCATGCTAATGCGCTTGCATACAAGTCCTTCAGTGGATCTCTTCCCTTCCGTCCTTAACCCTCCCCAGCCTTCCCACAGGAATTTTACACTCTGTTCCATGCTTCTCTGCCTCTGTATATATCTTGTTTTTAATATAAAAATAATTTTATGTATATTCAATCAATATCAGTAAGATGATATAAAAACAAGCAATATCAGTTTGTGAACATACAAGCCTTGTTGGCGTTTTTTTGGGATAGCTGTCTTCCTCTCTGGTCAGTGATCTCTCTTCCTGGAGAAGTCTGTGATCTCCGCTGCAGACTGGTTTCAGAGATGGGAGTAGGTGTTCATTCACAATCAAGTGCCCTTTAAAAAAAAAAAAAAAAGAGAAATGTGAATCTATGAGCTAACTCCTTTACATTCAGCTATACATGGATTAGTTACTAATACCTGGTAAGGTCCCCTCCAACAAGTTTGAGAGTCTTATTTGGTGTCTTTTTTTAGGAACCCAAATCTCCTTGTTGTAAGCCATGATTTTTGAAATCTTCGTCTCCCGGGAGCGCACTGTGTAATGAATTTGTTAGCAATTTGTTAGTTTCTACAATACAGAATGTCTCCTCTTTACTTTGCCCTATATTTGGGAAACAAAAGATTTAAAAATCAACAATATTACAAACAGAATCAAAAGAATAATTAATCTCAATTTACTTACTCCCATAGTTGTTTTAGTTTATCCTGATTATTGGCCAATAGTTTCTGAATTCAGTTATCCCTTGAAGTTCTATAAATCTTCATCCAGTTCAAAATATGACCTGCTTAGAAGCCTGCAAGTTAGAATAAGTTCGAGTCCTTTTCATGGATTTTTCTAGAGTTATATACCTACAAATGCATCAGAATAAAGCTGTCCACAAATGACAAATATTTAAAGGTGTCATGGTTATAAATTTGATAAAAACTTTACTTTTCTATAAAATATAACATGCCAAGACAAACTTTTTTGGTAAGTAGTAATAATTGTAAAATGACATAGAAGATAATATAAAACTTTGATACCTTTAGATTCAATCATTATTTCAACATATAAAGAATAATATGTAAGATTTTAAAATGAGGCACATGGCTTATTGCAAGCAGTGTATTGAGCGTTGAAAATAATTCATAAACTCCAATATGTGAAAATCAAATACCCAGAGTGTTACTGGCAGATGACCCAACAGGGAATCATAACGCTTGCCTTGCCAGTGTCCCTGACTGGACACACGCTATCCTCCTAAAGTTCCCTGTTTGAACTTGGCTCTGAGAATCTTTGCAAGTTCCTTTCTGAAGCAGAGTGCTTTAACAATGCACGTGACCTGTCCCTTGCTCCTGATTGGAGCACAGCCACACAGTCTTTTCCGATTGGCTAATTCAAAGTGAGCAGCAAGCCATGTGGTCAACATGGCGGCTGCCAACTCCCAGTCCAAATTGGAGGCTGTCTAAACTGTTCTTTGACAGAAAGATGATTTGTTTATTCTCACAATAAATAAGGATAGAGCAAACTGAAACCCCTAAAAGATAGGCAGCCACAATTATATTGCAGACAAACAGACAGAAATCTCACTAGCTATTCCTGGAGGCTGAACCCTGAGAGGGAGAGCAAGAAGAGCCCCAAGGATAAAGAATTCTTGGCAGCTGCTGGGACGTTCTTGCAACCTCTCTCAAGCTTTGAACCCCACCACACACCACTAGGCTTCCCTAAAGTGGGACTTGCCTCTTTTTTAAACAAATTAAACAACAACAAAGAGACACAAAAACATCAACACTCTTGTACAGCACACAGAACACACTATAAGTTTACACCAAAGAATGTCCAGCATTAAAAATTACGAAAACAATGTCTATTGTCCCTGGTTCGGGAATTGTCCCTCCGTAGAATTTCAGTATATTCCCAATGAACTATTGGGAAAAAATAGTTGTAGACATTTAGTAACTTCATAATAGTTCTGTGACAGTCTCTAAAATTTGTTTTAATTAATTTCCATCTTAATGAAAGAAAATTTTTCTATGCTTTTTCTTAGAAGCTTCTAGTTTCCAAATCAAGATATACTTCCCATATACTCATTCAGTTTAATTTCAGAGCTGGCATTTTCTAATTTCTGCATGCAAAATATTAACATAGGTGCCCCAAACAAACCGCATTTTTGGCCAGTCTTCAGTTAATATTTTCTAGTTAAATCTTCTCATTTCTTTAAAGTATTTGCAAGTAAAGGCTTCTTACCAGGACTATTAAGTGAGGGCTGAGGTCTTGGGAGCTTCTAGCCTTGGAGGCACAATTTCCCATGTTAAATTTTTTATTTTTATTTTTGGATATCTGTAGTCTTAGCAAACTTTAGATATGTTATGTAGTGGCTCAAATGTGGCCTCAGTTTCTCTCCCGGCTGTCTAAAACCACAGGAAAGATTCAGGGCCCTGGCAGACCAAGCCTTGTGGTGGCCCCCAAATAAGCCATTTAGTTAACAGTTGCTTTGGGACTTCCAGATGGGGCTCCTGCATTTCTGACACCTCCACAAAATTATTAGCCACCCAGAATTGGACTAATCTTAAAATAAAAAAAATAAAAAAAAGTTACTCCTTTATCTTAGAAGCTGAATGAGTTCAGCTCATTTATATGGCAAAGATTATTTTTGCTCAGACTCTCAGCAATTCCAATTGGAAAGCCAAAATCAAAACCAGCCACCCATTTCTTCCCTCCAGTCCCGCCTTAGCCTGGGTTCTGCCAACCTTTAACCTGGGGTTCTGTCAACCCTGGTTCCACCTGGAGGATTTTAAAACAGCTCAAATAAAGTCAGACCCTCTACCAAAGCCAGGGAAGGTCCTGGATCCAAGAGACAACTCACCCCATTCACCCAAAGGGCGGAGAACTGGCGGGCTCAACGGGCCCTTTGCTGGATCCCAGCTCCATCCAAGTCCAAGGGATGATCTCTTCTGAGTTGTTTTTGGAATCCTGCCACGACTTCACCAATTAATGTTAACAACAATAACAACAAAAAACAACATTGAAACCTGTAAAGAATTTTAGTGAGTTTATTTGAGCCAAACTGTCGATATATGCCGGGAAGCAGAACCTCAGTGGATTGAGATAATGCTCCCTGTATCTATCTTTTGGTTTATCATGATATAATGTTCTTTTTTATCCATAAATGAGTGATATCATCTGGTATTTTTCTTTCACTGACTGGCTTATTTCACTTAGCATAATGCTCTCCAACTCCACCCATGTTGTTGCAAATGGTAAGAACTCCTTCTTTATACCTCAGCGTAGTATTCCATTGTGCAGATCTATCACAGTTTGTAATCCACTCATCTGCTGATGGGCATGTAGACTGTTTTTCAAATCTTGCCTATGGTGAATTTTGCTGTTATGAAACTTTGGCCACTTTTTGATTGGATTGTTTGTCTTCCTTTTGTTAAGTTGTAAGAGTTCCATGTAAATGTTGGAGATGAAACCCTTATTGGAGATAACATTGGCAAATATGTTCTCAAATGCAGTGGGCTTTCCTATTGTTTTGTGCATAGTTTATTTTGCTGTGCAGAGGCTTATTTAGATGTAGTGCCATATGTTTATTGTCTCCGTAAATTCCATTGCCCTAGAAGCTATATCAGTAAAGATATTGCTACGACACATGTCTGATATTTTGCTGTCTATGGATCCCTGAAAGATTTTTATGGTTACCTGTCTTTATGTTTAAGTCCTTTATCCATTTTGAGGTTATTTTTGTGTAGGGTGTTAGTTGGTGGTCTTGTTTCAATTTTGTTGGCATGTGTCTGCCCAATTTCCCAAACATCTTTTATTGAAGAGACTATCTTGCCTCCTGTGTATGCTCTCGCCTCCTTTGTCAAATATTGAGCATAGTAGCTGGGGTTGATTTCTGGGTTCTCTGTTCTGTTGTATGGACCTAGATATCTGTTGGTGTGCCAGGACCAGGCAGTATTGAGAGCAGTGGTTTGTGTCTCATATTGTGAACCTTCCACCTTTCTTCATCTTATTCGGGATTGTTTCAGCTATTTGGGGCCTTTTTTTATTCCATGGGAATTTAAAAAAAATGTTTTATTGATTTTTTTTCAGAGAGGAAGAGAGCGGGATAAAGAGTTAGAAACATCGATGAGAGAGAATCATCGACTGACTGCCTCTTGCACACCCCGTACTGGGGATGTGCCTGCAACCAAGGTACATGCCCTTGACCTGAATCGAACCTGGGACATTTTAATGATGTTAATTCTATCAATCCAAGAAAACTGTATATCTTCTATTTGTTTATGTCTTCCTGTATCTTTTTTTCAACTTCTAGTATTTTTCCGAGTATAGGTCTCTTGCTTGCTCAGTTTCGTTAATTCCTAAGTATATTAATTTTGTGTGCGTGGGTGCAATGGTGAATGGGATTGTTTTTTTAGTTTCTCTTTCTATGAGTTCATTATTGGTGTATAAAAAAAGCCATAGATTTCTGGGTCTTAATTTTGCATACTGCCACATTTTTTGAATTCATTTTTTTAAGTCTATTAATATTTTCATTGGAGACTTTGTGGTTATCTGTGTATCATATCGTGGCATAGTAAAATGATAGTTTTACTTATTCTTTTCCAATTTGGATGCCTTTTATTTCTTCTTCTTGCCTGAACGACATGGCTACCTCTTCCAGTATTATGTTGAATAGGAGTGGTGAAAGTGGGCATCCTTGTCTTGTTCCTGTTCTTTGGGGAAATGGTTTTAGTTTTTACACATTGTGTATGATGATGGCTGTAGGTTTGTCATATATGGCCTTTATCATGTTGAGATATGCTCCCTCTATTCCCACTTGACTCACACTTTTTTATGGAAAATGGTGTTAGATTTTTTAGAATGCTTTTTCTGAGTCTATCAATATGATCATGTGATTTTTGTCTTTCTGTTTGTTTTTCTGATGTATCCCATTTATTTATTTTCTAATATTTTACCACTCTTGAATCCCTAAAATAAATCCTACGTGATCATGGTTTATAATCATTCTAATATATTGTTGGATGCAATTTAGTAATATTTAATTTAGGATTTTAGCATCTATGTTCATTAGGGATATTGGCCTGTAATTCTCTTTGTAGTGGCTTTTTTTATCTTTTATTTTTTACATTCTAATCAATAATCTTTATTTACTTTCAAATTTCATTTTCTTGTTAAAGTATTACAAATAGTAGCACACATGTCTCCTTTTCATCCCCATTTACCTTCCCTTAGCCTCCCCTACCTCCCACCACACATGCCTTCATCCCTCCCAAAGTTTCTTGCATCCATTGGTCATGCTAATGTGCATGCATACAAGTCCTTCAGTTGGTCTCTTCCCTTCTGTCCTTAACCCTCCCCATACTTTCCACAAGAATTTTACACTCTGTTCGATGCTTCTCTCCCTCTGTATCTATCTTGCTGTTTTTCATGATATAATGTTCTTTATTATCCTTAAATGAGTGATATCATGTGGTATTTTTTTTTCCACTGACTGCTTATTTCACTTACATAATGCTCTCCAACTCCATCAATGTTGTTTCAAATGGTTAGAATTCCTTTTTTGGGCAGTGTAGTAATCCATTGTGCAGTAATATCACATTTTTAATCCACTCATCTGCTACTGGGCACTTAGACTGTTTATAAATCTTACCTATGGTGAATTTTGCTGTTATGAAACTTTGCCCACTTTTTGCTTGGATTGTTTGTCTTCCTTTTAAGTTGTAAGAGTTACATGTAAACGTTGGAGATGAAACCCTTTTTGGAGAGAACATGGGCAAATATGTTCTCAAATGCAGGGGGCTTTCTTATTGTTTTGTGCATGGTTTCTTTGCAGTACAGAAGCTTTTTATTTTTTAGGTAGGGCTATTTGTTTATCATCTCCTTAGATTCCACTGCACTATAAGCTATATCAGTAAAGATATTGCTACAACACATGTCTGATATTTAGCTGTTTCTGGATTCCTCTAAGATTTTTATGGTTACCTGTCTTTTGTTTAAGTCCTTTATCCATTTTGAGGTTATTTTTGTGTATGGTGTAAGTTGGTAGTCTTCTTTCAATTTGTTGGCATGTATCTGCCCAGTTTCCCAAACACCTTTTATTGAAGAGACTATCTTGAGTCCTGTGTATGCTCTTGCCTCCTTTGTCAAATATTGAGCATAGTAGCTGGGGTTGATTTCTGGGTTCTCTGTTCTGTTGT